>NC_072432.2:129516250-129830000 GCF_028878055.3 Symphalangus syndactylus
AACAGAATTAGTTCACCTTTTCACAAACAGGTCTTGTAGAAAGAGATAATTATGTGCTCTGCTAAACAAGGACTTCTAAAGCAGGGTATAGGAAGCCTAGGTGCATAAGATGAACATTTGGAGTACTGAAAGAAAATTTAATAGAATTAAAACTTCTATTTATACATCTATTTTACCTAAAAATAAGAAAAAAATTACTCTCCAGAATGTGTATGAGTTGAAACCCACACCCTTCAGTCATGTCTAAAACACAGAGGGCCAGGTGTCCTAGGGATTAATGAGAGAGCACAAAAGGATCAAAAGTGGCAACTAGTCCCTTTGTTTTTATGTTGTTGCTATCATAGTTTATACGGAGGTGAATAAGTTGATCTATTGATTGCATTATCTAGATTTAACTATGATTTCTACTAATCATAGAAAAACTATGATTTCTACTAATAGCCATTGAGGAAAGCCAGGTCTTCTGGAAAAGGCTAGCAAACCTCAATATCAGCAAATAAGTCTCATTAGCAAATAATTCCTATGGAGACTCCATAGGAGTTAATCACCTCAATTTGTTTAGTAAAATTCCTGCAAATGATACACAGAAAACATAAACCACAAATGCAACACAAAAGCATCAAAATAGAAAAATTAGCACTTTTACCCTTAAAATGAGCTTTTCATCATTCATATTAAAAATTAAAGACAAAAATGGCTTAGTAACACCTATCATATTTAATCAGATTTCTCCAAGTCTAAAATAAATCATTGATAATAAATTCATGAGAACACTGTGGATTTTGTTTTGTTTTGTCCAGTTTTACGAGTTTAAACTGGACAAAATTTTGTTTAAACACTTGTCTTTCATTTTTTACTGCATCTTCTTGAATGTTATATTTGTAGTAGACTTTCTGAGGTTCAGTAGTAAATATATATAATTTATACTAAGATAATAATACAATTAGGGATATATGATTCAAATATTTTATTGATAGAGCGTATCATCAAAAGAGTTTAGAGACCACTGGTGAGATTTCCACTTTCCTCTGACCAGAGGAAAAAAAAACAAACTGTGCTTTGAACCAAAGAAAGTCCTTGTTAGTCATCACTGGAGCAAACCACATGCCTTTTCTAGAAACAAATATCAAAATAGAGGAGTTAGGAAACAATGGTGCCATATTTTGTGGCTCATACACATTTGGATAAACAAAGGGAGAGACATGAGCTCAGGGAAAGGTGAAGACCTTTTAAGCATTGTTTTCAGGTGATACTTGGGCATTCACATTCCTAAAAGAGTAGCACATTTCAGATGGAGCAACAAAGGCTATATTAAATTACAAATTCCCCAGGTAAAGTTTAAAAATTATTCTCCTTAGCTCTATGCCCTTTCCCAGCCTAGCTCCAACAAAAAGTCAGCATAAAATTCCGCATGCGGCTGAGCATGGTGGCTCAAGACTTTAATCCCAGGACTTTGGGAGGCCGAGGAGGGTGGATCATGAGGTCAGGAGTTCGAGACCAGCCTGACCAACATGGTGAAACCTCGTCTGTAATAAAAATACAAAAATTAGCCCGGTGTGGTGGCACTCACCAGTAATCCCAGCTACTCAGGGGACTGAGGCAGAATTGCTGGAACCCGGGAGGTGGAGGTTACAGAGCCATGATTGCACCACTGCACTCCAGCCTGGGCAATAGAGCGAGACTCCGTCTCAAGAAACACACACACACACACACACACACACACACACACACACACAAAAAAAAAGAAAACCAAAAAAAAAAAAAAACAACAACAAAAGTCCATATGCATTATTACCCATTTGCTAGTGCATCAGACGAAAGCTCTATTCAAGGAGGTAGAATACTACTCACAGTATCTCTTGTTCAGAGATAAGAAAACTCTTTCCCAAGAAGAAGGAGCTGCTTTGCTTTTTGATAAACGATGCATCCCACAACTCACGGATAACTTTGTGATGATATTGATTTCTACTAATAGCCATTGAGGAAAGCCAGGTCTTCTGGAAAAGGCTAGCAAACCTCAATATCAGCAAATAAGTCTCATTAGCAAATAATTCCTATGGAGACTCCAGATAAGATAGAAGAAGATGAAGCCTCATCCTTTCTGTTCTACTGCCCAGAGATTTGAGTCAGTGCACTGATTGCCCTTTCCTGAGGTTTCCATAATGTCAGGCTTCCATAATCCTGCTCTTGACCAGACTTAGTTTTGCTTAGTAAATCTATTATGAAATACTCAAAGACTTTAGTACTTGTATGTTCATGAATAAAATCTACTACACTGCAGGACTGTGGTTTTACAGCATCTGCCTGGATTGCACTTATTTACGTGGAATGCAATCAAGCACGACTGTAAGAAAAAAAGACATAAAATCCAGTGTGACTTTTTTAAATGCATTAAAGCTACACTATTCATATTCTGCTAAGAAAGAGAAAGCGAACATATATGAACCTAGAAGATAGAGTTTTCCCAAAAGTAAACACGCTTTCATAAGAACTAGTTTGAGCTTCTTTTGATTCTCACAATTGGAATGAACATTTTCTTAAGTTGGAAGCAAGATATGGGGTTGGTACATCTACATTTTGTCTAGAATATGGGATCAAGAAAGCTATGAGCAATCTATTTGCAAAACTGGATACAAAACTGGATACAAACCTTTGGGAGAACTTTATGTCCTTCAGCTGCTATTTGCTGCAAGCAGGTTGAGTGAAATTCACTCAGATTTATTGTTATTAAAATTCTTCCTCATCACTATAAGCTTCATTATCACCCCCAGGTGTACATAGCACTTTTCTTTCCAGATGCTTAAGTTGTTTTACTTATATTACTGTAGCCATTTTTAAATATGCTTAAAATATCAGCTCACACACTTATCCCTACAATATCTCCCTACGGAGAAAAAGGAAAAGTAAAATGATTTAAATCGACATTTTTCCCTCAGTCTCTGGCTAGAGAATCCGGCTATTCCATTGGATTCACTTATCACTTTATTTCATTTATTCTTATAGTAGTATTCCAGTGAGATGAGAAGTGGAAGGCATTTTCACCACCTAATAACAAATGGAACAGAGGTACAGAATATTTTTAAAAAGACTTGTCCAAGGACACATTCTGAATTAGCAATATGCCAATAAGTTAGCCAAAGCCTTCTGATCTTCCCACCAATCTTCTTCCTGCTCATATATGCAAATTCAATGATAGAGACTTTTTGAGATCTACTCTGTGCAAGCCATGTGCTTTGAACTCCTGCACACATAGAAACTACAAACTTCAGGGATGGTAAGTAGGGCAGGCATAAGCATGTACAATCAGAGAGTCACAGCAGCTTTATGGAAAGAAAACAGATTTTAGATTGAGGTCAAAGCAGATTTGAAGCAATTATCTTAATGTGGCTTTCAGTACTGCTATTACCTCGGGTAAGTTTTTAAAGCAGAGGTTTCTCATCAAGAATAATTTTAAGGATTAAAATTATTACAGAGTTGTTTTAAGGATTAAATGAGATTGGTACATGTAGAGAACATCATGTGTTATATTTGCTGTTTTTGTTATCATTATGGTTATTATTGCTGTTATTGTTTTAATGACATTGTGTCCTTTAGCTTTAGAGTGCAAAGACTCTTGACTACCATTTATGATTAGGAGGCTCTGGTGAGTATATGATTTGTTTGCTTTCTGGTTCCATGAACCCTCCCTCCACTGCTTTCATTCAATACCCAAATTTGGGTTCAGCTCCGCCCCAAACCCAGACTGCCCATGGCCAGCAGGACTTTGACGAATGTTCATAAGTCAAGTGAGAAACACCACCTCTTTCTGTCTGGGGGTACTTTCGCAGTAAGCTCTTTTTTTGTAACTGGTCTCCTGCCTTGTGATCATATCCTCATCTTGAAGTATACTTGGTGTATTAGTCCATTTTCCCACTGCTCTACAGAAATATCCGAGACTGGGTAATTTATAAAGGAAAGAGTTTTAATTAATTCACAGTTCTCCATGGCTGGGGAGGCCTCAGGAAACTTACAATCATGGCAGAAGGCAAAGGAGAAGCACGCGTCTTCTCCACAAGGTGACAGGAGAAAGAGCGTGTGAAGGAGGAACTGTCAAACACTTACAAAACCATCAGATCTCATGAGAACTCACTCAGTATCATAAGAACAGCATGAGGGAAGCTGCCCCCATGATCCAGTCAACTCCCTCCCTGTACACGTGGGTATTACAGGTCCTGCCCTCAATACATGGGGATTACAATTCGAGGTGGGATTTGGGTGGGGACACAGAGCCAAACCATATCCCTTGGCATCTACTTTTGCCTTTTTTACCTGCACAGTAACTTGGATCCCTCAAACTCAGGACGTGGAGACTTGCTTTGGTCAGTTTTCATGATTCTGAAACACATCTCATTATTGGCCCCATGAGTGGCCCCTGAGCTCAGCTGTTGGTGCTATATTTTTTTTCCAGGTTCACTGCATATCCTTTGCCCCAAACTCCTTATTTATGAAAAAACTGCTTCCTAAGTAAGGGACAGCTCATTTTCTGGATTGCTACTATCCTCCCAGTGTCTGGGTCTCCTAACTGTCCCCAGAGCCACTGGATAGAGCAATTGTCTGACTACACTGACTTCCTCCCAGTACATCAAACCTTGATCCATTCATGTCTACTCCACGCTGGTTGGCACGTTCAGATGTCTGACCCTCACCCCTTCTGCTCACCTCTGACTTAACTTTTGTTGACACTTCCTTCTCGGTTCCAACAGGAAGAGGGGTACCTTAGAGGTTTCCAATCCAAACAAGATTTGCAGCCAATATTGATATCCAAGGAAATTCAGATTATATTGAATATCAACAGAAGACTGACATGGTAAAAAAGGGTCATCAGATGGAAGTCTGAGGGACATACTGAAGGAGCTAAGACTGATATGGGGTTGCTAGGTGGAGGCCCACAGTAAGCATAGACCTTCAGGTCACTCTGTATCAGTTGGCGGAGACACCCTCTTCTTCTTCCTTCCTTCTCATTTGCTGCCAATACAATGGTGTTTCCCCAATCACAGTTTTGTGGCCCCAATAACCTCACCAGTTACCTGATGGTCAAAATTTTTCATAATTTAGAACACACTGTGAGATTTTACAGTACTATAAGGCTTTACCTAGAAGGAATCATGTAGACTTTTCAGTATAAACTATATTCCCATTTTTTCCTGTATCTAAAACAAAATTTATGTATTGCATTTGATTCTTCATTTTGCTATTATTTTGCCTGTAGGCCAAGAGTGTGATGGTTAATTTTGTGTCAACTTGACTGAGTCAGCACGTACCCAGATATTTAGGTCAACATTATTTCTGGGTGTATACACGAGGGTGCTTCCAGAGGAGATGAGCATTTGAATCAGTGGACTGAGTGAAGCAGACAGCCCTCTCTGATGTGGGTGGACATCGCTCAATCTGTTGAGAGCCTGAACAGAACAAAAAGTCACAGGAAGAGAGAACTTACTCTCTCTGTCAGATTGTCTTTGACCTGAGATATCAATCTTTCCTGCCTTCAAAATGAGACTTATACCATCAGCACTCCTGGTTCTCACACCTTCAGACTTGCACTAGATTTACACTATCAGGTCTCCTGGCTCTCAGACCTTCAGACTCAGACTGGAACTACAGCGCAAGCTTTCCTTGGTCTTCAGCTTGCAGACAAAAGAACACGGGACTTATCAGCTTCCATAATTATTGCATAAGCCAATTACTTATAATAAAAATATCTCTCTCTCTCTTTCCTTTCTCTCTCTCTCTCCCTCACTCTACCTCTCCTATTAACTCTGTTTCTATGGATAACTCTGATTAATACAGGCTAATTTTTAAAAGGTTAAAAATGAAATTAGAAACAAAAATTTTAAAAAACGGTTCAAGGAGTAACTGGTGCCAAGGCTTATAAAAATAATAACTTCCCTCGTCTGCCACAGTAGCACTGTGAGGAGTGAAGAGAGGACCCCTGCACTCTGGGCACTGCTGGAAAGTCCTATATCTTCTCTTCCCCACCCCATAACACCTTGACTCTCACCAGCACTGCTTACCTCATTGCCATTAAGATAATCATCAATATGAATTTTATCCCTTTTAACATCATCTCTCATTTATTGATGTTAGTACCCACATAGATCCATGGGAAAGAAGGGGTGCCCTTACTCACTGACCACACCCAGACTGTGGACAACTATCCAGCTCTCATTTTCTCAGTAATTCTTGTTATCACTTTTCATTTTGTTGTTGTTGTTGTTGTTTTTTTCTCTTCCCTCACTAGAATGTAAGTTTCATGGGGGCAAACATTTTGTATTAGGCTGGTGCAAAAGTAATTGTGATTTTTGCCATTAAAAATAATTGCAGTTTTGCCATGTTGGTGTTTTTGTATATTTCATTTACTGAAGTATTCTCAGCGTTTAAAACAGTACTGACATGGAGTGGCATACTTGTTCAAAAATTTAACCATAATTGTAATGATAATGATAATATTCTATTCATTAGGCACTTTTAATAAGTCAAGTATTATGCTAGGTTCTTTGGGTATATTATTTCAGTTTATCTTTGCATAATTCTATGAAATAGGCTCTTTCACTAGCCCTATAGTATAAAGTTGAATCATTTGCTTAAGGCTATTCAGCTGATAAGTTACAGAGTTCAAAAGAAGTCCCCATTCTGGCAGCTCTTAGAATGACTTGACTTCCTGGGCTCTGGACACCATCTGCAGATGCCCTAGTCAAGACACCATGCTTTTTAGGAGAAATGCTGACAATCTGTTGCATCAGATCACAGTTCTGCTGAACTTCATAGTATATTGTCCCCCTGATTAGTTTTTTGGGTTCTCCATCTTTGGGTAGGCTTAGGTTTTCCTTTCACTGATTTAATATAGAAAGCTGGCTACGTCTTGTCTTTTCTCCTAGTCTACCTAAGCTAAGCTTCTCTGAGGACCCCACACTCTTCCTGGCCTCTATTTTTTAGACTGTGCTTTGCTTTAGGTTTGTAATTCTCATGTTAAGGCTGTTAGAGTGACTCTATCTTGTTCCATGGCATGGGTGAAGATAATATCTACTCCACTTGACTTTTATTACCTATTGTGGACAGGACACAGCTACAGGACCTGCTACATAGCTTCTGGCCAAAACCTTGGTTCTTTTTGATGAATCTTGTTCCCTTGTCCCTATATCTCACCATGATATTCAAACTTCTAAAGTGGAAGAGAAGAAAAAGAAACTTCTTAGCTTGCACTAGAATACAAAAGCTCTATCTTTGGTGCTACAGTTATTATCTAAATGGCCCTAATGCATGTAGAATTTATACTAGAGAGAAATATGACAGTATGGCCATATCCTGAATGTTCTATCTCTAAACAATTGTATTGATTGCATTTTTTTTCATCAGTATACTTTTCTCCTCCCTCTCAGATTAGAACTTAATTTTGGTCTGAGGAAATAAATTTACTTGAAAACAAATACGATGCAGCTGCATGAGGCTAATTAAAAGTCTTGCCTTAGATCCCAAGTAGGACCACCCATTTGAAATTATTAACGTATATTTCTAGTTCTGACTCATTCTCTGGCTTTGACCGATCTCTAGGCATTAAATAACAATCATAAACTACCAGTCTTTCTTATGCATAACTCTGTTTTTCATGCTTTTAGCAATGGCATGAACTATTATATTTTCCTTTCACCTCAGCATCTTAAAATTCACTCTTGCCTAATCAATTATGGGCACAGGTTACCAAAGCGTCAAGTTTCTTTGCAAATGCAGTTTCCTTAATATACATAACCTTGATTTAGAGTTACAACTTTCCTTTACCTTTTTTTGTACTTTTTTAAAACCTTTTCTTTCTTCCCCCTTCCCCAACTTGTCTTTCCTTTATTTTTTCTGTCTGTGTTTTTCAAAATATTTCTTAGCATTTAATATAAGCAATTCACTGCATCAAACATGGGAAACAAGGATGTATACAGCACAGTCCCTCTGCTAAAGGGATTATTATTTATAGGGCAGAGACTTACACAATGGAAAAAATACGTGTTGGGTAACCAAACAAGATGGCACTGTGGCTTTTCCCTCAGCTCTCATTGAAATGGGTAATACAGGCATTATCAAAATCAATTATGGAAACTAGAAAAGAATCTATCCATTAACTTACAACATTGTAAAGTTTCAATGCAAGGAGGTTAGCTGAGACTGGATACAGAAGGATAGAATAGCAGGCCAATTTGAGGTTCCTCCTATCTTATCTCTCCTCTAATTGTAAAACTACAAATATGCTCCTAACTTATGAGAAAAGGATGCAGTTGAGAGAAAGTCATAGGTTTGCTTGGAAAACTCTATGTTGGACTCCTTTTTTGCCACTCTTTTTTGGCCATATCTAGCAGAAGAGAGGGTACTACTCCTATTTCCCTGGGGGAGCACAGAAATTTTTTCAAGTTCTTGAAGATACTTTCCTTAGCTTTTAATACGCATGTTTCTATTTGACTTGATAGATCAAAATTAGATAGACTTCTGGCCAAAACCTTAGCTCTTTTTGATGAATCTTGTTCTCTTGTCCCTACATCTCACCATGATATTCAAAAAAGCTAAAATTAACTTTAAAAAAAAAAGAGAAAGTAGAGTTAAGGAAATAACAAAAGGAGATGAAAGTATGAATTAATATGTAAAAATAACAAGTATATTTTAGAGCATGTCTTTGAAAACTGAACAAGATAGAAAAACTACCAGCTAACTTAATTAAGAAATAAGGGAGATGTAATCCCAGCACTTTGAGAGGCCGAGGCAGGCGGATCAGGAGATCAGAAGATTGAGACCATCCTGGCTAACATGGTGAAACCCCGTCTCTACTAAAAATACAAAAAAATTCACCGGGCGTGTTGGTGGGTGCCTGTAGTCCCAGCTATGGGAGGCTGAGGCAGGAGAATAGCATGAACCCAGGAGCCTGTAGTGAGCTGAGATTTCGCCACTGTGCTCCAGCCTGGGCAACAGAACAAGACTCCATCTCAAAAATAAATAAATAGGCCGGGCGCGGTGGCTCACGCTTGTAATCTCAGCACTTTGGGAGGCCAAGGCGGGCGGATCACGAGGTCAGGAGATCGAGACCACGGTGAAACCCCGTCTCTACTAAAAATACAAAAAATTAGCCGGGCGTGGTGGCGGGCGCCTGTAGTCCCAGCTACTCGGAGAGGCTGAGGCAGGAGAATGGCGTGAACCCGAGAGGAGGAGCTTGCAGTGAGCCGAGATTGCGCCACTGCACTCCAGCCTGGGCGACAGAGCGAGACTCTGTCTCAAAAAAAAAAAAAAAAAAAAAAAAAAGATAAAAAATAAATAAATAAATAAATAAAAGAAATAAGGGAGAAAGGACAAATGTGCCAAATAAACAAAAAAAGATAGAAAAATATCACATTTCAATGAATTCAGTACTTCATTAAAATATAAGAAATATTATTAAACTATCATGAGACTAATTTGAAAAATATTATCAACATAAATATGAAAACCTAGATAAAATAAAAAATCCCCAGGAAATTTTTACTTACCAAAGTATATTTGAGATAGAAAATTAAAAATCTTAGTTTCTTTACAAGAATTTGAGAAATTTGCCAAAGAGATATGCCCCCATTAACAGAAAGAGAAAGAAAAAAAGAAGAGAAAAACAAAAGCAAAAAAAAAGAAAAACCTCAAAAAAAAAACCCTAAAACACTAGATCCAGAAGTTTTCAAGAAAAAATTTCACAACAGCTTCTAAGACTAAATGATTTCAATGCTACCTTAACTATTAGAAAGAATATATTCAAATTTTTATTAGGAAGCCAGTAAAACACTTCTATTTAAATCCAATAAAGCTTGCAAAATTAAAAAAAACCTAAAGGGTAATTTTCTATCATAGTTATATGCACAAAATTTGGAAATAAAATACAGTATACATATTTTTTAAAACCTCCATGACCACAGTAATGTAATATCTCTGAGAAAAATTATATAATTGTCTATTAAGCTATTGAAAAAGTCTTTGAAAAATTCAACACTTATTTCTGATTAAAACAAATAAAATATAAATCAATGGCTCTTCCTTAACGTCATAAAAATGTACATAACTCAGATTAAAATCCAGAATTTTACCTAATGGAAAAAAACCATAGGCTTTTCTAAGGAAATGTTGCTCACAATTTTTACTACTATTTAACTATGTATTAAAGATATTATGAAATAGATTCAGTCTTTTAAAACAGTATTAGAATCATAAGTCTTAAAAGGAGAAAAGGGTAAAGTTATTTCTAATTGCAGATATGCCCGTAATTATATGCCTGGAAAACCCAAGATAATCAATAATAAATGTAATACAAACAAATGAAAAAATCCAGAAAAAAAGGATACAAAATTAACATAGAAGGCTGGGCGCCATGGCCCATGCCTGTAATCCCAGCACTTATTCGAGCCCAGGAGGTCAAGACCAGCCTGGCCAACATGGCGAAACTTCGGCACTACTAAAAATTTCAAAATATGGTGGCAAGTGCCTGTAGTCCCAGTTACTCAGGATGGTGAGGCACGAGAATTGCTTAAATGTAGGAGGTGGAGGTTGCAGTGAGCCAAGACGCCATTGCACTCCACCCTGAGTGACAGAGAAAGACTCTGTCTCAAAAAAAAAAGAAAAAAGAAAAAAAGAAGTTAACATACAAAAGCCAACAGCCTTCATACACACAAAGAATATTTTGTTAGAAGACGTAATGGCGGAGAAAATCTGATTTGTAATATCAGAAAAATAAAATTAACTACCAAATAATAAACTTCATAAACCTAACCAGAAATATGCAAAACTCATACAACGAAAACTTTGATACAATTCGTAGTCAAAAAAAGTGAACTTCAGTAAATGAGAAGACATTTTATGTTATTCGAAATAGAATCTCTCAACATCATACAGATATCAATTATTCCTGCATTAATATATAAGTTTAACATTATTTCAATAAATACACCAAAATTACTTTTCCTCCAGAGACAGGCAAATTCATTATAAATTTTATATAGAAAATAAACAAGAATAGCAACAAACAAACTAATTAACCAAAAAAAGAGAGTAAAACATATTAAAGTATCCAGCCCTATTATTGTATCCAACCTTATATTAAAATACACTAAGAAGTATCTATAATTAACACAGTACATTATTGGCTCTTGAATAGAGAGTAAGTTAGTAGAAAAGGATATGAAGCCCAGAAATTGATGCAAGGATATAAGCAAACTGGGTATATGCTAACAATGGCATGTTAAATAAATAGGTGGTATTAGAACAACTCAATAATCATTGGGAAAAAGATAAATCAGTGTGGCAATTCCTCAAGGATTTAGAACCAGAAATACCATTTGACCCAGCAATCCCATTACTTGATATCTACCCAAAGGATTATAAATCATTCTATTATAAAGACCCATGCACATGTATGTTTATTGCAGCACTGTTCACAATAGCAAAGACTTTGAACCAATTCAAATGCCCATCAATGATAGACTGGTTAAAGAAATGTGGCACATATACACCATGGAATACTATGCAGCCATAAAAAAGGATGAATTCATGTCCTTTGCAGGGACATGGATGAAGCTGGAAACCATCATTCTCAGCAAACTAACACAGGAACAGAAGACTAAATACTGAATGTTCTCACTCATAAGTGGGAGTTGAACAACGAGAAAACATGGACAGAGGGAGGGGAACCTCACACACCAGGGCTTGTTGGGGGGTGGGGGACTAGGGGAGGGATAGCATTAGGAGAAATACCTAATGTAGATGACGGGTTGATGGGTGAAGCAAACCACCATGGCACATGTATACCTATGTAACAAACCTGCACATTCTGCACATGTATCCTAGAACTTAAAGTATATAACAAAAAGATAAATCACAATGCATGCCTCCCAATATACATTATAATAAATTTGAAATGGATCTAATACTCAAGAAAAAGATTGAGTTCACATAAGTATTAGAGGAAAACTTGGGCCAATTTCTTTAAAACTTCAGAGTGGCAAAAGTTTGTTTTCACCATGACTCAAACTCCAGAAACAATGAAGTACTGATATATTTTATTGCTTAATAACTAAACAGAAACCAGAAACTTCTTCCCAGCCAAAAAATAATAATAATCAAGAGAATGAGAAAGACAGATCAGAAGAATATTTGAAATGCATGTCACGTTAACATTCATGATCTAATAATCTTTTTTTTGTTTGTTTGTTTTTGTTAGACGGAGTCTCCCTCTGTCACCCAAGCTGGAGTGCAGTGGAGCGATCTCAGGGCACACTGCAACCTCCACCTCCCAGGTTCAAGTGATTCTCCTGCCTCAGCCTCCTGAGTAGCAGGTATTACAGGCCCACACCACCACTCCCGGCTAATTTTTGTATTTTTTAGTAGAGACAGGGTTTCTCCATATTGGCCAGGCTGGTCTCAAACTCCTGATCTCAGGTGATCCACCCGCCTCGGCCTCCCAAAGTGCGAGGATTCAATAATCTTAATATTTAAGGAACCTATAAAAATCAAGAGTGAAGAGCGAATCCACTTCCAGAATAGCAGAAAAGGAGCACAATAAAACAACTCTTTAACTACAGAAAATTATTTTTAAACCTCAATTGTTTAAATTGGATTTTACATTAAATTTTAATTAAATTTTTAATTTGGAAATTGTCCTAAGAGCATACAACAAATGGAGACACATTTAATATTAAGGAAATTCTACTAAATTTCAACAAGAACAGCAAGAGGGTAGCATGAGAGCCACTATCCACTCCTCCCAGCCACTTCACGCTGCATCTTACAGAAACGACTCCAGATGCTCTATTCTGAGCAGCTGTGGCCAAGAAGATGAGTGTTTTTCCCCCCAGCTCCTAGTCTAGAGCTACAGTTTCATCCCAGGAAAAGTAATCTGTTGTTTTCCTCTGCCTCACTCTCATGTTGGAGAGGTTCTCTGGCTAGCGTGTGTGGCCAAAACAATCAGTGTTCTCTTCACTTCAACCTCTACTAATAGGATGAAAGCTCTAATCCAGGTACAGACAACTGAGCATACTGGACCCTTTTCATGCCCTCCCCAGCTTCTTTGTAAGACTGTTGATGGTAGGGGCAAGCCAAGACTACCAGGGACTACCACACCCCCATCTCTCTACCTTATAGAACAAGTGTCATTCTGGAAAAAAGCAGGACATTGCCCTCACCCGCAGATCCAGTGCACTGATGGAAAGTCTTATAAGGAAGGAGAGGCAGGCATTTAAGAGAAGAGTTCTTCAGCTTTACCTGAAAGAACTAAATTTATTTGGAATAGAGCTTAGAGAATCCCATGCCTACAGCCATTGTCAAAAACAATGGTGTTCTTGGCTGGAAAAAATTAAGAAGCTCTCATAATTCCACGATACTGGTGGCAACAAGCAAAAAAATGGAACAGCAGCCAGTTTAACAGAGAGAGCCAGGTTAAAAAGACAGCTACGAAGAGCCCCTGCGGGATCACAGTCAACCCTGGAGGATGAGAAGGCTGTATGCTTCTGCTAGGCTGTCTCCACTCAGAAACAATTACAACAGTATGTGAAGCAGTATTGAAAACTTCCCAAGCTGCACGCAGATTCATTGAAAAGGGCAGAAGCCTCATTAATACTAGAGTCCGAAGCACAACCTATGACTGAACACTGGCTGAACAATAAGCTACTCTGACCAAGTGACAAATCCTATGAAGCTAGACATAAAAAGAAAATCACACATTCCTGCTGGTATGGAATAATGTGTGCATGTCCAAGGCTTCACACTCTAATAATCAAAGACAGAAAATGCAAGCTACTAGTCCCTGGTAGAACTAGTGGACCAAACACATAAACTCCTTGAACTGTGATAGCAACCTCAGAAGTATATACATATTCAATAATAAGTGAGAAGTATCTGTCTGGCCATGTTGGTTTAAGTAGTCTTTGACCATTTATTAATGGCTTATGCTGATCCAGAGGTTACTGCTAGGTCATCATTCTAAAAGATACAAACAAGAAAAAAATTGTGCAGGGACACGGAGACTATACACAATGAGGGAAATAGACTTCAGAGACTAAGTTCAGCCAGGTAACTGGTAAATAAATAAAAAAGCAGACAACAAAAATACCAGCACCCCAAGGGAATCGGTATCCAGAGTAGCTACAATACATTATTGCAAATGTCCAATCATCAACCGAAAAAAATTATAAGACATGAAAGGGAACAGAAAAGTATGACCCATACCCAGGGAACAAACACAGAACCTGGAAAATGATTTTGAAGGGCTTTCAATGTTGGACTTCTCAGACAAACATATCAAAGAAGCTATTATAAATATGTTCAAAGAACTAAGTAAATCACATCTCAAAAATTAAATAAATGTATAATGACAATATCTAAACAAATAAAGAATATTTATAATAAGATAGAAATATAAAAACAGAAATAATAATTCTGGAATTGAAAAGTATAAGCAATATGAAAAATTATTTAATGAAGCTCAAAATAGACCTGAGCTGGCAGAAAAAATAATCAGTGAATTAAAGATGGATGGAGATTATGCAATTAGAAGAACAGATGGAAAAATGCAATGAAGAAAAAGGCATAGACCCTCAAATAAATGTGAGATGCCATTAAGCACACCAACACCTACACTAGAAGGAGGAGAGAGAAAAAGACAGAAAAAAATTGAAGATATAATGCCTGAAAATTTCCCAAATTTGAAGAAAACCTTACTCAATACATCCAAGAAGCTCAAGGAACTCCAAGTATGACAAACACAAAAAGATCCACATCTAGACACATTGTAGCCAAAATGTTAAAAGCCAAAAGATAAAGAGAAAATCTTGAAAACAGTAAGAAAAATGACTCATCATACACAAAGGAAACCAAATAACATTAACAGCTGAATTCTCATCAGATATAATGGAAGGTGGAAGGCAGTGGCATGACATATTCAAAGTACTAAAAGAAAAAGAAAACATCAACCAACAACCTTATAACTAGGAAAAATACCTATCAAAAATAAAGGTCAAATAAGAACACTCCAAGATTAAAACAATACTGAGGGCTGGGCGTGGTGGCTTTCACCTGTAATCCCAGCACTTTGGGAGGCTGAGGTAGGCAGATTATGAGGTCAGGAGTTTGAGACCAGCCTGACCAACATGGTGAAACCCTGTCTCTACTAAAAATACAAAAGTTAGTTGGGCATGGTGCAAGCACCTGTAATCCCAGCTACTCAGGAGGCTGAGGCAGGAGAATCGCTTGAACCTGGGAGGCAGAGGTTTCAGTGAGCCAAGATCGTGCCACTGCACTCCAGCCTGGACAAGAAGGCAAGACTCCATCTCAAAAAAAAAAAAAAAAAAAAAAAAAGAATACTGAGACAACTTGTTGCTAGCAGAAATGCATACATTTGACAATAATAGGATAAAAGAGTTAAATGGAAACTGTGTTGGAAGTGGGTGGAAAGTTGTGTTGAAGTAAGACATGACACTAGATGGTAAATGGAATTCACAAGTAGGAATGAAGGGAATCAGAAATAGTAAATAAAAAAAAGTAACTGTGTAAGTCAGGGCTCTCTAGAGGGACAGAACCTAATTGGATATATCTAATAGGATACATATATAAATCACACATATATATATAAGTTTGTTAAGTATTAACTTACACAATCACAAGATCCCACAATACTGTCTGTTTGCAAGCTTGAGGAGCAAGAAGAGTCAGTCTGAGTCTCAAAACTGAAGAACTTGGAGTCCAATATTTGAGGGCAGGAAGCATCTGGCACGGGAGAAAAATGTAGGCTTGGAGGCTAGACTGTTCTCACTTTTTAACGTTTTTCTGCCGGCTTTATATTCTCTGGAAGCTGATTAGTTGGTGCCCACCAGATTAAGGGTGGGTCTGCCTTTCCCAGTGCACTGACTGAAATGTGAATCTCCTTTGGCAACACTCTCACAGGCACACCCAGGATCAACACTTTGCATCCTTCAATCCACTCAAGTTGATATTCAGTATTAACCATCACAAGCCCACCCCTTGTCAACTTGAATGCATACACATCTCCTGAGATCAAAATTAATCTTAAAATAAAGACAATAAGGTCATAATCACACCTAACATAATACAGCCATCCTTTGTACAACTGGAAATGCACCAATCCCCTACCCAAATACTATTACATAAAGTTAACAATACTTAAATGCTGATATGAAGTCAACGCATCTTATGTCACATGGTAAATGAAAATAAAATAAAATGAACATATTTTCTTAGTATAAATGTATACATGCACAAGCATGTTTTTAACAAAAGAAGGAGGAAATACTCATGACAATTACAGTCCTTATCTCTGCACCTGGTCACATAGTGGTAGCTGGTATTGATGACTACCTTCTTCTACTATCCGTTCTGTATTCCCATTGCCTTCAGCAAGCATCTCAGCAAGTCGTGGATTTTTTCCTGGTAGAGTGACCAAAATCTTCATTCCTGAAGGGTCTGGACCATTTGTAGTCCTGCCTGGATTGGGCTGTTATAGTTTCCCATTTACCTTAATCACAGAGTATGGTAATACTAAGAGACACCCTAATGGATCTCCTGCATTTCATGCATACTCTTCCTTACCTCCGTTATGGAGTAGTAGACTGATTTCATCTTGATAGTCTGGGTCAATCACCACAGCCAAAACTGTAGTTCCCTTCTTCGCCTGTTGACTTAAAGGTAGGAGGAGCTCGAAGTGTCCAGGTGGCAATCTTAACTTCCAGTTTAATGGAATTGTTGTTGCGTATCTTGGTAGCAGCGTTTCTCCCTCTGTAACTAAGACCTCTAGGACAGCAGAATGTAATGTCATGGGAACAGGAAGCAAAAATTTTGCTAGTGGCTCACTAGGGGTGATGACGAGTGGTGCCACTTCCACTCCTTGATTCCTGGACCTGTGAATCCTGGCTATGGGAGAAACAGTGCCATATATTGGATGCTGATTCAGAGCATACTCGGCCTTCTGGAGAACTCTGCCACAGCTTGCAAAGTATTGTCACCTAGCTGGCATTGTAATTGTGATTTCAAAAGGCCATTTCTTCATTATATCAATCCAGCTGCTTCAGGGTAATGAGGAATATGGTAATACCAGTGAATTCTATGAGCATGAGCCCATGGATGCACTTTTTTCGCCATAAAGTGAGTGCCTTGGTCAGAGAATATGCTGTATGGAATACCATGACAGTGGATAAGGCATTCTGTGAGTCCACAGACGGTAGTCTTGGCAGAAGCATTGCCTGCAGAATAGGAAAACTCATATCTAGAGTAAGTGTCTATTCCAGTGAGAACAAACCTTTGCCCTTTCCATGATGGAAGAGGTCCAATATAATCAACCTGCCACCAGATAGCTGGCTGATCACCCCAAGGAATGGTGCCATATTGAGGGCTCAGTATTGGTCTCTGCTACTGGCAAATTGGGCACTCAGCAGTGGCCATAGTCAGGTCAGCTTTGGTGAGTAGAAGTCCATGTTGCTGATCCCATGCATAACCTCCATCCCTGCCACCATGGCCACTTTGTTCATAGGCCCATTGGGTGATGACAGGAGTGGCTGGGGAAAGAGGCTGAATGGGGTCCACAGAATGAGTCATCCTATCCACTTATTAAAATCCTCCTCTGCTGAGGTCACCCATTGGTGAGCACTCAAGTGGGATACAAATATCTTCATAATCTTGACCACTCAGAGAGGTCCATCCATATACCTCTTCTCCAAATTTCTTTGTCACCAATTTTCCAATCATGCTTCTTCCAAGTCCCTGACCATCCAGCCAAACCATTGGCTACAGCCAATGAATCAGTATGTAATTGCACATCTGGCTATTTCTTCTTCTACATAAAGTACACAACCAGGTGCACTGCCCACTGGGAAAATTTACCTTCACTGCTGTCCTTCAGGGATATCCTAGAAAGGGGCTGCAGTGCTGCAGCTGTCCACTTTCGGGTGTTGCCTGCATATCGTGCAGAATCATCTGTGAACCTAGCCTTCTCTTCCTCTGTCAACTGATCATAGGGAACTCTTGATGAGGCCATTGATGCCTGATGGGGGAGAGAAGGGAGGGTGGCAGGAGTGGAGACCATGGGCATTTAAGCCACTTCCTCATGTAACTTACTTGTGCCTTCAGGACCTACTGTTGTATATCATATATATACCACTGCCATTTGATGATGGAATGCTGCCGTGCACGACCTACTTTTGCCTAATGGGTCAGAAAGCACCTAGTTCATAATAGGCAGTTCAAGTTGCATGGTGACTTGATGACCCATAGTCAAATGTTCAGTTTCCACCAAAGCCCATTAACAGGCCAAGGGCTATCTCTCCAAAGAAGAGTAGTTATCTACAGAAGATGTCAGGGCCTTGCTCCAAAATCCTAGAGGCCTCCACTGTGATTCACCTATGGGGGCCTGCCAAAGGCTCCAAACAGCATCCCTATCTGCCACTGACACCTCAAGTACAATTGAATCTACTGGGTCATATGGCCCAAGTGGCACAGCAGCCTGCACAGCAGCCTGGACCTATTGCACAGCCTTCTCCTGTTCTGAGCCCCACTCAAAACTGGCAGCCTTTTGGATCACTCAATAAATGGACTGGAGTAACACACCCAAATGAGGAATGTGTTGCCTCCAAAATCCAAATAGGCATAATAGGCATTGTGGCTCTTTCTTGGTTGTAGGAGAGGTCAAATGCAGCAACTTATCCTTCACCTTAGAAAGAATATCTCGACAGGCCCTACATCACTGGACCGCTAGAAATTCTACTAAAGTAGAAGATCCCTGAATCTTAGTTGAATTTATTTCCCACCCTCTGGCATGCAAATGTCTCACCAATAAGTCCAGCGTGTTTGCTACTTCTTGCTCACTGGATCCAATCAGCATAATGTCATCAATGTAAGGGACCAGCGTGATATCTTGTGGAAGCAAAAAGCAATCAGGGTCTCTCCAAATAAGATTATGACACAAAGCTGGAGAGTTGATATACCCCTGAGGTAGGACAGTAAAGGCATACTGCTGGCCTTGCCAGCTGAAGGCAAATTGCTTCTGGTGGGCCTTACGGACAAGAATGGAGAAAAAGGCATTTGACAAGTCAGTGGCTGCATACCAGGTACCAGGAGATGTGTTAATTTGCTCAAGCAGTGAAACCACATCTGGTATAGCAGCTACAATTGTAGTCACCACTTGGTTAAGCTTACAATAATCCACTGTCATTCTCCAAGATCCATCTGTCTTCTGCACAGGCCAAATGGGAGAGTTGAACAGTGATGTGGTGGGAATCACCACCCCTGCATCTTTCAAGTCAATGTCATAGGTTAAAAAAAAAAAAATGGGAGGGCCATTATAGAATAAAATTAACCAAAGAGATATAGAAACAAAATGCAGTATGTAGACCTTAAACGGATCTCATTCAAATAAAAGTAGCTTTAGAAAACATGTTTGGAAATATTAGAGGAAACTGAATAAAGACTATAAAACTATATATTAGTTGGCTGAGTGCAGTGGGGTCACGATTGTAATCTCAGCACTTTGGGAGGCAGAAGCAGGTGGATCACGAGGTCAAGAGATCAAGACCATCCTGGCCAACATGGTGAAACCCCCTCTCTACTAAAAAAAAAAAAAGGAAAGAAAAAATTCGATGGGCATGGTGGCACACACCTGTAGTCCCAGCTGCTCAGGAGGCTGAAGCAGGAGAATCACTTGAACCCATGAGGCAGAGGTTTCAGGGAGCCAAGATTGCACCACTGCACTCCAGCCTGGCAACAGAGCGAGATTCCATCTCAAAACAAACAAAAAACAACAACAAAAAACTACATATTAGTTGATACCAGGGACTGTTCGTTTCCCTTGGTGTGATAATAAAATAGTGATTATATATACCAATGTACTTATTTCTAGAGATATGTGCTAAAATATTTAGAAGTGTCATACCTGAAAATATCTTTAAAATGTCTGCAGCCTGCTGTGGTGGTGCTTGCCTGTAATCCTAGCTACTCAAGAGGTTAAGGAGAGGGGATCATTTGAACACAGGAGTTTTAGGTTGCAGTGAGCTGAGTGCAACACTGCACTCCAGCCTGGGTGACAGAGAGAGACCCAAGACCCCGTCTCTCAAAAAACAAAAAAACAAAAACAAAAAAAGTTCAGCAAACACACAAACACAAAGAGAGCTTAAGCAACTATAAAATATTAATTCTTGGCCGGACGCGGTGGCCCAGGCCTGTAATCCCAGCACTTTGGGAGGCTGAGGCGGGTGGAACACGAGGTCAGGAGATTGAGACCATCCTGGCTAACACAGTGAAACCCCGTATATACTAAAAAATACAAAAAATTATCTGGGCGTGGTGGCGGGCGCCTATAGTCCTAGCTACTCGGGAGGCTGAGGCAGGAGAATGGCATGAACCCAGGATGGGGAGCTTGCAGTGAGCAGAGATCACGCCATGCCACAGCACTCCAGCCTGGGCAACAGAGCGAAACTCCATCTCAAAAAAAAAAAAAAATTAGTTTTTGAATCTACTTGATGGGTATGTTGGTGTTCATTAAACTATTCTTTTGACTTTTGTCTATGTTTACCTTTTTATAATAAAAATTGGAAAATATCTTTTTCATTCCTCAGTTTTTAGGATAATAGTTTACAAACAGGTATAAACTTAACCTTATTGAGATACATGATATCAAAATATATTAGTAACTCTGCTTAATTTTTTAAAAAATGTTTCTGTTTAGAGAAATTATTGATAAATCAATATTTATATTTTGAGATAATTTTTAGCTAAATATTGTTTCTGTTAAAAACTGCTGAACAGTAAATATCTGTAGGTGGTGGGATTCTGTGGTACTTATTTTCTGAATTTTCTGGTTATTTCATAAAATAATTATTAACCTTTATTAGATATTCTCTCTGTGTTAAGCACCATCCTACATTTTTTACATATAATTCTCACAAAAACATTTGAACTATTAGAGGGATAAAATTGACGGGAGATGAGACAAACCAGGTGAAATTTTAAAAGGTTTGCATAAGCACTATGAGAAATGAGAGAGGGATATATTCAGGGATACACAATGGGATTTCCAAGTATGGTTGAGAGCCTCATTTAAGGTGGATCCATGAGGTGATATTGTAAAATGTAAGTCATCTACCTTGTGCAATAGTGGTATTTCTTCTCATTTCATAGCCCATGTGGAGGAACAGAGAAGGGAGATAGATGGATGGGTCTAAGAGTGGGGTTGGCAGGGCAAATGCAATAAAAGGATAAGAACACATGAATTGATCATGCTGACAAAAAGAGTGATTGAAGAGAATGTGCCACATGATTCAGAGAAGCAGTGAAGCCTTGGCTGGAAGGTGGTAGGTCATGGGCTAAGGCTTATGAGTATGTGAGAGTCATGCACAAGAAAGCAACTTTTTTTTATAGACAAGGACATTAACTGAAGTCAGAATCCACCCATTAGGACATTCTCAAATATACAAACTATCCACTGCAGATAGGCAGAATTATAAAGGGATAAGACATCCACACTTTCAGTCTTACTTACTAGGAAAAGAGAGCCTTTGTGTAGGAAGGTAGTTGAAACCTAAAGAATTGAAGATGTTTGAGTCTTTAATCCATCTTGAATTAATTTTTGTATAAGGTGTAAGGAAGGGATCCAGTTTCAGCTTTCTACATATGGCTAGCCAGTTTTCCCAGCACCATTTATTAAATAGGGAATCCTTTCCCCATTTCTTGTTTTTGTCAGGTTTGTCAAAGATCAGATGGTTGTAGATATGTGGCATTATTTCTGAGGGCTCTGTTCTGTTCCATTGGTCTATATCTCTGTTTTGATACCAGTATCATGCTGTTCTGGTTACTGTAGCCTTGTAGTGTAGTTTGAAGTCAAGTAGCATGATGCCTCCAGCTTTGTTCTTTTTGCTTAGGATTGTCTTGGCTATGTGGGCTCTTTTTTGGTTCCATATGAACTTTAAAGTAGTTTTTTCCAATTCTGTGAAGAAAGTCATTGGTAGCTTGATGGGGATGGCACTGCATCCATAAAGTACCTTGGGCAGTATGGCCATTTTCACGATATTGATTCTTCCAACCCATGAGCATGGAACGTTCTTCCATTTGTTTGTATCCTCTTTTATTTCATTGAGCAGTGGTTTGTAGTTCTCCTTGAAGAGGTCCTTCACATCCCTTTTAAGTTGGATTCCTAGGTATTTTATTCTCTTTGAAGCAATTGTGAATGGGAGTTCACTCATGATTTGGCTGTCTGTTTGGCTGTTATTGGTATATAAGAATGCTCGTGATTTTTGCACATTGATTTTGTATCCTGAGACTTTGCTGAAGTTGCCTATCAGCTTAAGGAGATTTTGAGCTGAGACGATGGGATTTTCTAGATATACAATCATGTCATCTGGATTAAGGACTTAAATGTTAGACCTGAAACTATAAAAACTGTGGAAGAAAACCTAGGCAATACCATTCAGGACATAGGTATGGGCAAGGACTTTATGTCTAAAACACCAAAAGCAATGGCAACAAAAGCCAAAATTGACAAATGGGATCTAATTAAACTAAAGAGCTTCTGCACAGCAAAAGAAACTACCAGCACAGTGAACAGGCAACCTACAGAATGGGAGAAAATTTTTGCAATCTACTCATCTGACAAAGGGATAATATCCAGAATCTACAATGAACCCAAAGAAATTTAAAAGAAAAAAACAACCCCATCAAAAGGTGGGCAAAGGATATGTACAGACACTTCTCAAAAGAAGACATTTATGCAGCCAAAAGACACATGAAAAAATGCTCATCATCACTGGCCATCAGAGAAATGCAAATCAAAACCACAATGAGATACCATCTCACACCAGTTAGAAGGGCCATCATTAAAAAGTCAGGGAATAACAGGTGCTGGAGAGGATGTGGAGAAATAGGAACAGTTTTACACTGTTGCTGGGACTGCAAACTAGTTCAACCATTGTGGAAGTCAGTGTGGCGATTCCTCAGGGATCTAGAACTAGAAATGCCATTTGACCCAGCAATCCCATTACTGGGTATATACCCAAAGGATTATAAATTATGCTGCTATAAAAACATATGTACACGTATGTTTATTGCAGCACTATTCACAATAGCAAAGACTTGGAACCAAGCCAAATGTCCAAAAATGATAGACTGGATTAAGAAAATGTGGCACATATACACTATGGAATACTATGCAGCCATAAAAAACGATGAGTTCATGTCCTTTGTAGGGACATGGATGAAGCTGGAAACCATCATTCTTTTTTTTTTTTTTTTTTTTTTTTGAGACGGAGTCTCGCTCTGTCGCCCAGGCTGGAGTGCAGTGGCGCAATCTCGGCTCACTGCAATCTCCCCCTCCCGGGTTCACGCCATTCTCCTGCCTCAGCCTCTCCGAGTAGCTGGGACTACAGGCGCCCGCCACCACGCCCGGCTAATTTTTTGTCTTTTTTAGTAGAGACGGGGTTTCACCATGGTCTCGATCTCCTGACCTCGTGATCCGCCCGCCTCGGCCTCCCAAAGTGCTGGGATTACAAGCGTGAGCCACCGCGCCCGGCCTGGAAACCATCATTCTTAGCAAACTATCGCAAGGACAAAAAACCAAACACCGCATGTTTTCACTCATAGGTGGGAATTGAACAATGAGAACACATGGACACAGGAAGGGGAACATCATACACTGGGGCCTGTTGTGGGATGGGGGGAGGAGGGAGGGATAGCATTAGGAGATATACCTAATGTTAAATGACCAGTTAATGGGTGCAGCACACCAACATGGCACATGTATACATATGTAACTAACCTGCACATTGTGCACATGTACCCTAAAACTTAAAGTATAATTAAAAAAAAAAGAATTGAAGATGTTTGAGACAGAAGCTAGGGAGAGAAAGATGTGATGAGCTTCTCCCTTACAAGTACAGAAATGCATCTGGAAGCCAGATGCCCTTTAAGCTGAGAAATCAAGAACAATAGATCATGGATGAAGGACATAAGACATTTGTGAAAAATATATATATATATATATTTGGTATAGATGGTATGTTTATTACTGTCTTCTTTATTTGCCCCTAAAGATAGATTAGAGATAAAATTTTCAATAAAAATCAATACATGATATATTTAGGAGGCAGCAAAAAAGTAGATAGTTTTCAAATTTAGTTTTGTAGAGAGAAGAATCTTGAGAAACAGAGTAGGCAGTGGCTTCTTTGGAAAGGGAAAGGAGACAAGCTCACCTTTGTTTCTTATGAAAACTGTGAAAAGTCAAGCCTGAGAAGTTGAAATTTGACACTTGGGGATTAATAGGCAATAAACTCTATCCATGCTGGCCACACATGATGTTAGTACACATGCCACTATTTATGGTTTCTTTGAAAACGGAATTTCTACTTTTATCTGTCTTTGTTCTTCTAATTGAAGATTATGTTAAGTGTATTTAATTATTGACAGTATGAATGAAAATCTGTGCCTAGCACTAGATCAGTTACAATAAGGAATGTCAAAGAGGCACAAGATATGGCGCCTTCTCAAAAGAAATCTACAAGTTAAATGTAGAGAGAAGACTTGAACTCAGGAACCAAATGAAGAGATGGTGTGAACAGATGTTTGAGTTTACTTAGAACCAATCAGTAATGGAGGAAACAACCCTTGTAGTTGGAAAAGTTTTAAAGGATGAGCCTAAAAGTGCATTTTGAATGAAGTGCAAAATTTATTGGCAGGTGTTGGGGGCAATCACTAGTTCAGAAAACAGTAATATAGTAAAAATGTGCATGGTTTCTATGCGTGTATGTGTGAGGTGGGGTCAAGAGAGGGAGAATATTTATAAATTTAACAGCCAAATCTAAGTAAAGATTCCACTGAGGTTCAAAAATATTTACTAAATGCCTAAATAAAAGACACTTAATTATATGTTAAACAGAAGAAGAATGATTCCGAGTAGAAGATATTTGTTAAGAGCATGGTTAGAAAGCTGGTTAATCAAGGCTAGATATGGCCATGGCAATTACTAATCAGTATAAAGAAATATTCAAAATTCCAGATGCCCTATAAGACACATGGAAATGTCTGGAGTGTTCCAAAGTGAAGAATTAAAACATTGTGAAATTGTGCCATAGTCATAACTTCATTGGTATTCTTTAGCTATCTCTAAACCTCTTAGTCTTCATTTTCTTTACTTTGACATGGGCCAAAAGACTGAGTGGCCTTCCATATCTGAACACACAGGTCTGCTTGCCTTGTCCTTCTTCACCTTCAACTGGACTGTGAGGTACTGACCACAAAGGCTTCATCAAATCGTTTTACATCTGTGGGCTTCATGTAGTGGATATGACATAATTAATCACTTCGCAACTTTTCACACACTAAGGTGACTCTTTCAAGTTGTATTCAAGCAGGAGATTGCTCCCTTTCTGCCAAATGGCAGGGAACATGAAAGTACTTCCACTACTGAAGAGGGACACAGGCAAAGCCAGAGTACAAACATCAGAGGGACAGAGAGGAAGATTCACTCCCAGGGCATAGCTAAACAAGCATCATTTAGAGAATAGGCTATGAAGGAAAATAAGTTTCGAAACTTTTGATGATTTACTTTATTTACTTCGAACAAGTGAATTTAAAGGATCTGAGATATTTTGTGAATTGTATGAACAGGGAAGCACTCATTCTCATACAGTCTGCATGAGATAGAAACAGACAGATGAGAGGATTCCGAATATGATGTAAAACTAGAACAAGAACAGAGACTGCAGACCACCAGAATGGAGTAGTCAGTAAAGACTCTTCCCTTCATCATACATGGATTATCGGCATGCAGAGAAGAAATTGGGAGTTAATAAAAAATCATACTTTATAATTTCTTACACTTAATTTTGTAAATATCTGTGCCATGTCAACTGCTTAATGCAATGTGTGTTCTTTATACTAGAGGACAGCTTCAGTTACTAGTAACTAAACTTCTAATTTACACTGAGGTGTTGAGGTAAAGGACTCTTCTCAGTTTATTTACAAATAGATTTCCTTAACCAACAACTGCAGTCAAAAGATTGTTGTTTAGACCTGAGCAAATACAAAGCATTCCTTAGAGAAAGTGCATGGACCAAGGGTTAAAGCTATCAAGGTTTATGTGTTTGTTCAACAAGTATTTCTTCAGCCAATTTATTGAGATACATGAGCCACAGTGTGCTGGGAGCTGGAGCATGAAACCATATCTGGATATTTCCTTTATCAGTTATCTATTGTTGCAGAGCAAATTACTCTAAAACTGAGCAATTTAAAGCAAATATTTATTCTATCGCAGTTTTTCTGGGTAAGAATCCAGAAGCAGCTTAGCGGAATGGTTCTGATTTAGAGTCTTTCATGAGGCTGCAGTCAGGTTGTTGAGCAGGGCTGAGATCAGTTGGAGGAGCTAGAGAATTGGCTCCCAAGCATACCCAGAGGGCCCATGGCAAGAGACTTTGGTTTCTTGCCACTTGGGTCCCTCCCCTGGGCTACCCAGGTTATGGCAGCTGGTGTCCCCTAGTGAAAGTGTTGAGAGAGAGAGAGAGGGAGAGGTTGTCAGGAGAAGAGGGGAGGGAAAGCCCAAGTCAGAAGTCCTAGTCTTTAATAACCTAATCTTGGAAGTGATGTATCATCACTACAGCTGTATAGGATTGGCCACATAACCAGCCCTGGTACAACATGCAAGGAGACCACACAGGGTATGAATACCAGGATGGGGAATGATTGAGGGCCAGCTTGCAGGCTTTTTACCCTCTTACCTTGTAATAGTTGCATTATAACTGTAGATATAGACCACAGGAAAGTAAACAAATCAATTACAATCAATAGTTACAGAAGAGGCAACCATGACTTAAGCTGAAGCCTGAAGGATGAGAAGGAACTGCTCCTACATAGGGCATACCCAGACACCCACGTTTATATTTTATATTACCGTCATAATAATAGAAATGAAATTAAAGATGAGTGCATGGTTTGTCTAAACATGGAATTTTGCTCCTGCACAAATACTTAAAGGCATGTTGACACAGGGCAGGCAAACCCTGAAATTGGGGCTTAGCCCAGGAGGGTTTTTGGCTTCACCCAGCAAAGAATTCAAGGGTGAGTGGTGGTGTCAGGCAGCAACTTTTATTGAAGCGACAGTGCACGGCAACAGAGATACTGCTCCTTGTGGAGGAGGGCTACCCCACAGGCAGTGTGCCCAGGCTAGCAGCTCAGAGGCAGTTCTGCAGTCATATTTACACCCACTTTTAATTACATGCAAATTAAGGGGTAGGTTATTCAGACATTTCTAAAAAAGGGGCGAGGGGTGAGTGGTAACTTCCAAATGTTGCCATAGCAATGGTAAACTGACATGACACTGGTGGGCATGTCTTATGGAGAGGTACTTCCACCTCTTCCCTGTTTGAAGTAATCAGAGTTCAAGTCCCTGCCTCCAGAGTCAAGTCCTGCCTCCTACCTCAATGTAACCGTCCAGCCTGGCTAATTCCACCTGTCTTTCTTGCTGCCCCAGGCCTGCAAGAAAGGACTTTTTGAACTCAATTGAACTCTAAATACAAGGCAGTTGGACTTGAGATTTTCCTGCTATTTGTAATTATGTCATTGTGTTTCTGTGTTCCAAGGCTGAACTCTAAGAATGAGCCTACAGAAGGGTAAAAGTCATCCAGAAAAGAGAATTAAAGAGCCTTATTATGACTCTTGCACATTTAGAAGTAAAAGTCTGGACAGATTCAACTTTATGGTCCTCTACAAGCCTTCATTCCAATCAGGGATGCATCTATAATCCATTCCTCCACAAGACAAACGCTGCTTCTCTTTGTTTAAAAATATTTTTAATTTAACCATCACTGTTGCTGGCTCTGCTTCAGGCCTCATAATAAACAACATTCTTTCTCCATTGAATTAAATTCACCACCAGGGTTTGTCAGATCCGTGGACTGCACTCTCGACAGAAGCAAACGCTATCTGGAGTGCTCAAAGAAACATCAGTCAGCCTGTCATTGGCATGTTGTTTCTCATTGGTAGGAAATGGAAATTGAAAAGGCTGGTCGTGTTCAGAAATACTAATGTGGCCCACGTAGCCATCTTCGGGTTTTTTAGTTAGAAGATGTTCTGTGCCCTGACCCCTGCCCAGCTCTCATGGCAGATCTTTAAAGACTGGCATTAATCATCTGAGTATCATTTGTTTTGTCCACAGACAAGAGCACTCACTATCCAGATGAAAAAATAATTCCAGAATTAACTGTGCAATGTAAATACAATGCCCAGTGGAATGTAAAAATCTTTGAAGCTATAGCCAAATCAACAATGCACTATGCCTTTTGGACAGAGCAAGAGAAAACCTGGTTCTAGCTAACCCTGACCTTTCAAACTAAGTAGAAATCCAGGGATTAACAATGTGCAGGTATATCATGTGCTATGGGTCCTTGCTCCAATAGTTATGGCCCAAACTGGTCCATCCAGAGTTTGAGTTAATTGCAACCATTGGCTGTATATGCAACATGCAAAAAAAATAGTATCAGAAAGTGAGGTTGCCTTTTATTGCAGATGACCACCGATGTTTAAGGTCCCTGAGCATGTTGACGTGGTACCAGAAGATGGCATTGAAACTACCCATGATACACTTACTGATTCTTTTAATTAATTAGGGCTTAGTCTCAAGAGACTGCTACTTAATTCAGGCTCATCCTAGGTCTTTAGCTATCCTGAGGAACTTTATATTAGGAGGCTGCCATATGTTCACACAATTTAGTTACAGATTTAACTATCAAAACAATGTACTCAGTTATTCAATATTTAAACATAGTGTTTTTTCATGTTTTCTATTGGAAAGGTTTTCTTTCCTCTCAGGGCCATAGTCAATGTATTAGAAGTTTCTTTTCAATGGAAAGTTGTATACATTTTCACTCCACAAAGTCAAAGCTGGGCTGTTCTTGTGTCATGAAACTCACTGAAGCAGCTAAGTTATTATTTTGGTGAAATTAATTATTAAAACGAAGACACGCTTTGCTCTGCTTTAAAAGAAAGATAAAAGCCTGGACAATTAAAAATGGTTTTCTATTACAGCTAATGTGCAATATGGATTCCAACATAATTAGTTGAGTTTGCAAAATTATTTTTATATTATCTAAGGCTTCATTTAACACATTTATACATTCATTCATTTATTCACTCAAAAATATTAATTGTCTTCTGAGCACCAACTCTTGTGAAGGAAAATGGAAATATAAAAGTAAGTAAGACTTAGGTCCTGTTGTTTGTAAGCTCTTTACCAAATATATCTATGAATTCTCTTGGTCCAGGAAGTAAACAGGGTGTTAACTAGACCATCTATGGTGCTCTTTCCAAAAATCTGACGTTTCTCTGACAAATATCTTGTACCAATGGACACAGTCCAAATTTGCCTTATAAAATTTAATTTTACTTAATTGAAATGTGCCTTCTGGTATTTGCAGTGCTGTAATGAGCATAAATCGATTTATTTAAACCAGAGTCATCTTAAATACTTGTGGGTTTTTTTTTATTTGCTTGGTGGCTATATTTTGTTTTTATCAGCATTGGTAGATACTAGTTCTTTTAAAAAATGAATTATAATCACATTCCCTTGTAATTATATTTTAGAAAACAGAGAGAAAACTGATGTTGCATAGTACATTTTGTACACCAAATAAGTATCACTTGATTGGGCAGTTCCTTCCATTTTCTATAAAATGACTTCAGCTTGGAACTTTTCCTAATGGCAATAGTTTCCAGTATCACCTTCATGTATCAAGAGAAAAATCACTGATAATTTTCATGAGAAGTTAAATAATTTCTCACTTTGTTTCAAGATGGCATTTCCAACAGAGTAATTGCTCAGAAATGAACAGGATAGAAAAACAGCCGCTGAAAAGGTGAAATGTAAGGAAAACATACAATGTCTTGAAGCTGATAATGTGTATGTTTCTTTAGGAGATTCTGGTGCTCTTCTAATTGCCTAAGCTGAGGGCTCACCCATCACTGCACCAGGATTCTGCATTGCTTCCCTCTATCTTTTCTTATCACCGCCTACTTAGAATTTAAATTAATAGAAACTTAACTAGCCAAGGGCTCTGGTGCTTTGTGAAAAACTTAACACGGAATGTATCTGCAGGTATAATTCCTTTTTTTTTCCACAGCCACACTTGGAATCCATAGACAAAACCAAGTCTGTCTGGCCCCATAAAGCTACAAAAATATTTGCAATACCCCCTTGTTTGTCTCCTTATTAATTTTTACTGATTTATGCTTTCTTCTTCCTCCCTCTCACTTTATCAAATTTCTCCATAAGGCCTTAAATAAAAAATCTTTGTGAAAAAAAATGTGATTTGAATAGCACTTTTCATCCTCAAAGCCTGTCTTAGCTTATTTATTGATAAGATGGATGATGTTGTCAATTGTTTAACAATTCACTCATTCATTTACTCAGTTGATCAGTCAGGTTTCAGACTAGAACCAAAGTGGAAGTAGAAGAGTTAAAAATAATTGAGTGACTCCCACAGGAACAATGAGTACCTCTAACTGACCCGATCTCTGTTTCAAGATACTAATTTTATCTATAATCGTCTAGGCTTCCTGGAGAAATAAGTGATTCCAGGTAACATTTCGAGGCAAGTTTGGACAGCTTATTGTGCTGGAAAGCAAAGATCTATTTGAAGCATAATTAAGTTGTGTCAATAGAAGTTAGGATCTGACCAGAAGGGACTCACACTGGTTACATAGGGAATAACTTGAGGGAAAAAAAAAGACAAACACCAACAGCAATTGTAACACACTTAACAACAACAATAATAATTATTATTATTTCAAAATACTCAGAACCACAAAATACTTGAAAAATGGCAAGCAAATGCTCTCCTTTTCAGAAAAATGCAACATCATAGAATTATGTGGTGATAGAAGTAGGTGATAAAATTAGGAAGTCACTCTTTTTTTTTTTTTTTTTTTTTTTTTTTTTGAGATGGAGTTTTGCTCTTGTTGCCCAGGCTAGAGTGCAATGGCTCAATCTTGGCTCACCACAACCTCCGCCTCCCGGGTTCAAGTGATTCTTCTGCTTCAGTCTCCCAAGTAGCTGGGATTACAGGCGCGGGCCACCATGCCTAGCTAATTTTGTAGACAGGTTTCTCTATGTTTGTCAGGCTGGTCTCGAACTCTTGACCTCAAATGATCTGCCTTCCTTGGCCTCCCAAAGTGCTGGGATTACAGGTGTGAGGCACCGCATCCAGCTGGAAGTCACCAATTTTTAACATCTAACATAATAAAATGATGCATAAAAGACTCACAAATAGAAGTTAAAACCATTGTGTAAAATATTGTGGGGAAAACAGATATTTACAAAATCTCAAAGTGTCACTCTCCCAATTATTTACTACTTCAAGGGAAATAGCACCTTTACAATGGAGTGATGACATTCCACTGGAACCAGATAATCCAATTTAGCATTACCAAGAGTGGTGATGCAGGTCCTTTACATGTGGAGGAGGAGAGCAAAGGAGTCAAAGTGATATACTGTGAGAAAGGTTCACGTGAGCATTGCTGGCTTTGAAGATGTAAGAAAGCCATGAGTCAAGGAATGCAGGTGGCCTCCAAAAGCCCAAAAAGGCAAGACAATGGATTCTTCCCTAGAAGACTGAGAAAGGAATGAAGTCCTTCTTATACCTCAATTTTATCCCAGTGAGATCCAATACAAACTTCTGACCTCCAGATAATAGGGCGATAAATCTGTGTTGGTTTTAGGGCACTAAATTTGGAGTGATTTGTTACAGTTACAATAGGAAACTAATATACCTATAAAGATCATTTTAGGGACAATTGGTAAATTTGAATATGGACTATACATTAGATGACATTATAAAATTATTGTTCATGTTATGAGGTGTGTTAATATTATTGTGGTTATATTGGAACATGTCCTCATTCAAGGATATATGTTCTGGAGTATTTAAGTGTGAAGTATCATCAGGTTTGCAGACTTTTAAAAATGGTTCTGCAAAAAATACATAAATATGCACACACACAGGTAGAAATGGTGAGAGTGAGAGAGAGAGAGAAAGGAAGTGTGGCAAATATTAACAACTGGTGACTCCAGATGAAGTATATATATATATATATATATATATATATATATATATGTAGTACAAATCTTTGAATTATTCATTAAGGCTTAAAATTTTTCAATATAAAATGTTGGAAGAAAAATCATTTGAGTTATCTGGGAAAATGCATAAGATGAAAGATTTTCTTCTTTCTTTATTCTTATTAATTAACAATGCAAAGTAATAAATGATGAAGTGTCAAAAGGAATGCTACTGAGAGGTTATAAAGATTCATAGACAGAAGAGCACAGCATGGCCCTGAGTTTTGATGAAGACCTTTTGGAGGAGGTAAAACATGAGTTGAATCTTGAAGAGTAAGTAGAGGAATGGGGATGTGCTTTCCATGAAAAGGATGTAGCAGGAGCATGTGAGCTACGTGAGGGGCTGGGGGAACGGAAGAATGAGCCAAGAGTGGGGGTATGGAGATCTCAATGTGGCACATTGGAATATCAAGGAAAGACCCACAGAGTATGGGTTATTCTCCACACCAGGACAGCTTCAAGAGGGAAAGGAGGTAATAGGTAGGGCAATTTGATGCCAACCAATCCGCACGACAACCCTATTTGAAGGAGACAGACTTGTAAAGGTGAGCGTTTTCAATGAGCAAATACATGATATTTAGAAAAGGAATCAACTAGAAGAAAAACAGAGCTGTAAGATTAAGGAAGATCAGTTTGGTAGCATGTGATGCATAAAATAGATTTGGAGGAGTCTTGGATCAGAGACTTGGGAAGCAGTTAGGATATTGTTTCTGTAATCTGGTGTGAGGGGACCAATGTCTTGCCCCAGCAGAAGAGCCAAACTTAGATTTTTCTCTTTCTTCATTTCTTTTTTTTTTTGGAAGGAAGGGTTTGAGGAGAGGTTTTTATTTGGTCTGTTTTATTTAAATATGCTTTCAACCTGCCATCCTCCCAAAGAACTTCCTTTATCTATCCAGAAAATAGAATGTTTACTTAGTTGGGGGAAGGAGTGCTTGGCTCTTGCTCATCAGATGGTTTCACAACTAACTTGTGCAAGTCCTGTGTTCTTTCCATTTCTTCAAGGGGGCTGCGCTTTCAAATCTCAAAAGAAAGTGATTCCTTACTTCCTGTGTATGCTGTCTGTCGCCCCACCTTTGAAACATTAAATGAAGGCTACCCTAGCTGAATGAATGTGGGAAGAGCCAAGGGATGTAATAAACAAACAAGGGTAAAAACAACATAAACAGCATTCCAAAATATCAGTCCACCAAAATTAGAAAAACATGCAAAAAATGTTTTACCATATGTAGGTATGAAATGCTATGAGAAAACAGAAATCTCCCAGGACAGTGGGCAAAAGAAGGTGTTAAGAAAAGAGTCTCACAAATAAGAGTCAAATAAATAGAATGACTATTTTATTTCACCCTTATAGAATAAATAGGCATTTATCAGGACAGCAAGACAGGCAAGAGGGAGAAAAACAAGAGGTATAACAGCAGCAGAGGAAGAGCAGAGCAGCAAGTAAGATGTCAAGCTCTGAAATCAGACTGGACAAGCCAAGGTTCCAATTGTGATTTACCAGCTCTAAGCTGGGTAATCCTGGACAGTTAGTTAAGCTCTTTTAGCCTCTGTTTGTTTATTTGTAAAATGGGGTATGATAATACAGATTTTATAGCTTGTGTGTGAAGAAAAAATAGATAATGCACATAAAATACTAAGCACTAAACTAGCATTAACAGAATCAAGGTAATGACAGTAGGGGAGATAAGATTTGAGCTTTATTTTGGGAAGATGAAAGATTTGGTGCCTGACAAGATATGGGAACAATGGAGACAGGAAGTGATTTAAAGATGGATTCCAGTCTGGGTAATGGCAGTGACCAAGTTAGGCAAGGAGGGCCAGGTTTCTGAGAAGCAGTGAAATCATTCTGGTTTACAGGTGGTGAGACTGAGATTTTGTAGCACAGTCATGTGAAAGCACTCTTAGCTGCTGGAAATGTGTGTAATAGGACTGGGTGCCCTCTCCTTTTTTCAATACAAACTAATAATGCTGAATTGATCTTCCTAATGCAAAGCTCATACAATGAAAAGACACTGATCACTGCCAAGCCTAAATAGCTCCAAAAATGTCAGAATGTAGAGTTAATTAAAACAGTGAATCATTATTAAACATATTTATCTGCATCAGAAACTATGCTAGGAAGTTATAGGTTACAGTGCCAACAACAGTCCATTATTTCATCATTTAATCCTCCCCATGGTGGACAGGGGACATTTTAACATAAAAATGCATTGAAGTCATATTGGGAGAAGCAAAAAATAGTATTAAATGGGAAGTGTATTTGTCTTGTTGCTGCTGCATTCTGAAGAATTAAGATCCACTGTTTGCCTCCAGAATAGAACTGTTAGTGTATCTTTCTTTGGCTGACTGCAGGATGCTGGCCAGATAGAGCTATGAGCCAGAAAAAGGCAAAAAGATGGAAAATGAAGAAATGTAGCAGATCCAGTGATTAAGTACCTAGTTGAGGAGGTTTCTGTATAACATGAAAGGCCACATCATGGGCACAGAACAGAATTCTTTTGTACCTTCTTTTTAATTCTCAGAATTGTTGTAAGCAATTACCAGGAAGAAGGAATTCTTCTGGCAATAGATTGTCCCTGTGTGCCATCCTGATATAGTAGAAGAGGAGAGTAACACTGGGGTCTGGCACTCAGGAGTGAAGTTAGGAGTAGAATGCAGCTTTGGGGATCGTTGAAGCCAGAGATTTGGTAAAATCACCCGGGAAGAGTACAGATTGAGAAAAGAGAGCTTGAAGGATATGCCTGAAGACAAGATTAAGTTTTAATGTGGATGTGAATAAAAGATTCACCAAATAAGACTGGGCAGGGTGCCTAGAGAGGCAGGGAAGAATCTGAGAAAAAGTGCTGTGAATGAGAAGAAAGAGAAAGGAGAACTTCCACTGGATTGTGTCATTGTTCTACTTGCAGTCATCAGCAAACCAATTTTAGCCTCCTGGAGATGGCAGAAACCAGATTTTAGTAGGCTAAAGTAATAAGGAATTAGTAAAGGCAGCAAGCACGAACATTCTTTTAAGAAATGTAGCTGTGAATGTATGAAGTATTAATAGGATTATACTTAGAAGAAAACACTGATAAGAGGGCAGCAAATTGCTGACATAGAAGAGGATGAAGCATGTTTACACGTAGAGGTGTCTATTTGTAGCTAAGGGTGTCGGTGGATGTTTCTAATGTTGTTTGCATGTTTGCTGTGTCTTTAACTAAAATAACAGCATGAACTCTAAATTAGGCATGCATTGTTTTGAAAAGATGCTAGTGTCAAAGCCCCAGTTGTCATCTGACAGGTCTTGTGGAAAAGTAAACAAAACAAACAAACCAAAAAGGAAGAAACACATATAGCATTGGAACTTGGCAACTGTCAAATAGGAAAGTGGAGTTTTCAGTATTCTTTATTCAACTCACACTCCTGTTTCCAGTGACAATTCTAAGGCCCCACATCCCCTTTGCTAAAACTGTACTGCCCTGATTTGCCTTTCCCTCTGCTGGGAAACCTGTTGTGATAAAGACATTTATGTTAACTCTCTTTTCTCCCTTTCTATAAATACATACCTATCCTTCTCTTCACTATATCCCTTCTTACCTTTGTGAGTGACAGTGTAACTAGCTAACTCACTTATATGGCACATCTATTATATGCCAGTTCCATAAAACTGCTAGGAGATCAAGGGAAAATAGCTCTGGTTATGTTCTCAGTTACCAAATTTAAGTAGAGTGAAGTACATCAGAATCATCTAAGGACATATTTCAAAATATACCTGCTTCCCAGAAATTCTGATAGGCTTCCAGATATAGCTCCTTCCTCCTCCCTCTCTACCTTCGAGGAATCACAACATCAGAAACCACTGGTAGTGTTAGAAATGTTCCATGCCTATCAAGCGTGTTGTGTGCCACTGATTTCAAAAGAATGGGATACATATAAACAAACCATTACAACACAGTAGACTAATTTAATCTCACATGTTATTCGCTAATTCTTCAAGTGGAGTTCTCCTGGGAAGGCATCAGATAAGCTACAAGGAGAGCTTTCTAAACAACTCCAAAGGTCCTTAGAACTATCAGGAATGAAAAGTCACAGGAAACGGCTGGTAAGTGGGGCCCTGGTGTTGTTTTAATTAATATATTCAAGGATATGCTACCTGGATATCTGGATTCTGAGTGATTCAACTTTTCTGAAGTAAGCAGTATGTGCTAGACGAGCTAAAATTCATTAATAAAATGAATTCTCTGTCAACAATAATAATTGCTCTCTAAGGGGGGCCAAGGACACTAAATAGTATGATAATCATGTTCTGCTGGGAGTAAGCCTATGGGCTAGAGGGAGGGGCACACAAGAGGCACATATAATTATTCTAAAAAGAGTTAAGGAAGACTTCCTGTAGGAGGTTTTCTGTGACAATGAGTTTTTATAGTTCAGCAGAGGCATTAAATGCTTTAACAGAAAAGAATGGCCAAAAATTGAAATTCTGAATCAAGGACAAGCTGGTAGGTGTCTTAGTCTTTGTTGTGTTGCTGTAACAGAATATCACAAACTGAGTAAATTTAAGTGAATAGAAATTTATTTGGCTCATGATTCTAGAGTCTGAGAAACCCAAAGTCAAGGGAGCCACCTCTGAGGAGGGCCTTCTTACTGCATGATTCCATGGTTGAAGCAGGAAGGGCAAGAAAGCACGTAAGAGATGGACAGAGACAGATGGACAAACAGGGAGTGAGAGAGTGCCAAACTCTCATTTATAACAACCCACTCCTGCAATAAAGACATTAATCCATTCACGAGGGCAGAGCCTCATGGCCTAATTACCTCTTAACAGTCCTACTTAATACTGCCACAATGGTCATTAAATTCCAACATGGGTTTTGGAGGGGACATTCAAACCAAAGCAGTAGGTGTTTTGTTCTTACAGGTCTCTGGGCCCCAGTTACACTAAGCACATCACATAGGCCCTGTCTACAGTCTGCTTGATTGCAGGGACAGATCACATCAATCAGAAAATCACCTTAGAGAAACTGATGCTCCCTAGAGTTAGAAACATGCGTGGATGAATTTTACTATGAGGGATTTTCAGATTCTGTACTCCCCCTTTCCTGTTGAATTTACTCCAAAGGGAATGTAGAACAAAAACTAAGAATAAATCAGCCATTTTTTCTTACTGCAGCTGTGACTACTACTAAAAAGCAAAAGTCTACAAGAAATCACCTTGACTCATAATGCTATGCCTACCGGGTGAATGGCTCAATAAAACACAGTATTTCAGATGGATTGCTGGGCCAGGGTGACATCACAGGTGGGGATGAACAGAGAGTGCTCCATACATAACAATGCGGAGCACATCATAGAATGATGAGGACTGTTAGCAATACGTTTATTGTGCCTTAATTGACGTAAATGGACTTTGAGACATGTGCAATAGGAACACATTCATGAAGGAACACAAATAAAAAGCTCTGCTTTTCCCACCAGTAATGTTATTTTATCAAAAAAGAAATAAGTCCAACTGAAGCTGAGAGTAAATAGTTTTTTTTAGAGGCATGTAGCAAACAACACAAAAATCTCAAAACAGAAGGGACAAAATAATTAACACTTCAGAATTACTTTTGATAGGGAGCAGCAAACATCTCAATTGAATCTGCCTCACTGTTTTCCAGAACTGTACAAATTACAAAAATCAGAAATCTGTAAAACATAAAGTCTGTCTTTAGACATTTCTACTTTAGCTAATATAGATCCACTATTTTCCTCTTAAATGCTAAATTGGTCTTTTTGATTCGTAAGTCATACATAGAAATGGCAGTGATCATTGCCAAAATCAAACGGTTCCAAATAATGTCAAAATGCAGACTACATAATAGCTAACTATCTATTACACATTTTTTACTGAGCAAAGAACTGTGCTAAGGGACGATATATTATAGTGCCAGCCACTATATATTATTTCATTATTTAATCCTTATAAAAACCTCAGATGGCATTTATTATCCCCCTTTTACAGATATGAAAAAAGCAATACTGATTATTAAGCAATTGCTCAGGGTTACATAATTAGAATGAAATAAAAATCAGAACATACACTCACATGAAAATAAAACCAGAACATACTCTCAAACAGGGCTGTTGCCAATGTCCATGCTAGATCCCTGAACGGAATCTGGCCAGAGAAAAACATTTCAATTATTCATTAAATCAACTGCTCAGTCTCCAGTTCTATGTTGTACTCTGAGTTTGGGGGTGGGCAGGCTGTGTGTGTAGGGCCTGGGAGTTCTGAACACATGGATCTGTTTTTTTTTGTTTTTGTTTTTGTTTTTAAGTTTTAGTCCCATGTTGGATTCAAGGCATAAATGTGTTAGGCAATTAGTGAATAAGGAATGTTTTCAAAATTGAAACAAAAATACAAAAGTATTGTACAATCAACAATGAGGAGTCCATCATCTTCCTCTTTCTGCAGCCTTACTACCACCACAAGTCACAGAGTACTTGAAGTTATTGCCCTTCCTCCCATGTGTAGAGCTCCATTTAGACTCTTTCAACCCCATGTCTTTTTGATAAGGCTAAATAACAGGAAGCCGAACCTCATCTAAGCTTGGAATAGTGCTTAGATTCTGTGCCTTGACTTGAGTGACCACACCTGAATCAGCACCGGGGCCAGTCAGCTTAGTTCGCCTGATCAAACTTCTAGAGCAGGATACCACAACAACCAGCATGACTCCCCTTTTTGGCAACATTGTGTTGCTTCTCTCTCTTAGTCTTAGGGCTGGGTTTGACCTCCTTACGAAAACCTGGAAAAAGAAAATATCAAGGTGCATGTCGTAGAGCCAGGAGGACTCAGAGAATGACGTGAGACTCAAGGCAGTAACTTGAGGAGAAGATTGAGGGGTGTAGACATACGTATATAAGGAAGGAGTTTCAAAGAAGAAAATGATCATCAGAAGGAACATAAAATGTTTATTTGTTGATTTAACTAATGAACGTGCCTACTTTGAATAAGGAAGTTGTGTCAGCAGGAAGAAATGAACTAGTCATGGATTCTTTCCTCCAAGAGCTGCTAATCTGTTCAGAGGTATCATGTATGGGGCATAGAAAACTAAAAAAAAATAAGGCATTTAGCTAAGGCTGTCTGTATTAGTGGTGTAGGTAAAATGTTACGGACAATCAAGATCCAGTTCAAATGCAACAATTCTATGACCTGGAGGGCATCTCTCTAATATCTGAAAGATGGGTAGAAATTGGATATATGGAATTGTGATAGAATGGAAAGAAGTTCTAGTTGGAAGAACTAATAAGAGCAAAGATGACATAATTTGGCATGTAAAGGGAAAAGCAGGTGGTTCAATTTGGTTGGTACAGAAGGCATGAGAGTGGGACTATTTGGAAGAAAGCCTGCCTCTGCTGTGCCATATATCAGCACCCAGTACAAATGTCCTCCCTCCCTGCCACCCTCACCTCATGCGCAGCATATACACTGACTTGCTATCCTTGACTTCTCTCATTCTCAGCTTCCCAGACTGGACTTTGTTCCTGTTTATAAGTGTTTGGTAAGCCCTCAGACCTATCAATTCCACCTGTTTAGGGTAGTGTCTGCTCCAAAGTACCATGAGAAGGTCTGTGAGGACCTGGACAGTAGAACAGGGAGAGATGATATAAGGACCTGTGTAGATCCTGGTGCAGTGGCAGTCTCCCAGATGGGAGGTCACCTGGTAGATGAGGTCTTCATCCAACACCCAGTTATTCACTTAGCCCGGGATGGCACAATTCTGATGGACACATCTGATGGGCTTTCACAGCTCAAAGGCTTGTCACTTTATAATGATCATGATAGAATCACACCACAGTGGTATTTCATGCTAATGGTTGGACCCATGTGACTTGAGATCAATGACCCCATTATTTTTAAGAGCATTCTGTGCTATCTGTGCTTTTGTCCTCTCTCCGATATTGTTACTGTATGCGCCCCCTGGCTGCAGCCTCCTTTCCTGCTTCCCCAAAAGACTAGAACACAGGTTGTTGTGATTTAAGGAACTTAATGCCACTAAGTATCATGAAGGAACATACTTTCAACTATCAGATATTGTGAAATTTTCAGAAATATATAAAGCCCTGAAAGTCATGACCTCTAGTTTTGTGTTCCTTGATAAGAATGTAAATTAGGTATACCAGATGCCTACTGTCATCTCGTATTTGAAGGGATGTTATCCGAGATTCCTAACCCTCACCCCAAACCAAAGTTACTGGATATACTGACCTTCTCAAAAATCCCCTTCCTGGGCAAAAATACAAAATGTCTTATAATTGATTCAAAGTTGGGGACATGCCCTCAGCTGGGCCAGTGAAAATAATTCTCAATACTTTTTTGAAGCTATTGGGAAAATCTCTCAGTGGCATTGCAAAACTAGTGAGATGCAAGCCTGGAGCTGTCTGTGTTCATCTTTGCCACCAAGTTAAGAAGAACCTGTTTACTTGTTTACTAAGTTAAGAAAGAAGCCAACATAAAAAGAAGTACAGCTAAGAGCTGCGATCAGAGAAGGAAAATGAGAAAGGGAGAAAATACAACTTGGTATAATTTTAGTCCTTGAAAACAGCCATATGTGAAAACAGCTAATTTCTGAGCTTTATCTCATGGACTCTTTAGTTAAAATAGTCAACTTAGTTTCTTTTCTTATTATTTACATTTACATTCACAGTCATATTTATAGTTATTTTATTTTATTAGCTTAATTTGATTTGGATTACTTATAAATGAAACAACCTTAATGCAAATAGCTAGTGGATAATTTGCATTTCTGATAGTCTCCAGATAAGACGACTTGCATCAGAGAGACTTCATGTTATGAAAAAACATGGCCACCTTGGGACATTTCTTTACCCATACCTTGCACCTCATACCTCTGTGACCCTAACTCCTTGAATAATATCTTGTACATAGTAGACTCTCATTGTTTGCTTTGTCATAGGATAATAAAGGGGTGGGCATTAGAGGTCAGCGAAATAGCACAACTTTTTAGGTTAGGATGAACACTGTGGCTTATATTGTTATTTATTTAGTTATTGTTTAAGAGACAGGGGTCTTGCTCTGCCCCCCAGGCTGGAGTGCAGTGGTATGATCATAGCTCACTGCAGCCTTGGACTCCTGGGCTTAAGTGGGTCTCCCCCACCAGCCTCCCAACAATGGCTTATATTCATAAGATAGAAACAAATCTGTGTGCATTGAAAGACTCATAGTATGGAATGATATAAAATAAGTATGGAATGATATAAAATAAGTAAACAATATAAAACTTTACCAGCTCCTCTCAGTGGGAGCCATTGATTCCTGTCACCTGCAGGCTCAGCAACATTCCATTTCCCAGCTGAGCCTGACTGGGGTTGAGTGTGAAGCCTCAGCTCAACTAGCTGTCAACACTGGGAATTAGCCTTGTTTCCATCAAACCAGGTATCTGGGTAATTGGAGTAATTACGGGGCACAGGCTTGCCTACCAGATACTCGTTTAAAAAAAATTTCTTACCTCCCTTCTACAAATTTAGGTTTAGCTCCAGGATTCCAGATTCTCACTGGGCTTTTCATGAACTTAAGGATGCCTAGCTGCTTAGCCATGGCTGGCTTCAACTTTGGAATCAGATTCACATGCAAGCTTTACACAGATAGGATCTTCCCTTATGCCTATGCTAGAGGCCTTGTGAATTCAGTAATTTGGATCATTTCAAGAGAAAGGGCAGGTCATACTTGGACTTTCTTTTTAATAGCCTGCACAATATTTTTTTCTGGATTTTCTCAGATATTAACTCCCGCCCACACCAGACACTAGTCACTATGCTCCTTTGAGCACTGAGCTGTTATACCCTTTGGCTGTCCTCAATCAGGCTCTGACTCCAGTGCTATGGTTTGGAAGTGGTTGGTCCCCATCAAAACTGACCGTTATGGAAATTTGATCTCAGATTGGCAATGTTGGGAGCTGGGGCCTAGTGAAAGGCGTCTGGGTCATGAGGGTAAATTACTCGCGAATGGTTTTTCCCTCTGTCAAGAATAGATTATTCTGACTAAAAGCAGTTAGTTAAAAAGAGTCTGGCTTCCTTGGTTTCCCTCTATTGCTTCTCCTTTTGCCAACTGATTTCTTTCTTGATGCCACTCCTGTTCCATTTTCCAACAGGAGTTGAAGGAGCCTGAGGCCATCATCAGTTGAAGCTACCCAATCTTGAACCTTCCAGCCACCAGAATCATGAGCCAAATAAACCTCTTTCCTTTTGAAATTACCCAGCCTCAGGTATGCTGTGCTAGTGACACTAAATGATCTAAGTCACCCAGCCTGTAGCATGACCAGCCCATCTTTCCCTTCTTCCTATCATTTTGGTTTCTGAGCTACAAATGTCAGGTATCTCTGCCTGATTTATCATGGTCAAGAGGCAAAGGAGCTTACTTTTTCGTATAAAATCAAACTGATAGAATGGGGACAACTTCAAAAGCTATGCAGCAATGTTTAGTTTTTATTTTAGTGAGAAATGGGGAGCTATCACATGTTTTTGAAGCATGTAGTAAAGATAAAAGTGATGAGTTTTCCCTTAATGCAGAAGTGATAATTAATGCATTCTTTTTCACTTCCTTTTCTTAGAGACTTGTTCCTTCACCAAAAAATCAGCAAGATATTTCCTTTAAGTAACACAACATCACATACACTTCACATTAGGTGATTGGACCAGGGTAGAAACCTGACCAGAGCTGAATCTATCTGAAGAAGGAAAGTAGAGAGACTGCATCAGTTAGATGAATGGTCAAGAAATTTTTTCTATGTAAGACCAGATGGTAAAAATTCTGTTTTTGTGAGCCAGTCACACTGTCACAGCTACTCTGTCACTGTAGCATACAAGAAGCTGCACATAATACACAAGTAAATGGGAATGACTGTGTTTCAATAAAAATGTATTTAGATAACAGGTGCCAGTCACACTTTGACCTGTGGACTGTAATTTACTGAGCCCTGAGTCACATCATGGTGAGTGTTTGAACTGAAAGATCAAATTGGGTAAAGACGCAGCCATTTGTGGTCATGTACATGCTGATGATTAATCAAAGAAAGCCGATAGTGAGACAGAAACATGATAGAGGAGTAGATTGGTAGAGAGAGCAGAGAAGAAGGTGCATCAAAACTCTGAGAGATGGTGGGGAGAGCCTTGGGTCCCTGCATTCCTGGCCAAATCCCATGTGGTTCAGCTGTTCTTTATTTCTTAATCCTAGATATCTATGAGAATGTCTTATAAATACAGATATAGAACAGGGTTGATCAGTGTAACCCTTATTAAGTTAGTTTTAATAGTTTCCTATTTCTAATCACTCCCACAAACCTCTGATAAGACGGGAATTATGCCCTTTGGGATTCTTGGTTGCAAACAACATCAAACCTGGTGTTTTAAGGGTACCTGGAACTTATTTTAATCAAGTGTGGTAAGACATGCAGGCATGGAAAAGTGACTATAAAACCAGAAACAGGGCATGTCATAAAGTGAGGCCACACAAGGAAGCACCAGCATCAGTCATGGTAGAATGAGTGAGGGGAAAACATGGACAAGAGCCTTTATTATAGTTTCCACAGGAAGGAATGGGAGAGACAGGGTAAGCACATTTAGGATTGGCTGGTTTGAACAATTCCAGTGTGCTTTGGGGCATAAGGGTTGCGCCTAGTCACCTGCTACTTAACTCTGGGGTGATTAGAGCAGTATTTATAAAAGAGATAGCTGGGGGCATGGGCTCTGGATTGATCAGTTTGCAGATGCACTTGCTGCTGAGTCTTCAGGAACTGGCTAACCTTGGGAACTGCAGTCCATCCAAGGTCAGCGAGGCCCCAGATATCAGAGCATCAAGTGCAGAAACCAGAAAACATGGTTATTACACTTGGATAACTTAATCAAATAAAGGAATTCCCTGAAAAGATATTGGGCAACTCACAGAATTGATGAAAAAGATGTAAAATTTGATTGAAAAATGAGCGGGATTTCAGAGGGAGGGTCTAAACAACTGAAGACTCAGCTAAGATCTCACCCCTGGATATCCTGGGTGATATCACTGTTAGGCACAGCAGTGAATCTGCTTCACTCTACCCTGGCCCTCTGCCAGTGACCGCTCACGGTCATGCTGCTGAACTCTGCCATGGCTGCTGCAAACCGTCCTTCACTCCCGTGTCCTTTTGCTACTTTATCAGATTCAAATTCATGGGTGGGGCCATACATTTACTCCGATTCTGTCACATGTGTATTCCCTAGCTTCTAAGGGGCCAAAAAGGAGATACGGATACTCCTGTCCTTTCAGTACCTACAGTGAAAGGCAAGACTCTTTCTCCCATTACTTCGGGATTTTCTGCAAACAAGGTTTTCTTATTCTAGGGGTGGGGAAAGAAAGCCAAATGTGTATGAGAGCTGTGCAGTGTGTATGGAACTAAGAAGTGAGTTGAGTTTAAACAAACAGCTGGATTGAAGGGCAGAGAATGTGTGTGTGTGTGTGCGTGTGTGTGTGTGTGTGTATGTGTGTGTGTATTTGGCCAAGCAAGAGGTGTTAAGGATATCTAGGAAAAAAGGAAGGAAGGGATTCTAGGCATTTTACAGAGCATGATGATGACATAAGTGAAGCAAGAATCAAAGATGTATCTGAGACTTTGAGCTGGAAAAAACACTGTCATTAAAATAAGTGTCTTGAGTTTTATTGCTCTCAGGATGTCTAAGTGCCTATACTCAGGGAAGAGCTGGACATGTGGCACTGGACCCCAGGCAGTCAGACAGGGTACAGAGGGGGATGGTTAAATGGTCCAAATTGTGATAATTGAGTCACAAGGGAGGGAAATTCTCTGTGGTGATGCATATACTATTTAGAAGTGTTAAGAAAATGAGATGATTGCAGAAGGAGCCTTTGTAAAAACCTAGTTAGTGCATGAAAAGAGAAAGAGGAGCTTGCAGTGTTCAGTTAGAAATAGTAAGAGGATCTGGAAAGGAAGGAAGAGTAAAGTGAAAAAAAATGGGAAATTGAAGGGAATGACTATGGCCTACGATGGGGAAAGGCTTTAGGATTCAGTTAGATAGAAAGAGCTCAGCAGCAAGGCAGCAATGCAGATGAAAGCCAACTATGTCCAGGGTAAACAAAGGCAGGAGTGTGTAGCACTCAGGTAAGTTTGACAGAGGAGAGAATAATATTTTCTGGAACTTTCTCTAATCCCACCTCTCACATTTTTTCTATCTCTTTTGGCCTCACCTCAACCTTGTCTGATAGTTAATATAAATTTGCAACGCCTCTAAATGGCTGAGAGGAAGTTGGTTCACTGGCATCCCTATTCTCCCCACCCTCCCTCTTTTAGGGGCTCCTTTGTTGCAGAGACCCAGAAATCAAGGAGGAGAAAAGCTCACACTTCAGTTAGAAAACTAGAGTAAGGTGAAAGGAAAGGTATAAGGTCATCAGTCTCAGCTGATCTAAGGAAGAGAAGCCAGGACAGAGGGACATCAGAAGGCAAGTTTGAAAAGTAAATGTCCTTTAAAGGAAGCAACTATATTTATTTATTTATTTTTCATTATATATTATTTATTAATGTTCTTATTTATGGCATTTTGAATCAGGTGGGATTTTGTGTGTTCTCAGGTTTGGTACTTATTTTTTTTTGTAGTGCAGAAAGAAATGAAGAATGCACCCTGAGTTGATACAGGAGGAAAAGCATTAGATATACACCTTCTTTAAAAAAAAAAAAAAAAAACTACTAATATCCTGATTTATTGCAAACATCAAAGTATGCCCAGGGCTTAGAGATACTCTCTCCCTCCATCCTCCAGTTCTAGTTGTAATCAAACATGGAAGAAAATCAATAATGAACAAGTCGTATCCTTTGAGCTGGGGAACCTGCTGCGGTTTGTGTATCTATCAGCACAAAGTATACTATAGTCTCTCTCTCTCTCTCTCTCTCTCAGCCTCTCTCTCTCTCTCTCTTCCACTCGGACACCCTTGCAACTATCTCTAGCCAATTCCCGTTCTGAAATATTTAGTTCCTCTGAGACTTAACTGCTGCTGACCTATTTCTTCTTCTTCCCTCCCCTCTCTTAACCCTAGGTCCCAAATCTCATTCATCTTCACGGCCCCCACAGGGTCTGATTAAACACCACTGCAGCCCCACTTCCCTTTTGGCTGAACCATTCGCAGTCAAGAGAGGTAGAGAGAATGCAAAAAACGGAAGGATGTGGAGGAGGCTGCCCAAGCACTGAATGTGGTGAGATGGGTCCTGACAAGATTTATGGGCCCTATATCACAGCTGAAATGCTGGAGGTGGTAAAACAGGAGCGCTGGCAGTAATATATAGTAGCTTGTTATGACAGACTTCTCGATTGAGGATGAAAAAGATGCCATTAAAACAAAACCAAGCTATCCAGGATGCTGTTGTAAACAACACGTCTCTCCACACAGCCCCAGCACGAGGCAGATTCATAATTCTCAGGAAGTTGAGGGGATACAGGCTCCAGTGGAAGGATTCTGTCTCAAAGTCTCCATGGAAAGATGGAAAAAGGCAAGGATGGGGTGAGGACCTGGTGATGAGGACTTGCCAGATTTCCTCTCCTCTTTCACTCCTCAACTGTAGACAGGGCATCCGACCCTTCAAGAGCGGGCTCTCTACTGTCTATCAGCCGTGACAGGCTGGCTGCGGATGATGGCTGGAAGGCTGCATGCCCGGGGAAGACTGCACCTGTTCTGGGCTGCTGTACGGATCAAACGGTCTGCAGCTCCTGCACAATTTCAGACCTAGCTAGGGCTAATTCCGCCTTCCTCTCCCATTCAAGTGTAGCCCACATAAACTCAGGGTAGCTTCCTGTTGCTTTAAAGCAGCTTCTGTCCAGGGTCGGATCCCAACAGTTTAGAGTTGGAGAAATCAATTGAAAAGCAAATTAAATCTATAATGAAGTCTTTCTCAAAACTCTATAGGAAAGTCTCATTCATAAACCACCCATACTTAAAATACTCTTTCCTCACAAGGCCACTCTTTGTGTTTTTATTCTCTCACTCAAGCCACAACACCCTGTTCTACTCCCAAAACAGAAAAAAATCTCTTTCTACTTAGAGCTAAAATTTCTACCAAAAACCCTAGACCATTCAGCTTCATTATCATTCTTCATTTCTTCTGGTTTATCCACATTTCTTTCCATTGTTTTTTTCCCTATGAAAACATTTATTTCACCTGTAGCTCTGTGCTCTTTCCAAGGTGAATCCAAGGAACCACTTCACATTTCTGTCACTGTCCTTTCCCTAAATTTTAGGCTTAACTTTCATTGTGAAGCAAAGTAATAGGTAATAGAACAAGGATGGATTTTTCTCATGGAGTGTCAGGGGAGGCCAACCCATCAGCAACATCCTTTGGGTTGGGATGGGGCTCAGGTATAAGACGGGGTTGCATGGGAGAGGTACCGAATACCCATAAAATAATATTTTTACCTGTTTGGGAGGAACACAAATAAGTGACTGATACTTTGTAATGGAGATTCCTTGAATCTACTCTAATTCATTCATAAGTTTAAAGTAAATAATTTGCAAAGAGTAGTACTTCATCGGTTACAAGAGCTTGCTTGCTATTTATTCTATACCATAGCTCCGGCGGAGCCCACAGTGCTGGAAAGCATGCCGCCAGGGCCTCGCCTGCCAGAATGCACCCGAAACGACACTGGATTTCCATGTCCCCAGCTTGCTTTCCTGCTGCAGGGCTTCATTTCCTTTCCCCTGAGTGCCGGCTTTGATCTCTGCTTTCCTCTGTCAGAAAGCTCTGGGCTCTGGCGGGAGAACAGATGCAGGGAAAAGCCCTTGCCGGCATGCAAAGGTAAGACGAATGTTTCTTAATAAGCAACATCTGAGATTAAAGAGATGCATTCAGCTTCATTTGGCTTAAAACTGCCTCAGTGTAAAGCACTGGATGGTATTAATGTCCCTTCCCCCCTGCACAGGCTTGCTCCTTGCAGTTCTGGAGCGCAGGGACATCCTGTTCCTCTTGCAGCCACTTCATGCCTTCTCTTTGTCCCCACCTTGAGCCTCCACTCTCTGATTTCTTCCCTTAGCACAGGTAGCTTCCAGGCAATCTTCTACTCCTGTGCATTCTACAAACTGGAGATTAAACCAGAACTGGTAGTGGATTGAATAAATTCCAGTCCCAGAGTTCCATAATGGAAACCTCCAGGGCACAACTGCCCCTCAGCTCCCAATGACAGCCACTGACCAGTGCATGAAGCTTACCTGTGACAAATTATATGGTGAAACCACATGTCATTGTGTCTGTATCTGGACTTTCTGGCAGGAGAGATCTGAGTTTCAGTCCACAAACTTAGATTTCCAGAATTTTATGTATGTATATACAAATATACAAATATATATATATATTTATATATGTTTTAAACTACAGTCTATCTATTCAGATTATGGGCTCTGGTCTTGTTATGGGCTATATGCTTGTGTGCCCCCCAAATCCGTATGTTGAAGCCCTATCCCACAATGTGCAATTAGTGCCCTTGTAAGAAGAGAGACACCAGCATGCTTTCTCTCTCTCTCTCTTTCTCTTTTTCTCTCTCTTTCTGTCTCTATCTCCCTGCTATGTGAGGACACAGCAACAGGAAGATTGCTATCAACACCCTAGGAAGAGAGTCTTCACCAGGTATTGAATCAGGAGAACCTTGATTTTGGACTTTGCAGCATCCAAAATTGTGAGAAATAATAGTCTGTTGTTTAAACCACCCAGTTTATGGTATTTTATTACAACAGTGAGGCTTCGTCTGTTTTCTTCTGCTATAACAGAAGGGGCTTGTGAAGTACCAAGGCACTGGAATAGAGAGACACCTGGTGGTTGGCCTTGAGTCTAAGAAATAAAACTTTTGAAAACAAAAGTCAGTGAGACAATTAACTTTTTTTCTGCTCTCTACCCTGCCTAAGTATCTCCTTAAAAATTAGAAGAGAAGAGGTTGTAGATTGACTGAACATGGAGAAAAGGGAGGGGACAAGGGGAAAAAGGGAAATTAATACCTCAAAGTATTGGACAAAAGAGCACATTTCCACATCAGGATGTTCTATGAAAATTCTGGCACTGGACCCCAGACCAAATTGATCAGAATATTTTGGAGCAGGGCTAAGGATTCTACGTTTTTAAACAATGCCTTCTCATGATACATATATCCACCGAAGTTTGTGGTCAAATTTCTGCTCTGAAAGTTTACATATGTTAGAATATATTTCTATTATTTCCCAAGAGAAGATTAAGAGAGAGAGAAGAAGGAAATTGCCAAAAAGAAGACCATCCGTGATGATTTGAATGCAGGCAAAATCTTGGAGGACTCTACAAAGCTGGAGCTGGGAAAACATGTACTGCAGATGCCAAAGCCAGTGAGGGAAGGTAAGTCAGTGGAGCCACTAGTGAAGTTCGAAGCAGGACGGGCATTGGAGCATTTGGGCTTTTGTGCACTAATGACAGAATTTGAGAGCTCTTGGAGAATCCCATGAGAGGGGAAGAACTGACGTCTGACATTTGGCAGGTGGACCATAATGATATACTCAATTTAAAGAAAAACTCATAATCTTCTCTAGAAGCCATAAGTGGGTGGTGCTCAGTTGACCCTGATTTAATACTCTTTATAATTAAAATATGATATTCAGTAATAATACCAATTAAAGAAGACTTTAAGGGAAAAATCTTTCCAGATGAGTTGTATATCACTTATTCTGATATTTCTAGCCCCTGCTCCTCTTTCTCATCATCTCAATGAGAGTCATCTTCTGACTGATAATATTTAAATATAGTTAGTCTCTTGGAACAAATTCTCTGGACTGAAAAACGGTATCAGACAATCCTGGCCTGAGTTTACATTCATGCTTCCTCCTCTTGCCATTTTGCTTTAGGAGAAACCATCAAACCAACACAGAATGGGAGCAGTGGGGGCCGCAGAATTTACTTAAAAATACTTAAACCTCTATTGTAATATGATTTGTTTGTTGTGGGAACTGAAAGATAAATGACTGCTATTATCTCACAGTTTTTCTTATGCTATCACTGAGCTTTGGTTCATAGTCCTGAGAATTCTACTTCCCCCACTTATTTCAGGTCTGTTAAATAACAAGCTTACATGGTGGTGGAAAGTTAAGCTAGAATTCTGTTCTCGAAGGATGTGGCTATTCAGAGTTAGGCCTTAGATGGCAATTCTACAGTGTAAATATGTGTGCCTCATGGGCTTTGACTCCACCCTACAATTAATGCATACCTTCCAAAAAGATGTTGATATATCATTTGTTTCTTAGTGTGAATTTAAGTTATTGCAGCATCTTCCCCATGATTTTTCAGCCAAAACCCCTAAATGAAGAAGAAAAGCTAAGATTCCAGTTGAAGAAACTTCAAACATAATAGAGTTGAAATACATAATAAAAGGCCCTGAACAAGATACAAATTCATTTACTCTTCCACTCATTAGAAGTTTAGAGATTGATACTCAGACAAACATAGAGCAAGCTGTATTATTTCAAGCCTGAGAAGATATGACCAGAGATTGGTCCAGGGAAATGTTCTGTTTTTGAGATACTGAATGTCTCAAACCTAGCCTGATCAGTTTTATCTGCTTCCCAAGAAATATCCTGTCTGCATTTTTGTATTTCAGGACATTTTACACTCTCTCTTCTTACGATTAGGACGTTATTAGAATTGGAATTTGTATGTCATCTATACTTGCTTTATATGATCAATGTAATTTTGATGTTTACCTTATCTTTAGTGAAATTATGATGCAGACTTTAGTAAAAATAGGTAGATTCTTGGTGACACTTTCAGCTTCTGTGTTCTGTGGAGGCTGGGGGTTGAAAATTGTAATTGGGATTTTCAAAATATAGACCAGTTAGTGCTTTATGTCTCATAACAGAACAAGGGCCCAAAAAAGAAGATAACATTAGTGAATGAGCACCCTTAAGATATATTAACACATATTGGCATCCTAAATTAATGCCCCCCCACTGCTTATTCTAGGATGATTATTCCAGGTTGCTATTTTAACAGGTGAACAATGAGCTTGGAAAGGGTCATAATTCTATTGAAATTGAGGGATGGAGGTATTTAAGATCACGAGGAAGGGCTCTATATAAAGATGTATTCTCATAGCACATATCTATCATTTTCACATGCATCGTGAGTCAATGAGGTCACATAGAGTGCTGTAAGCCAAGCTGCTCTCTGTCCTTACAACATTACCCTGGTGTAGTGTGTTGAATAATGTCCGCCCAAAGTTCAAGTCCACTTTGAACCTCGGAATGTGACCTTATTTGGGAATAGGGTCTATGCATATGTAATTAGTTAAGAATTTTAAAATTACATCATAATGGATTTAAAGTGGATCCTAAATTTAATGACTGGTGTCCTTAAAAGAAGAGAAGAGGACACAGAAACAGAGAGAGAAAATGGCTACGCAACAACAGAGGTAGAGACTGAAGTGATGTTGGCCCCAGACTGAGGAAAGCCAAGAGCAACCAGAAGCTGAAAGAAGAAAGAGAAAGATTCTTCCCTAAAGATTTTGGAAGGAGTGCAGCCCTGCCAATGCCTTGATTTTGGACTTCTAGCCTCCCAAACTGTGAGAGAGTAAATTTCTGTTATTTTAAGCCACATAGTTTGTGGCACTTTATTATAGTAGCTCTAGCAATAGCAACCAATATACCCAGTATCACTAGAGGACTCTCCTATGCCAGGTCTTTAGCAGAAAACCACACTTCAGCAGAAAACCTAAATGTTTTCTAGGATTGTTGGGACAGGCAGAGACTGTTAATCACAATGATGCATAGGAGAGCTTACAGATGTAGAAGGCAGCATCAGAATATACCAGCTTAGACCTTCTCAGCCTCACCTGTCTCCAGGAACTTTGACACTTGTCCTCTTCCAGATACCACTGCAGGGAAGAGCCAGCTGCAATGTGGGAAGAGCCAGGGGCAATTGGAAAGGGTTTCCCCTCATGCTATTGCTCCTTTTACACTTTCTGCCCTGAGGCTGTATCATTGCTAAGGCTTGAAATGCCACATGGCTAGATGTCTACACATACACCACCTGGAAGTACAAGTGAATTAATATACCATCGTGGCTCAAAAAAACAATGCTCCAAAATGACGCCATCAGAAGCAGCCTTGGAAGTGAATTTTCCTCTGATCTTCTCCTGCCCTCCTGCCTCTCAGTTCCATTCTCCCCACAAGGCTAGCTATAGAAACTAGAATCCTTCTTCTCCAAGGTGGGTCACAGGAAACAGAGCTCTCTTCCCCCAAAACTAGTCATGAGATCTAAAACTATTACCATAATTTTTCGTCTGCATTTCTCTGTAAAAACTGGCCATAAAGAAATGATCTGTTTGACCTTGTTTGACTGTAGATCATAAGACCCCCCACCCCTTTCCAGAGAGGGTCCGGCCCATACTCAGAAGGAAGGAGTGCTGCTCAGAGACACCAAGAAGAATCTAGACAGGCAGGCCTTGCTCAGTTTCCCCACTCAGTCTATTAGCATTAAATCAGCCCTGTTTTGTCAAATCATATTTCTACACAGCTGTCCACACTTTTATGTCCATAAGCATAAAAATGGACAATTTCCTCTGTATCTTTGGGTCTTCATTCTGAGGGCTCCTGTGTACATGTTAAATGGGTTTAGATGACTTTTATCCTATTAATCAATCTGCCTTATGTCAGTGATTTTCAGGGAACATTTAAGGTTCCAAGGGCCTTAGCCCCTACAACAGCATCCAGCAAACCTTTACTTCACAGCATGAATGAAAGCAGATAAATGCTTCTGACGTCCTCCCACAAAGCAGATTCCTAAGACACAAGTTCACATCGCCTCTCAGCTGAAGACCCTACAAGCTTTTGGAATCAATCAATTGAGCTTGACACCAAGCCATGATCAGTTATATAACACACCTTAATATTGTTGATTCTCCTTCCCTACCTCCCTTTCCTTTTTTCTCATTCCTCCTGCCTCGGATTTTGCTTCCTAATAAAGTAGTAGCACAAAAGCATTTGCCTCTGGCTTTGCTTTCTGGGGAACCCAAGTAAAACACAGCTTTTCAGTGAGCCAATTGACCTAAATCTCAGTGAATGTCTTAATCAAAATGCTCTCAGTTACAAGAGGAAAAAAAGTGCCCAACTGAAAATATCTTAGGACATTTATAAACTTATGCAATAAGAGGGGCTGACTTTAGTGTGGCTGGTTCAGGTATACAAATATTGTAGGTTCTATTTACTCTTATCTGTCAGTTTTTTTCTACAAATAGGTCCAGAATCACCTCCCTCCGGCTTACTAATCCCATTAGAAAAAAAGTTTTTCTCTTACAAAGTGATATATATTCATCCAGGGAGGTGTGCATATTCATCCCTGGGACATGCAGTCTTCCTGCAGCAGGACTCAGTGGTGATGGGGATTCGGTTGCGGCAGGGAGGCCAACCTCATAATTGTCATTCTCTCTAGGAATGCATGACATAGAGGAGAAGTTTCTTTAAGAAATATAGATTCAGAGCAGGTGAAGGCCAGAGATTACATGGTAAAAATAATCTACATAATTATGGGGTTCAGGTTCCACAAGCAAACCATGAGCTAAATAAAGCCTCAGTTTCTAGGATGAGCTAATACTCAGATTCCAGCTAAAGTTAATCAGTTATTCTCAGGGGAAACATTTTTATTTGTAAACACCATCTTTTTTATTGCTTTTATTTTACATTGTAGCCTATAATCTTACCAAAGTGTGGTCCACAGACCAGCAGCATAAGCATTACCGGGGAGCTTGTCAGCAATGCAAAACCTCAGACCTCAGGTCAGACCTGCTTATCAGAATCTGCATTTTAACAAGATCCTGCAGATTTGTATGCACAATAAAATTTGAAAAGCACTTTTCAAATGTCATGTGTGAATACAAGCTGAACCTCTGGAATATATGATGGAAAAGGATCCATTTGGCCTAACAAGGTTTAAGGGGGGAGCAATAATTTTGTTATTGGAATAAGATGCTGTCATATTTTAAAAATAATATTAAAATTGATGCTCAAATAAAATTATCCATTTCTTAGAGAAGAAGCCAGTATTTCCCCAAAAAGGAATTTATTTACACAACCAAGAAGATTGTGGATTAAACACTTTCACTCTTTCACAGAGATTATACTAAAGTGTGATTTTTTTTTTTAAAGGAGCAGTGTAAAAACAGATCTTGCAAAGTAAAACGGTGGTCATGTAATGAGTTGGCTAGCAGGCATTTAAGAGAATTTAAATATTCTCTTAAATGCAAACTAGCCAAAAGACTTATTTATAGCATCAGAAATAATATCTGCATACAATTTTGAGGTTATAAGATATAGTGAAGCATCACCTAGAAGCTTAGTAATGCACTATTTGTGGAAGTACTGTTCTCTCCAAACTGTACTTTCATTAACAAAAATCAAAGTCCATAGAAGAACAACTACCACTTTTGAAAAGAAAATATTATCTCTGCCTTTCATGTCAGAGGAAAATGCACATAGACAGGAATAGGTTATATGACTACAGAAATAGAAAAGGCCGAAACTTCTTCAACATTACAATCCAAAAGGAAAAAATGGTATGCCGTTGTCATATTGTCACTTGTTCTAATATTTTCTTTCACAGTCATTTACTATGATTGAATCTAAATCACAGCAACATATTGTGAGACAGAAATGTACTTCCTTTTTAAAAAATTATTCTTTTAACAGTTTTGTGCCTGAGGTTTAACAGCACAAGGTAAGAACATGGGAAAAAACAATTGTGGCTGGTAAGAAATCAGAGCCTATCATGCATTCATTGTAGTAAGTTGAATGATGCTTCCCATCCCCCACGCCCCCCACCACCAAAAAAAAAAAAAAGTCTATTTAGAAGCTACGAATATGACTTTATTTGGAAAAGAGGACTTTGCAGATGTAATTAAGAATTCTTGAGATGACATTATCTTGGTGTATTGGTCGGTTTTCACGCTGCTGATAAAGACATACCCAAGACTGCGTAATTTGTAATGAAAAAGAGGTTTAACGGACTCACAGTTCCACATGGCTGGGGACACCTCACAATCATGATGGAAGGCAAAAGGCACATGTTACATGGTGGCAGGCAGGAGAGAAGTAAGAGCCCAGCGAAAGCGGCTTGTAAAACCATCAGATCTCGCGAGCCTTATTCACTGCTACAAGAACAGTATGGGAGAAACCGCCCCCATGATTCAATTTTCTCTCACCAAGTCCTTCCCACAACATGTGGGAATTATGGAAGCTACAATTCAAGATGAGATTTGGGGTGGGGACACGGCCAAACCATATTACTTGGATTAAAGGAGCCCCTAAATGTAATAGCTGGTGTCCTTAGAAGAGAAAGAAGACACAAACATTGAGAAAAAGGCCCTGTGAGGACGGAGGCAGAGAGTAGAGTTAGTCTGCTACAAGCCAAGGACTACCTGGAGCTGCCCGGAGTTGGAGGAGGCAAGAAAGGATGCATTCCTAGAGGCTCCACAGGGAGCACGGCCCCACCAACACCTTGAATTTAGACTCTTATCCTCCAGACATACGAGAGGAGAAATTTTTCGTTATTTTAAAGCCACTCAGTTTGTGGTAATTTGTTATGGCAGCCCTAGAAAACGAGTGCACTCATTTGGGATACTTTGTCTTTCTTCCAATTTCTTGGTGGGTTTTCTTACAATAAGCATTCATAGGTGGGCTTTGAATGTATCGCTCCCAGCAACGCAACGTTTTCTTTGCCTTGTGATATAGAGGGGGAGGTTTGCTGTCAGCAAAAGATGCTGATGATCGGCTACGTGTATTGGATGATGCTTGAGTTATCTTTCCAGGATACATGATAATCCATCCACATACACCCTACAAGTTCTTGTGTGATTAAGGCATGAGAAATAGAAGAAACAGAGGTGGCCATAAAAGTTGGTATATGTAGCTACCCCACTCTGCACTTTATTTTCACTCTTTTCCATTTCAGAGAAAACCAACCTTAGATCATACCCTTGTTTTAGTCATTCCATTTCAAATTCTTGTCAGGTGTATTCCCAGAAATAGATCAGGGCACTAATAATTCATTCTGTGGTTTGGAGAAAAAGCAAGGGGTACAGAGTACAAAGAGAAGCTATTATGAATTAAATGATAAAGCTATGTGGTTATCCCTGGCGTGAAGGACTCACAGCCTCAAACCAAGTCCTATGCCAAAAGGAACTCAGCAGACTCAGTCTAGTTCTGGACTTGATGTCCAGGTATGGTTACAGTAGATGGAGAGATTATTAGAGCATGTAAACACACAGCTCATTGTTCTGATAGTTTGTTCCAACCTTCACAATGGAAAAGAGGTGCAAGTATTGCCCTTCCCTATTCTTTTTAGACCTACTAGTAGTCATTTCCTTCCCTTGCTTGCCCCTAAGAAATGGAGATCCAAAGGTGAAAATTGGAATCAGATTCCAGAGAGTTTACCTGAGTACAAAAGCCTCTACACCCCAAAAAGAGTCAGAGAAGCCCTCAACTGCCAAGTACAGAAGGGAATTAACCCTGGGAGATCACCAAAAGGGAAAGTAATCCACTATTACACATCAAATTGTGTGCTACTTCCATTCAATTTTTTTTTTGAGATGGTGTCTCACTGTGTTGCCCAGGCTGGAGTGCAGTGGCATGATCTCAACTCACTGCAACCTCTGCCTCCTAGGTTCAAGAGATTCTCCTGCCTCAGCCTCCCGAGTAGCTGGGATTACAGGTGCCCAACACTACAACTGGCTAATTTTTGTATTTTTAGTAGACTCGGGATTTCACCATGTTGTCCAGGCTGGTCTCGAACTCCCGAGCTTAGGTGATCTGCCCACCTTGGCCTCCCAAAGTGCTGGGATTATAGGCATGGGCCACTGTGCCTGGCCACTCTTAAATCTGGGATAGCATTGTGGGAGTCAAGGGAAAACTTCCCCTTTGCCCTCTAAACTTTCGCTGAAAACTCAACTCTCAATAGGCAGATTAATTAGAGAAAAGGCATATAAATGTATTTAACAAGTGTACAGAGGAGTCTTCAGAATAAAGACCCAAAGATGCAGGAGAAATTGTCCATTTTTATGTCTAGGTTTAACAAAGTATGCACAGCTGTGTAGAAATATAATTGTGCAGGCCAGGCACGGTGGCTCACGCTTGTAATCCCAGCACTTTGGGAGGCCGAGGCTGGTGGATCACGAGGTCAGGAGATTGAGACCACGATGAAACCCCCTCTCTACTAAAAATACAAAGAATTAGCCGGGCGTGGTGGCGGGCGCCTGTAGTCCCAGCTACTCGGAGAGGCTGAGGCAGGAGAATGGCGTGAACCTGGGAGGCGGAGCTTGCAGTGAGCCGAGATTGCGCCACTGCACTCCAGCCTGGGTGACAGAGCGAGAGACTCCATCTCAAAAAAAAAAAAAAAAAAGAAATATGATTGTGCAAAAAGGGAATGATCTAATGCTGATGGACTGAGTGAGGACACCCAGCAAGGCCTGTCTGTCTAGAGTCTTCTTGGCCACTCTGAGAACTTATTCCTACTTTTTGGGTGTAGAGCAGGACCCTCTCTGGACAGGGGGTCTCATGACCTACAGTCCAACAAGGTAGCTGAGAGAACTTATTTGTGGCCAGTTTTTACACAGAAAGGCAGAAGGAAAATTAGAGCAATAGTTCTAGGTGTTATGGCTGGCTTTGGCGAAAAGGGTTTCTGGTTTCTATGACCCATCTTGAAGAAGAGGGACTCCAGTTTCTCTGGCTGGCCTCAGGGGAGAATGGGACTGAGAGACAGGAAGGAAGGAGAGAGGAGATGAGAGAAGAACTTTTACTTCTGAGACCTTCATTTTAGGGTACTGTGTTGTGACTTTCAACAGCATCAAAGAATCCCCTCTGCTCATATTCTGAATAAAGGCTGCTGGTATACTGACTAATTGTTGAATGCTCGAAAGGAGACAGTGGAGTCAAGAAAGCCCCTGCATGCTCACTTTAGAGAACAGATGAGAAGGAACCCAGGCGAGAGTAAAAAACAGTGACCTCAGACTGAGCTTGAATGAAGGGAACCTCTTAACAGAGAGCATCATACGCCTATTGGAAGTGTTCTCCAGTGTTTCAGGAAGTACTAGTACCCCCTGCCCCGAAAAAGAAAAATCCCACTTGATTTTATAGCCATGAACAGTTAGAATAGGAACTGTGGTGAACTGAGCAGTGGCCCTTCAAAAGATATCCAGGTCAAACCCCTGGAACTTGTAAATGCTACCTTATATGACAAAAGATGTGACTAAGTTACAGATCTTGAGAGAAGCTATACTGGATTAAGCAGGTGGACCCTAAATGCAATCATCTGTGTCCTTACAAGAGTGAGGTAGAAGGAGTTTTGAGAGACACAGAGGAGAAGGCAACGTGAAGATAGCAGAGAAGAAGATGTGGCCACAAGCCAAGGAATGCTAACGAGCTACCAGAAACTGGAAGGGGCAAGGAAGGAATCCCCCCTGGAGCCTTCACAGAAAGTACAGCCTTGCTGACACCTTGATTTCATACTTTTGCCATCCAGGACTATGAGACAATAAATTTCTGCTGTTTTAATTCACCCAGTTTGTGATCATTTGTTATGGTAGCCCTAGGAAACTGAAACAAGAACTAAGACAGGTGTGGTGGCACACACCTGTCCTCCCAGCTACTCAGGAGACTGAGGTGGGAGGATCACTTGAGCCCAGGAGGTTGAGGCTGCAGTGAGCTGTGATTGTGCCACTGCACTTCAGCTTGAATGACAGAGTGAGACCTCATCTCAAATAAATAAATAAGTAAATAAAACAAGAATGAAAATCCCACAAGCCTTAAGGACCTCTTTAATGCCCTTTCACTCACACCCCAAGGAACAAATATTTTTCTTCAGCATTTTAGATTAAGTAATAATAAATGTCCTAGGCTTTGGAGATTCATATATCAAAAGCGAATATATTTTTAGGTTTCAACACATAATTTTTCTGCCAAGAAACATAAGCATAGATTTCTATTAGAAAGAAAAATGTGTCGAGGGTAAGGGATTTTGGGTCTTGACTTAAACGTGGTGTTTATGCATCTGTTAAGTTCTATATTATTTACAGTCATTTCAAACATAGAGAAAAAAATGTCAGAAGAGAGAGACCAGTGTGAAATCCTTAAGGAAAAAAAGTGACTGAGAGGGAGAGAAAGAGAGAGGTACCCATGTATCAAGAAATAGAGTTTAGATCGATTGAAGGTGCCTAACGGAGATTATGAACTGTAAATAACAGCTTCATCATTCCCATCCAGGAAATACAGTTCTCCTGGGAAAAGTACTGAGGGGCAGTGATGGCCATTAGTGTGCCATCAGACATGATTTACCTTGGGTGTTAACAATATGGCAATATGCACTAAGCCAGGGGTTTCCTTTCCAAAAGTACGCTCAGAGGTCAAAACTTGAGTTTTCTAAAATCAAAGTTACAGGAGGAAAAATTTCCACAAAAGTGTAAAGGCCTTCCGACTTCTACAGATTTCAATGTTTAAACCTAACTGCGTCTTGCGATGGGACCAGCTTGAAAATCACATCACCATCCGGCATCTCAGATTGATGTATGTAAACTATTCCTCCATCCCAAGGGAGCTTCCTCAAGCTGTCCGCTAGGACAGGAGGCTGGAAGCCAGAATGGGCTGTGTTACAATACAGTGGGAATTTTCATGATCCACTGTCAATAAGAAGACAGCCATAAACATATGCACTGGCTCATGTGCCAAATGTTTATAAGCAATTGTTGTGAAACCATGTTCCTAGTTAAAAATCAAAAGCAGATTGGAAGCAATGCAGCATTCCTGGGCTTTCTTTTAAGGCAACCACTTATTCAGTTTTTCTGGGAACCTGTAATTCTTGGGTTAACAATAAGCATGCTGATTATAAGTAAAAATGCATTCTCATAGCCTACTGATTATAATAAATATTATCTCCAATAAGTAAGGTGTGGGACTAATGTATACTTAGTTCTTACTCTGTCTATAATGTTGAATTTCTATTGATTCACAATCTGGAAAAATTGAGATTTAACTCAATTTGAAGATAGTACCTACTCTAAGTTGGACACTTGGCTATGTTTCTTTGAATATATTATGGTATTTAATTGTCAAGACATCCTAGTGGATCAACTATCAGTAGCCCTGTTTTACAGATGGGTATGCTTTAAAAAATTATTTTATGTAATCTTGCTCCTTCAAGACGATTAACACAATTAATTACAGAGTAATCTATACTCCAACATGTGATTTCGGGATTTTAAGTGGCAGAGCCAGGGTTCACAATCTAGTAATTCGTGTCTAATAAATGTTTTATATCAAGTGGTCCCTACAGTTCATTCTAATTTTGAAAAGGTATTTCTATGACCGAGTGGTAGCAAATATCAACACATTCCTCTAATCAAAGTACTCACAACAGCCAAAAAATAAAATACAAGTGAACAAATGGAGAATATTTGATATAAGTTACTGCTGACCCATTTTAATATGCTTTAAATATCTTTTAGAAAAACAAGCTACAAGAGACAAGAAAAGAAAATGAGCTATGAAGACAATATAAATGAAACCCTAATATTAACTTTATCTGTTTGGTTGTAATATTTTTTCCAATTATTTACTCCCTTTCCTATAAAAGGATAATAAATCTCCTTCTGTTGTCATATATCTTGTAGTATCTTCCTGCATTAGTAATTTAATTCCCTGCTGTATGGTCAGGCTTGGCCACAGACATTCTTTGGCCAAAGACATTTGAGCAGAAGCATTAAGGGTCATGGCCCTAATACTCTTTTCCTTGCTATAAGAATGGCAAGGCTCAGACAGCAGCTGCTACTTCATCCTAGATACTGAAGTGAGAAGGCAGATGGAGTTTAATTATAGCTGACTCACAGCTGACCACATGCAAAGTAACTAGAAAAAAGCCATCGTGATTGTACGTGGCTGCAAATTTGTGAGTTGTTGCTGTAGCACAGCTTATCACAGGCTGTTACATCTGGATATTGTTCTGCTTTCCTTCTTAATTTTCACACCATCAAATGATTCTAAACCTAAAACTCTATACTCAGCCAAGCTAGAAACTAAATGTGAGGGTAGAATAAGGCCATTTTTAGGCATGCATTGCCCCCAGAGTTTTCCTCCAATGCACTTTCTTAAGGAGCTACTGGAAAATATATTCCAACAAATTAACCAAATAAGCCAAAATGGAAGAATAAATGGGATCTAGGAAAAGAGGAAATCCCATCCTAAGAGAAGCAAAGGAAACTACCAGGATGATGATGAAGAGAGACGTCAAAATGACAACTGTGTACAATCACAGAAGAGCAAGTAAGGCTTCACTAACATGAAATTGACAGATTACTTACCGTGTTGAACATGATTTTGTGTAGAAATTTTTACCACTGGATGAGAAGCACAAGTTCAATTACTAACGTTTTAAAAATCCAGAAAACTAAATGAAAGAAAAAAGAAAAAGAAGCAAAACAACTACTAACTTCAAGAAATCAAACCATGTTGTGGAGGTAAATAAAGTTAACTGTGGTTGAACTGTAAAGCATTTTTACCCAGTCATAATGTAAACACTAAATACTGATCTAACTAAAATTGTAACACAAGTGTATTGAGAGAATGTGTGATCAGGAAGCTTATAGCATGTGTAGGCAGTAGGGGTGAGGAGGTAGTAAAAAAAAGAGCTAATCTTTCATATAACGAGTTAATTGATAATGCCTAAAACTGAAAAATCAAGCAGTAGAAGTAAATGCATGTTCTTTACAGATATATAGGCAAATTCAAAGTATAGCTGGTAGGCCAGTTCAGATTCTTGACTTTGCTGAATAACGAATTTGAGAGCAAGTACATGGTAAAAATAGGCAAGAGAATGTTTATGTGTGTGTGTGTGTGTGTGTGTGTTTTTTTAACTTTTATTTTAGGTTCAGGGGTGTATGTACAGGCTTGTTACATAAGTAAACTTGTGTCATGGGGGTTTGTTGTACAGATAATCTCATCACCCAGGTATTAAACCTAGTACCCATTAGTTATTTTTCCCAATCCTCTCCCTCCTCCCACCCTGCACCCCCCGATACTATGCAGGTAAGAAAATTTATTGCAAAGCAAAAGTACACTCTGACAGCTGATAAGAACTGGCTGCTAAAAGCTGAGACAGCACAGACAGACATGGGGAAACTCCCTTTATGGCAGTCTTACATGATTATTCATAAAGAGGTGGGATGGAATGCTGCCATTAAGCATGTTATAAGTGGTTTTCTGGCATGCATGTGCTGTGGTTGTAGCCGCAAGTACACATACATGTGCTGTGGTTGTACACACTAGTACATTTAAGATGCATGCCTCATTAGCATCTTAAGTCTCCACCCAGGGGTGTGCTTTTTACTATTATAATGAGCATAAGTCAGGCCAAGAACACTAATCATGTGTTTCTGTGATTGCATACATTTGGGCATTTTCCCTTTTGCTCTTCTGCCTCTTTGCTGGAGGATGTTCTAACCACCAGCCCAGGATGTGATTGGTGCACTGTAAGGTGGTTTGTTCTCTGCATCTATTTAGCAAGTTTGTTCTCCTTTAAGGGAGGCTGTGACCGCCCTACCTAACCTACCTCAAAAGAACATCAGCTACAAGTGTTGAAATTTGCTGCCTTTGGAGAATGAGAAAAGAGAACACCAGAATCACTGCAATGCTTTCTTTTTTTTTTAAGACGGAGTCTTGCTCTGTCACCCAGGCTGGAGTGCAGTGGCACGATCTCAGCTCCTGCAACCTCCGCCTCCCAGATTCAGTGATTGTCCTGCCTCAGCCCCCTGAGTAGCTGGGATTACAGGCATCCGCCACTGCGCCCAACTAATTTGTGTATTTTTAGTAGAGATGGGGTTTCACCATCTTGACCAGTCTGGGTCTCGAATTCCTGACCTCATGATCCACCCACCTCAGCCTTCCAAAGTTCTGGGATTACAGTCATGAGCCACTGCGGCCGGCTCAGAATGTTGTTTTATGTAACGAGCTTCATAGAAAGAACTACATCATTTTTTGAACGACATGCATGTATAATTTGGATACAAGGAAGAACTGATTTAAATAAAAATCCATGTTCCAATGCAAGGATTAGCATTTGGAAGGTGATATGAGGTAGTTAAGAAGAAAATAGACAAAACATTTTCTCTTCCAAAGTGCTTCCCTACTTTGTATTTTTCTAAGTCAAAACTACATTTTCAGACCTGTGGCTCGTCTGCTAAATTTCTGCCCTTTCACTCGATCTCAAACTTTAATGTTAAGCTCCTAAAAGTTTTCCATCTTAGTTATCTCAGACAAGAGAAAATGTGTGTATAATGAAAAACCACAACCCCAAACAAAAAGCAAAAGCAAACAAACAGAAAAATTCACAATTCAGACTGAAAATATAGCATCTATTAGTCTCCTGAGACTCTTTATCAAAACAAAGGATCTTGGAACCTGAGCGGATATGGAAATCCAAACACCTGCTGCTCCCATCTTTCTTTTGGATGTATTTTTCTTTTTGCTTCCAGTGTTGTTAACCAGCAGTGACCAGCAAGGTGGTGCATCCTTCCTGACCAGATATTCACTCCATAGCTGGCTGGGTTGCATACTGAGTGCCAAATTAAAAATCGGTATTCCTGAAATTAATTCTGACTAGTGGGAGGACGGTGCCCTCCAGAGCCTGCACATGAGCATGTGTCTGGATGTGTGTGTGTGCTTACTTGAAGGCAACTGACAGGGTTTGCATCAAACCTTTGTGTGTCTGTGCCTGTATCAACCCTTCTATAAAACAGCTACCTGAAATGAAAGATGATCACTCAGATAAACTATATTTTAAATAAGTCCATCTGTAAATGGACTGAATGCACATATGAATGTGCACACACACAACACACCCCCAGAGCAACAAATGCATAGAATAAAAAAATCTTCGTGTCTTCTTTCAGTAAGTCACAACCTCAAAAATTGTCTTATAATAGCGTTCTATGGATGTGATTTGCACACTGTTGGGTGGTATAATCATTTTCTTGCAGAAGACCTTGCTTTCCTTCAAAAAGACATAATTAAAAAGACTGGAAGCGAGACATCCTTTCCCAACTACTCTTATGAAAGTCTGTGGACTAAAATGCAAATCTCAATTATGATCTCTCTCATGAAAGTGACTCTATCTGAAAAACGTGTCCTACTATTACTCTTTAATTTCTGGCACTCAGAGACATTCTCTGAGAAAACATCTAACACGGAACTCTGCAATTAGAATCACAGAAACATGGGTTTATGATTTTAAAGTTTGTAGAAAGCTTTGGGATGATTCAAAACCCAGGAGATCATATTCAAGAGATAGTGGAGGCTCATGAAGGCAGGTTCCCACAGGCAGTTAGTAACATAGTAGAAGCAGCCCGCTAGTCCACTCACTCAGCTGATCCTGGAACAAACTGTTCAGAACCAGAGGCCATTTATTGAAAGTGGGGGACAATGCCAGAAAGTAAAATGATCTCCTGTTTTCAGACAGCAAACTTTGTTTGTACTTCGAGTATAGAATATTGCCTTCTGTATCAAGGTAAAATTCTATAAACAAAGAGGGCATAAGGTATAGAAAACAATCTGCCAACTTTGCCCAATCCAAGATTGTGCTCATATATGCGTTATTTTGAAAAATACTAATTGCAACATATTTGCTGAGTATTCCATGATGTTAGAGAGAAGACCCACGAGGGGGAAATGTAAATGCACCATCTGAATTGAATCAGGGATCCCCTAACACCCTTCTGTCTAAGAACCCCTTCAGGTGGGCTCTGTACCTTTCTTAGGTAAGTTTCCACGAGCATACGCTGAAGAAATGAGAAGGAAGCTTATCCCCAGAGAGCATTTCTCTAGCTTTTAAGTCATTTCTGTCAATAGTTTCACCTTTTACTCTCACTCATCTTATCTAATGCAATATAATGTAGATTTGGGAATTTGAATGCACAAATATCTTTACAACTGAGCAAAATAATCTTGGAGCACAGACTGCTCTGGGTAGGGAGGATGCAGGTGCACATTTTAACATTAATCCTTTAAACCCACGTGAATGTAATCAACCAAACAATCTCTTTCAATTCTTTCCTGTTTGACTCCACTTTAGAATCTCAATTTTTATCTCATAATCCTTTATTTGCCAATACTATGTTCACTTCTGAGTAACCTAAATAATTCCAGCACATATATTCCCAGAAAGCATAGACTGTGGCTGAACTGAGGAAAATCAGGTGGATGCAGGGAGAGGCTATCTTCAGTGATTCTCTGGGGGCTGAAACTAGTTTCATGTGCCAGTATCCAATGCTATTTAAAAGAACATAATGGAGAGAGGATAATCTCAAACCCACACACCCAGAAACTGAATTCCAGAAAATCAGGCTGCAACAAGATGAGAAAACAACAACAACAAACACCCTGACAGATTTGCTTCTCTTTCATGCTGGCTAATCTCCCTGGGAAACTACTGGCCAGCAGCATGGACTCCAGGTGTATTCTCTATGCTTCTCTCACCTTGTCATTCAAAGGGAAGCCTAGGCACCACTGCCAGTGCTTGTCACCTCACTTATCAAGGTACATGCGATGGGCAAAGCGGCTATTTAGTATAGAAAGCAATCTTCAAACTTTGCCCCTAAAGAAAACCAAGATAATGCCCACCTCTTTTTCCACTGGAAACTCTCACTCTCTCTTTCAATCTGGTTCTGGCCTGTGGTCTAATGCTACTCTTCCTCTTTATGAAAAAGCCATGCTTTCTGCCAGCCACTAAGCCCAGTGACTTTTGAACTTTGCACATGATGACTGTCTGAATTAGGCTTACCTGTCCTGGACACATAACCCTCTATTTTTCTTTCCCTTAGTTGAGCTTCCAATCAAGGCTAGCCATTCTGCAAAGAGATTAGACACACACATGCACATGTACAGCTCCTAGAAGGGGACTCTGCACCCTTCATCTTTAACAGATGAAGTCTATTTATTGCTTTTCCCCTCAGGAAAGGCATTCTGTCTTCTGGCTTCCCATCAATGACCACAACTTCCACTATGGGATTGCGGTTACATGTTCTCCACACCAGTTAATTATTTCTCTAAAAATAGTATAATCATTAATATCTTTCCAATCTAATTACAGTTCAATTCCTAGGTAATCTATTACACTGGACATATACTCAAATTCAACATTATTTTGAAGGTAGATTCCTGTCACAGTTCCCATCTCAGCATTCTTTTCATCTAATATTCTTCAACATGACAAGTCACATTTTTCATTCATATGTATTTCAGACATCTTAGGAATGCTATGGAAATAGATAAGCAGATAAACAAAAGCCTGTGCTTCCTTCCTTGCTGAATGACCACCCTTAGGATATACATTCTTAACCTATGTTTTGACCACTAACCTCTCTGCTTCCTTGGATGGTTAATAACAGAGGAGGGTAGGCATGGAGCTTCTAATAAATCAGAAATGGGTTTTATTTAAAACTCCAATCCATGCCTTTGCATTTTGGGGTCTACTGAATAAAAATAGGAAGCCTAATTTGCACATTCCTTCAATGGTTTCCCTCTGCTATCTCCACTCTTTCTTGGCATTCTGCTGAATATGCACCTCAGAAAGAATTCAAGCCTTCTTTGGCATGATTTTGATGACAGAAATGACTTCTTAAGCCTGTGAGGCTTAATAAGAGGCACCAAAATGGACAGACACCTAAGGGGAAAAACAAGTCTGTGTTGATGGATGTCTTTCCCTGGGGAGTTGGGACACTGCTGAGATGCAGTTTTTCCAGCAATTGGTAAAATGGAAAGATAATTCAAAGCAGCACATGCAAGGCAGGGTGTGCAATGTATTTTCTTGGCAGCAACAAGTGTGCGGAAAAAATCAGATAAGTAGCTGCTTCACAGGTTTCCAGAGGGATATACAGCAGAGAAAGAAGTGTGCCCAGAAAGGATAGCATGGAGTGAAGATGTGAATATTACGCTGGTCCAGCTCAGTGGTGGCCCACAGTAGCCTTTATCTACTCATTCATTATTGACCTGAACTCCTACCAGAACATTCACTTTTGGTGTTCCCATTTTAAAAAAAAATTAAGAACAAACAACAACACCCACCAAACACCCACTCCCCACCCAGACTCCAAGGGTTTCTAAGCTTCATGTTCAGAGGAAGCAAAAGCTGCAAGGTATTATAACAACCATTTTCTAGTAAAATTGTATGAGATCACTCAGGAAATAACACCTTACTCACACAAGATCAGCTTGGTTAACAGGGTGGGAGTGTCACTGCTGTTTCTTGCAGATATATCCACTGAGCTTTTCCCCACATTGACCTGTTTTCCTAACACTTTTTTGAAGATAGAAACTCTTAAAACTTATTTAGAAGTGATGTTTATCTTATCTTCTACCCCATCATACCTCATTCTGCTAATTTCCTTTATCTTTCTTTCTCTCTGATGACTATTGGAAACTTGCTAAGGTAATCTGTGGTTGAAGTTAATGGATTACGTATGAAGCATGTTTTTCATTCTGATGCTTTCACTCTGGAACCTTCCTGGTCCTAGAGAGACTGCCTTTCCCAGAGCCAGCCAATTCCTAGAGATGGTAAATGATCACCTGTCTTTCACATGAAAACCAACAAGTCCAAAGTCCATACCTTCAACTATCTCCTCTACCAGGCTCTTACACTCAGGGCCATTACGTCCCTTCCCTAATTACCCAAGAGCCATGTGTTAGAAAACAAGGGACAGCCATATGCCCTAGAGCCCACTAAAATTATCAAGCTAACCAATCCCAAAACTGCTTACCCCACCATAACCATTTATTTTCAAGGAAACCATAAATATACCCAAAGGATTATACCCCCAAAATTATAAATCATTCTACTATAAAGACACATGCACACACATGTTTATTGCAGCACTATTTACAATTGCAAAGACTTGAAACTAACTCAAATACCCATCAATGATAGACTGAGTAAAGAAAATGTGGCACATACACACTATGGAATATTACACAGCCATAAAAAAGAATGTGTTCATGTCATTTGCATGGATATGGATGAAGCTGGAAGCCATCATTCTCAGCAAACTAACACAAGAACAGAAAACCAAACACTGCATTTTCTCACTCATAAGTGGGAGTTGGACAATGAGAACACATGGACACAGGGAGGGGAACATCACACACCGGGGCCTGACAGAGGTGGGGGGCAAGGGGAGGGATAGCATTAGGACAAATATCTAATGCATGTGGGGCTTAAAACCTAGATGACGGGTTGATAGGTGCAGCAAACCACCATGGCACACGTATACTTATGTAACAAACCTGCACGTTATGCACATGTATCCTAGAACTTAAAGTAAAAATTTTAAAAAATTGCCTCCAGTGTAAAAAAATAGAAAAAGAAGGAAGGAAGGAAGGAAGGAAGGAAGGAAGGAAGGAAGGAAGGAGGGAGGGAGGGAGGGAGGGAGGGAGGGAGGGAGGGAGGGAAGGAAGGAAGGAAGGAAGGAAGGAAGGAAGGAAGGAAGAAAGAAAGAAAGAAAGAAAGAAAGAAAGAAAGAAAGAAAGAAAGAAAGAAAGAAAGAAAGAAAGACTGTTGCCCATGTTCTCCTATCATATTCCTTCTGCGTCCTGACCAAAACTGGTGCTTCTCCATGTGACCCTGTGTATGTGGCTTACTCACTCCTGTTGAGAACTATGAGTAACAAACTGCCTTCAATGGCAATTGTCTCCTGATCTTTAGGCCTTAACATTTCTGAATAAGAATAAAAACTTCACTTTAAAACAGGTTATTAAAAGCTTTCTTTAATTTCATGTTTGGCATAAGTGGTAGTGGAAATCAGGAGGATTTTTGTTAGTTGTAAATAGCCTTCCCCAACTCCCTTCCTATAAAATAATCTCTTCAAATAAAACTCCCTTATCAAAACTTTGACTGCTGCAAGAACAAAATTACATCTTTGTAGAACCTCCTGAAGAAATAACATACCAGTGGCCTCCAAATTTTCTTCATCTTAATCTGCAATCCTATCAATAGGAAAAAAAATAATCACAGGATGGGGGGAAAATACATACAAGAAGAAAAGCCACTTTGGAAGGCTGACTTGGAGTATGTTAGAGGCAACAGTATCATACATGACAGCCACTGTAAGTACCCCTGTAACTACATTATCCTATGGGGGAAAATTCTTCATAATCACCATGTGTTATGTATGATGAACAATGAATATGCTACCCACAGTTTTACTTTTACTCATCTCCCCCTCCCTCAACTCCCTGAGAACAGAATCTACATTCTTAAAGTGGAGGTTGTTCCATTACTATAGAAACCAGAGGTTTGGTAGGTGTGCACACATGGATGGTAAATTTTAATCGCTGTAAGAGAAGGTAACATATATTGATAGAGTCGTTATCTCTAAAGGAGAGTGCTACTTTATGTTATAAACAACACTAAAATGGAATCTTGAATATATTTTTAATCTACTACTTTTACTTATTGAGTACTTATTTAAGCAAGGCATTCTAGTTTCTGTGGATTCGAACTGAAAGTAAATATGGTCCCCATGCCCAAGGAATTCCCAGTTCCTGAAGTCCATGCATGTACACTGTCAACTCACTGTTATGGGTATAGTCACCCTGTGAGGGAAAATGTTCTGTGAGCCTACAGGAAATGACAGGTCAGTGCTAAGGGTATGCAGGAAATGATTCAGAAAATATTTCAAAGAAATGGGATCTTAAACAATTCTAAAACAGTAGCTCTTGTGGACTAAATATTGTCCCCCAAAAATTCATACATGGAAGCCCTAATCCACAATGTGACTATGTTTGGAAATAGGGCCTTAAAGAAGGTAATTAAGGCTAAATGAGGTCATAAGGATGGGGTTCTAATTTAACAGGACTGATGTTCTAACAAAAAGAGGAAGAGACATCAAGAGTACTTGCATACAGAGAAAAGACCATGTGAGGACACAACGAGAAGGCAGCCAACTGCAAACCAAGGAGAGACCTCACGAGATACCAGTGTTGTCAGCACCTTGATATTGGACTTCCCAAACTCCAGAACTGTGAGAAAAACATGTCTGTTATTTAAGTCACACCATCTGTGGCATTTTGTTATGGCAGTCCAAGCAGTCTAATAGAGAAGCTGATAGGCAAAGATAGAAATGCATGATTAGAGAACTTGAAGGGAAGATCTTGGAGAAAGGACAGCATGTTAAAGCCTGGTCATGAAAGTGCCTGTTAATTCAGGGTCTGGTGAAATGTCAGTGAGGCAGGAGCCCAGGGAAATTGGAGAAAACTGGGAAAGGAAAAAAAGTACTGAAATGTTTTGGAAAGAGTCTTGAATGCTAAAGTTAATAATTTCTAACTAATTGTGTTTGTGGTAAGAAATGAGCAGAAATGTTAAATAGAAGAGTGGCATGATTACATTTTAATGGGTTCTTTTACAGAGTGTGTAAAAGATATCACATGCAGCAAAGTGGAATGAAATATTAAGGGGAATAATAGGTTGGAGATATGTACAATAAATCAGGTAAGAATTGATGAAGTGGTAAATGAAGCTGTAGGAATGAGGGAGAGAATCAAAGTTGCACTTGCTTCTAGACTTTGAATTTGGGCATGTTTTCACTGAGAATCATATGTCACCCTAATTCTTCCTTTGGAGGTAACTTATCTTTTTCTTCTGATTGCTTTTAAGATTATATCTTTGACTTAGTGTATAAGCTATCATGATATTTAGGTATAGGTTTCTTATTTCTACTTCTTATGATTTTTTAAGCTCTCTGAATCTAAGATTAAATTTTTAATTAATTCTTAAATATTTTAGCACTTCTCTCCTGGAATATTGTGTAGTCCCCATTGTATCCCTCCTCTCCTTTTGGAGTTCAACTGTGCATATAATAGACATCTATTTTTCATGTATCTTACTCACTTTTTATATTTTTTCTTTCTTTTTCTCTGTTCTTCAGTCTTAAAATTTTCTTCAAAACTGTTTTCCACTTTTCTAATTCTCTCTTTAATAGTGTCTAATCTCCTGTTTAACCCTTCTATGGAGATTTTATTTTCAACTATATAGTTAATTTATAGAAGTTTTGTTTTTCTGAAATCTACTTGATAATTTTACAGTCTCTTGATTCTTAATCATATTTTAATCCACTTTTATGTCTTTAAATGTGTTAAATATACTTATTTTATATTTTACATTTAATAACTTCAGTATCTGAAGTCTCTGTTTTATTTTCTGACTTTTGATTATTGTGTTCTGTGTATGCCTGTGTGTGAACATGTGTGTCTTTGTTCTAGGCTTTTTATTTTTTAATAGTGGGAGGGTTGTTAAATAAATTTAATCTACTATGCTATCAGGTATACAACTGAATAAAACACAGTACATAAGCATCTTATGAGGTTAAATTTATAGACTTTAGTGTCAAAATTAATGCAGGGTTTGAAAGAAAGAAAAGCATTGGAATGACTCCCAAGTTTTTGGCTTGACATATTAGGTAGCTGCCACGAATTAATATTTTTAAAAACTAGTCTGGGGGTTAAAGATTCCAGCTTTGGACATACAAATATCCAACTGAAAGTATAAACAGGGTTTTCTTTCAGCATGGAGGTTAGAGATTTAACTGCAGATTTGGTAGTAAAGCAAGATATAGTCAATGGTTGGGTCCATCTAAGTTACCAGTATCAGCCATTGGGCCATGTAAAACAAATGGAAAAGAGATTAAATGACAAAGAAGCAAGAACCAGAAGGGGAGGTTAAGAAACAGTGAAAGAGTCAGAAATGTAGGATATCCAGGAGTTAGTAACAGTCCAGAAATCAATGGAAGACCAATCTTAAATGAAGAAAGCATTTAAAAAATCAGGAACTATAAAAAAGTTTGAGTAGGATTACATTTCATAGATATTTATCATTGAACTTTGGCAACAGGTTTGGTTTCCTGAATCCAAGGAGTCTGATAATCAAAAGCCAAAGAATACACAGTGACAGTTAAGATTTTTCATAGTTCTTGATTTTATTATTTGTTTCTTGGAAGACTGATCAGATTCATAAGCAGAAGGAATTGGACCAGTAAGGAAGAAGCTATGAAAGTGCATGGGAGAAGGGATGACTGGTACAGCAAAATCTGGGAGGCTTGGTGGAAAGAATAAACTACAAGATACAATAAAAAATCATTAGAATTGTAAAAGAAGAGGGATATTTCTTTCCGTAAAAATTATGGGAAAGGAGGTGACCTTTAAAGAGGATTTAACTGTGGATTGTCAGGAAAGCTGAAAGTGTTCATAATAATTTTTTTTCCCTTCTGCATAGTAAGTTATCCACTCAAAGCACGAATGGTGAAGATAGGAAGCTTAAAGGAAAGAAAGGCTTTTAACAGCCATGTGATCAAGGACAGAGAAATTGACCAAAAAGAAGGAAAATGACTACTGAGCTGTGCCACTTGGTTCTTAAATTTTAGCATGCATCAGAATCACCTGAAAAACTTGTCAAAATAGTTTACCGGATGCCACCCCCAGAGATTCTAGTACCGTGGATCTGAAATGGGATCTGAAAAAATACATTTCCAACATCTTTCCAGTTGGTACAGACACTGCTGGTATAGGAACCACATTTTGAGAACCATTGTTTTTAGATGGTATAAAGTGTATAGAAAGCATTTTCAACCAAGATAATTTCTCTGTAGTGTACTTTAAAGTAGGCAATTTTATCAGATTGATCTTTGTAGCAAAAGTTCATGAAACTTATGAGATTTATTTTATGCATTTTCAAGGTTTCCTGACTTCATTCAGGCTCTTTTCTTGGCCTGGAATGACATTGCCTTTCTAGATCAATGATGCTTCTACACATCCTTCTTAGACCCTGCTCAAGTGCCACCTTCCTGGGAATTCATGTCACTACATCTCCCTTTGGAATTATCTGAGCTCTGCTTTTTGCATCCACATAATTTATTGGCACCTAAATCCCATTCTGTCTAGTATTGCTGTTAGCATCCAGATGCCTGTGTCACTATACCTCTAAACTGTAAGCTACTTGAGGATAGAAAGCGTCCCATTATTGTATCCCATTCCTTATAATATTTAGCACAATGTCTGGCACAGAGAGCTGTCTCATATTTTCTCTGGGATTGGAAAATATGCATGTTATGTTTCTAATAATAACAGACTGCTTAAGAGACTAAAATATCCAGTAAAACAGGCAGGGGAACATTAAATCAGAGAACATCAGAATAAAATTTTGCATAATATGATTTGCCTTTTTCCCCTTGACAGGAGTTCTTATTAAAATAACATTACCCAAAAATATTTCTGTGCCAAAAGTAATTACGATAATGCTTCTCTGCATTTATATACTTCTTTTTAATCTAAAGGTTCATAGTACACTGGCCTCAGCTTAGGAGGAAAGAAAAGCACTGAACTGGACTTGAGCTTCTCCTTCTCTTCACTGGGCAGCCTTTTTTGTCTCCTAACTTAGCTGTAGGCCCATTACTGTTGCTGATGTCTGAGTCAAGGTTTCCATGTTTGACGTCCTCATTGATTCTACTTGGGCATGGATTCAAAAGAGAAATTCCAATTAGTTTCCTCAGAAGATTAAATGCCGTTTAATCCCTCAAAGGATTGAATTCTATGTCCCTCTAGAGAACCCTGACTAGTACAGATTTTGGTACCAGGAGTGGTTCTAGAGAAACAGAATATTAAGGATGACGTTCTTTCATTGATTTTAGGGTTTCTGGAGTTGGCTGCTTAATATGATTAGACCCCAAAATGCTCAGGACACTACTTCTAGTACTATGGAGAACACTGATAGTCCTTGGCATGAACTGTTTACAGAGTTATTCAAAGTAAATGTATTCTCACTGCTCCTGAGAGGGAAGGAGTTCAGTGACTCTATACATAATACTTTTGACCATAAGTGGAGAACCAATGAACATAATGAAGGTGGTTGGTTGCTCCTAAGTTCAGTAGACAAAGTGATGAAAGAAAATGATAAACTTAGGGATTCTATCTCCCAGCTTCAGAAGTTGATACTGAGCCTCAAATCTGCTAAGATTGCCCTGGGTGAGAGTCTTATCTCCTGTAGAGAAAGAGCTGAAATTGTGGAAAAACAGACACAAGCTCTTATCACGTGAGTGGTGCTGACCTGCAAGGAAAGGTGCATGCACACCCTCACCAGGTGTCTACTGTTAAAGTGAGGGTATTGATTGGAAAAGAATGGAACCCTGAAACTCGGAATGGGGATGTGTGGGAGGACCCTGATGAAGCTAGGGACATGAGTTTGTAAACTCTGTTGAACCTGTTTTGCCAGAAGAAACAACTTCCCTATCCCCAGTAGTGGCAACATCCCCTCCCTGACTCATGCTACCATCAGCCTTTCCACCTTTGTCTGAGGAGATAAGCCCTGTGCTGCCTGAGGCAACAGTGATGTCCTCCCCTGAGGCAGTTGCCAGGCAAGATAATGTTGATTCTCCTCAGAAACCACCTCCAACACTCTTGTTTTCTTCTAGAACTATAACTAGACTAAAGTCCTGGTGGGCTCCTAGAGGTGAGATTGAGAATGTGACCCATGAGGAGGTGTGCTACACTCAAAAAGAACTACTTGAGTTTTCTAATTTATATAAACAGAAATATGGACAGCAGGCATGGGAATGGATATTAAGGGTGTGGGATAATGCTGGAAGGAACATAGAGTTGGATCAGCCTGAATTTATTGATTGGATCAGGCTGAATTTATTGATTCCGGCCCACTAAGTAGGGACTCTGCATTTAATGTTACAGTTTGGGGAGTTAAAAAAGGCTCTAATAGTTTATTTGCTTGGTTAGCTGAAATATGGATTAAAAGATGGCCCACTGTGAGTGAGCTGGAAATGCCTGATCTCCCTTGGTTTAATGTAAAGGAAGGGATCCAAGGGCTTAGGGAGATTGGGATGGTAAAGTGGATTAGCCACTTTAGACCTACTCATCCCAGCTGGGAGGGTCCAAAAGATACATCCCTGACCAATGCCTTGCAAAATAGATTTGTGAGGGCAGCACCAACATCTTTGAAGGGCCCTGAAATTGCTCTTCTCTGTACATCAGATCTAATAGTGCGAACCACAGTCACTCAACTACAAAATTTAAACACAATGGGAATAATTGGATCCCAAGTTAGCAGGGGCCAAGTGGCAGCACTCAACTGTCAAAGGCAAGGTGGGTGTAGCTACCGTAATGAACAGCAGAGGCAAAGCGGCAATCAGAATAGTCTGACTTGTGTAGAGCTCTGGCATTGGCTAATTAATCATGGTGTTCCTTGAAGCGAAATTGATAGGAAGCCTACTGCATTCCTACTTAATTTATATAAACAGAAAACTTCTAGTTTGAATGGACAAAAGGTTAATCTGAATTATAAAAACAGAGAATCAGGGCCCCTCAATCAATTTCCAGACTTGAGCCAGTTTACAGACCCAGAAGCCCTTGAATGAAGGGGAAGTTGAGTCCCCTTGAGGCAGGACCACACTACATTACTTACAGCTTGTGCAGTGAATCTTTCTCCTAACCTTCCCCAAGAAGACCTCCAGCCTTTTACCAGGGTAACTGTACACTGAGGAATCAGAAATGATCAGACATTTTGGAGACTACTGGATACTGGTTCTGAGCTGATATTGATTCCAGGAGACCCAAAATGTCATTGTGGTCCCCCAGTTAAAGTAAGGGTTATGGAGGTCAGGTATTAATGGAGTTTTAGCTCAAGTCCTACTTACAGTGGGTCCAGTGGGTCCCCAGACTCATCTTATGGTCATTTCCCCAGTGCCAGAATGCGTAATTGGCATAGACATACTTAGCAGCCTACAGAACCCCCACATTGGCTCCTGGACTGATAGGAAGCCTACTGCATTCCTACTTAATTTATATAAACAGAAAACTTCTAGTTTGAATGGACAAAAGGTTAATTTGGATTATAAAAACAGAGAATCAGGGCCCCTCAATCAATTTCCAGACTTGAGCCAGTTTACAGACCCAGAAGCCCTTGAATGAAGGGGAAGTCTTCATTTTGCAAAATAGAAGCCATTAGAGCTTCCTCTAATAGAAAAATAGTAAATCGAAAACAACATTGCATCCCTGGAGAGATTGAAGAGATTAGTGCCACCATCAAGCATTTGAAATACACAGGGGTGGTGATTCCCACCACATCCCCATTCAACTCTCCCATTTGGCCTGTGCAGAAGACAGATGGATCTTGGAGAATGGTAGTGGATTATCATAAGTTTAACCAAGTGGTGACTACAACTGCAGCTTCTGTACCAGAAGTGGTTTCACTGCTTGAGCAAATTAACAATCTCCTGGTAACTGATATGCAGCCATTGACTTGGCAAAATTTGGCCTGTGCAGAAGATAGATAGATCTTGGAGAATGACAGTGGATTATAGAAAGCTTAACCAAGTGGTGACTCTAATTGCAGCTGCTGTACCAGATGTGGTTTCGTTGTTTGAGCAAATTAACAATCTCCTGGTAACCGGTATACAGCCATTGACTTCACAAATGCCTTTTTCTCCATTCCTGTCCTTAAGGCCCACCAGAAGCAATCTGTCTTCAGCTGGCAAGGCCAACAATATACCTTTCCTGTCCTACCTCAGGGGTATATCAACACTCCAGGTTTGTGTCATAATCTTATTCAGAGAGACCTTGATTGCTTTTGGTTTCCACAAGATATCACGCTGGTGCCTTACATTGATGACATTATGTTGATTCGATCCAGTGAGCAAGAAGTAGCAAACATACTGGACTTATTGGTGAGACATTTGCATGCCAGAGGATGGGAAATAAATCCCATCCAGCCTTTCAGCCACCCTACCTCTGTTTTTGAATTCAAGGACCTTCTATTTCAGTAAAATTTCTAGGGGTCCAGTGGTGTGGAGCCTTCCCAGATATTCCTTCTAAGGTGATGAATACTTTGCTGCATTTGGCCCCTACTACAACCAAGAAAGGGCTGCAATGCCTAGTGGGCTATTTGGATTTTGAAGGCAACACATTTCGCATTTGGGTGTGTTACTCCGGCCCATTTATCGACTGAACCAAAAGGCTGTCAGTTTTGAGTGGGGTTCAGAACAGGAGAAGGCTCTGCAACAGGTCCAGGCTGTTAGGCAAGCTTGTCTGCCACTTGGGTGCTTGAGGTGTCAGTGGCAGATGGGGATGCTGTTTAAAGCCTTTGGCAGGCCTCCATAGGTGAATCAGTATCTTCATTTTATTTCCTTTCTCCTCTTTCACGTGACATAACATTTATCGACTTCATGTTAGCATTTAATATGCATATTTAATATATATATCTATTAATTATGTAATATAATTTGGGTTGGGGATTGGTGCGTTTCCAGTTGTACGAAGGACAGTTGTATTATGTTAGGCATAATTATGACCTTATTATTGTCTTTATTTGAAGATTATGTATGATCTCAGAAGATGCGTATGGGTTCAAGTTGACAAGGGGTGGACTTGTGATAGTTAACATCGAGTGTAGCCTCCCAGCCTACATCTTTCTGCCATGCTGTATGGGACGTTGTGATCATATGAGTTAATACTTAAACTCTTGTCCCTCTAGAGAATCCTAACACAACTGTGGTACAATAAACTCTATATTTGGTCTTGTCCTCTTGTTATTGGCATAAGTTTCAAAAATCCTTGAAATTTCCAGAGTGATAGGAATGTCTTTTATACAATAATGAAGTGACTCATGGCAGCTCCTAGATACCTTCATGATGGGGATGGGGACCAGTCACCAAAAAGACCAGACACACGATTAGAGGGTTGGAACTTTCAGTCACGCTACCTCTGGGGAGGGGAGGGGGCTTGGAAATTAAGTTCAATCGCACAAGCAATACATAATTTAATCAATCATATCTACATAGTGACACGATTTACCCCAGTAAAATCTCGACACGAAAGCTCAGCAGAGTTTCCTGTTTGGTGGCACATAGATGTGGGGAAGTGGTGACATGCCTGGATTCCACCAGGGGAGGAAAGGGAAGCTTTGTGCTTCCTCTCTGATCCCATCCTGTAAGTGTCCTATTACTACAACACCGTAATAGTAAGTGTAGCATGCTCAGTGAGTTTTGTGAGTCGTTCCAACAAATTATCAAATCTGAGGTGGTTGTAGGAACTCCCAAACTTATATCCAGTCATTCAGAAGGGTGGGTGGCCTGGGTACCCCACTTGTGGCTGGCATCTGAAGGGAGTGCAGTATTGTGGAGAACTGAGTCCTTAACTCATGGAGTCTGCCCTAAGTCCAGGTGGTTTGCATCAGAATTGAACTGCAGTATGCTCCAGTTAAGGTTTGTGTAGGCAGAACTCTCTCTAATCATGTTTTTCCTCTATTCTCGTGCCACAACAATCATTAACCCAGACGATGACCTCTGTGACCAAATGTATAGGGATTTTTCCTCCACACACCAAGCGGTGGACACCAGCTGGGTGTCCTCTCATGTAATTCTGACACTATCTGCAGATAGCATCAGGTCCAACTGATTGAAGGCTCAGTCCCCCAAACAGCCCCTTCCCACATACCAATAGCAAGTCTAGGCCTCAGGAACTTCTGGCCGACTACTGGCTTCCAGTTGGGATTTCCATGACCCCCTCTTTGGGTTCGATTAATTTGCTGGAGTGGCTCACAGAACTCAGGGACACACTTACATTTCCTGGTTTACAATAAAAGATATTACAAAGGATACCGATGAAGAGATGCACAAGTCTAGTGATGAGAAAAGGGGCATGGAGCTTCAAAGCCCTCCCAGGGTGCCACCCTTCAGGAAGCTCCATGTGTTCAGCTATCTGGAAGCTCCTGGAACCCAGTATGGAAGTTCTGGAATCCCAGTTGGAAGATTCATGATGTCAGAATTCCTTCCTCCAGGGTGTAGGTGGGATTCTCTCATCAGAGGGTCTTAAGACTCACAATAAGAAAGATGGGAAACATTAGAGTCCTTTTCGGGGGGGCAGGAGAAAGGAGGGAAGAATGTCAAAGACCTCCCCTTGAGGTCTAACATATCCAATATTATAGCAAAATACTGTAACAAGGGCTATGGGAATTATGAGCCAGGAACTGTAGATAAAAAACAATATATATCATTACACCACAGGGTTGAAACAGAACAATGATACAGACAGTGAGATCTGACTAGCTTCTCCCTCAAGTTCCCTCTCATTTCTGCACCAAGGACAGAGCTATTGCCAGGGCACTCCTAAGAGAGTCATGCCTAGAAGGTCATGTCCATTTGTTCTGTGCTGCATAGCCCAGAACTGAATGAGATCAGAATGAACTCTGCTTGCTATTACATCGTCCATAAATTATTAACTAGCTCTTTGAAAGCCTCTAAAAAAAAAAAAAAAAAATCCAGCAGGGATGTCTCAAAGTCTACTGGGTAGACCTCCTGCATGAGAATCACCCAGGGCACTTGTTGAAACGACAGATTCCAGAGACTCAACCATGAACTGCTGAATCTTAATTTGGGATGGAGAGATAAATCACAATTAGCATCTTAAAAAAGCTCCAGCATTGATTCTTATATACAATTATGATTTGAAAAAACCTTTTGGTATACCCGATTGTCTCAATAAGACTGAAAAATAGTCTCCTTGCTTCTTTGAGATATTGAGCCCCAGAGGCATGCAATACCTTTTTTTTCCCTTTGATCTGGATTTTGGTTTTTAAATTTAAAAAAAATAGCAAGAAGGAAATGTGCTATCAGTTGTCCAAAATAACAAAACATTTATCTGATTATAGGATACTTTGCCATTGGACAGTTGCCTATGCATAGTAAAATCTGAAACTCCAGTTGAGTCTACCACGGATGTTACAGGTTGTCAGACCCTTGCATGTGGTCCTGGGCTTGGACTTGGGCTGAGCAGCCAAATAGGTAATAACTTAGAATGCAACCTAAAGGGTCCAAAAGATTATATACTTCAAGAACCTTAAATCACAAGACAGAATGCACACATATCTGCACAGCTTTAGCTTAAAGCTTTTATCTTTTGTGAATTTCAAATGCCAGGAAGCAGTGGTGTGGAAGTGGAATAACTGGTCATTTATGAAAAATATCTTAAGGCTGCAAAATTTGATAGAGTGAAGAGAGGGAAATATTTCAGTCCAAGGGCACTAGGAAAGGATGATCAGGAAAGGGAAGTAAGAGGCTGGAGGAACAAAATAAATATAAAGGAAAGTAAATTCAAGCTTTGTCATGTTCACAATTGTGTCCCAGGCTAGCTTATGTATGGGTCGTGGATTGAGATGACTTGGTAAAATTAGATGAAAGGAAAGGGGTGTAAGAAAGACAACTGAGACAAGCACTATGAAAGCAATCACACAGATGTCTAGGCCCTCCAGTACTTCTCAAGGAGATAGGGGTCAATAATTCAGCTAAATGGGCAATGGGAGCTGGTAGGTCCATTAGGAGACTCAGGTCCACAAGATGCTTAAGGATGCATAGGAGAGAAATATTTGGCAAAGAAAAAAGAAAAGCCCCTATATTTGATTTCAAAAAGCTCTGATGTTTATCAAGGTTATCTTTTAGTTTAGTATAGGTAAGCATGGGATCTAATACTATCAGGGGAACCAGCCCCCAATATTTCAACGTAGGTTATTTCTATTTTTCCTAAGTGTAGCTGGTCTGAGAAATAAAGAGAAAGAGTATAAAGAGAGAAATTTTACAGCTGGGCCTCCGGGGGTGCCATCATATATTGGTAGGACTGGGATGGTGACCCCGAGCTGCAAAACCAGCAAGTTTTTATTAGGGATTTTAGAAGAGGAGGGGTGGTACGAACAGGGAGTAGGTCACAGGGATCATATGGTTATGCTTCAAAGGGCAATAAAGATCACAAGGCAAGGCAAAATTAGAATTACTGATGAAGATCTATGTCCCGCTGTGCACACACTGCCTTGATAAACATGTTAACAGGAAACAGGGTTTGAGAGCAGACAACTGGTCTGATTAGAATTTACCAGGCTGGAATTTATCAGGCTTACTAGGATGATAGTAAGCCTGAGGGTACTGCAGGAGGCCAGGGCGTATTTCAGTCCTTATTTCAACCACATAAGACAGACACTTTCAGAATGGCTGTCTACAGACCTACCCCCAGGAATGCATTCCTTCCCCATGGTTATCAATTATTAATATTCCTTGCTGGGGAAAGAATTCAGTGATATTTCTCCTACTCACACGTCCCTCTATAGGTTCTCTGCAAGAAGAAAAATATGGCTCTATTCTGCCCGACCCCACAGGCAGTCAGACCTTATGGTTATCTCTCTTGTTCCCTGAAAATCGCTGTTATTCTGTTTTTTTCAGGGTGCACTGATTTCATACTGTTCAAATACACATATTTTACAATCAACTTGTACAATAGTGGTCCTGAGGTGACGTACATTCTCAGCTTATGAGGATAACAGGATTAAGAGATTAAAGTAAAGACAGGCATAAGAAATTATAAGAGTATTGTTTGGGGAAGTGACAAATGTCCATGAAATCTTCACACTTTATGTTCAGAGATTGCAGTAAAGACAGGCATAAGAAATTATAAAAGTATTAATTTTGGGAACAGATAAATGTCCATGAAATCTTCACAATTTATGTTCTTCCGCCTCGGCTCCAGCCAGTCTCTCCATTCGGGGTTCCCTGACTTCCCGCAACAAATACAAAGCTCATTTAAAGTTTTCAATTTAAAAAAATATGTAACTGAGTAAGAAAATTATGATACAAAGTAGCACAACAGAATATATGTGCAATGTGTGGCCCACATCCTGATTTACATTATTGTCCCTCTGAATATGTGTAGCATATGTGTGTGTGTGTGTGTGTATATATATACACACACATCACATATATATGATATATATATATTTTTTCCTCTTGTCTGGATTTTGGTTTTTAAATAAAAAATAGCAAAATGAGTCTTGCTATAAGAATATATACATATACATACACATATATATATATACACACATATATATACATATATACACATATATATACACATATATACACACATATATACACATATATACACATATATATACACATATATACACACACATATATATATATACACACATATATATATATGAATGGTGGTGCTTTATGTAGAAATGCTAAGCAGGTGATGCAATGCAAAACCTTAATATGAAACATGCTTCCTTCTCAAAGTTTCTGGTATAGCTCCAGGTGGCTCTGATGCATTCCATACCAGACAAGTTTAAAACACTGTAACAATTAAAAAGGGTGAATGATGTCATTGGTTTGGGTTTGGATGAAGTAAATAAATAAAGCTGTCTCACAAAGATTTGGAAGATGATGCTAAACATAATTTAGATTTTTATGGAGCAGGAATTCTGAAGCAAAATCAAATGTTTAGAGAAGAAAAAAACTAGAATCTAACACACATTTTTTTTTCTTTTTTTATTAACACCTCTATCTGTTCTCTCATTCTTAATTATCAGTGCTATTGTGGCTGAACTATTTATGTTTACCTCAACTCTATCCAGAGTTTCTATTGCTCATATCCTTAAGCCACGTTAACTTATTTATAATTCTACATGTCACTGTCCCCAGGACATAAGAAAAACATCAGTGTGGTGGAAAAAGCATGAGCTTGGAATAGATCAACTCATAAGCCTCAATTCATAATATAAGGTTTGCTGTAGTCTTGAAATCTTCAATACAGGGGATATAAAAATATGAAAAAGGAAAAGTACAGACCAATCTCATTACATCAACAGATACACGAACATTGTAAAGGAATTATTGGCAAGTTGTACATATCCCAAGGATGCAAAGTCATTTACACAAATTCCAATTAATGGACTCACCAAAGTATCAGTTTGGAGCAGAAAGATCAAATGACCATCAATGGATGCACTTATTGGGCAAAGTCAACATCTATTTGTAACAAAACAACAAAATACAAATGTCCCCGGAAGTATAGCATCTGTTTTTGGTGCTCATGTGTTCTGGTTCTCACTTGAGCCCACTCAGGTCAGACTTCCACCTGCTGGCATCTGCCTATGAGCTTTCTCTGGCTTTGTAGCCCAAAAGTGCTAGAAAATGAGCCCCCCTGCAACCCCCACAGCCCTGCCCTTGGCAGCCCTCAACCCAAGGCTCCTTGCTCCCTCATCTCTCAATTTGAATAACTCTATGGAGTGGGTTGTACACTGGCTCCCCAAGTTTCCCCAGCTGGATTAAGGACCAGTTGCCCACAGTAGTAGCTGGGTTTATCAGACACTTTTTATTAGTTTTCTTCTCTTCTCTAATTTACTTACCATTCTCTTTGTGGTTTTTCCCAGGATCTCCTCTCAAATAAACTATTGCATTGACAACGTTGTTTCAGGGCCTGTTTCTGGGGCAAACTATGGCAGCAAGCTAAGGCTAGAGGGAAACTTCTTTAATTTCATAAAGAATATTAAAGAAAAAACAGCAAATACCCTACTTAATGGTGAAATATTGAACTTATTCTTTGTACCAGCCTAAATAAATCAAGTGTGTCCACTATCACAACTTCAGCTCAGCTTCACACCAAAGGTCCTAGTTAAGTGCAGCAAGGCAAAATAAATAAGCAAAAGGTTAAAAGAACTGTAATAATTTGAAAGGAAGAAAATCTGTCATTATTTGCAGATAACATAGTTGCAGAAAAAATATACAACAAATTATTTGAATTGTGATAATATTTTAGCAAGGTAGTTGAATACAAAATCAATATACAGATGGCCCCCAATTTACAATGGTCCTTTTTGACTTTACACAATCATTTTCTTGGGAGGTAACTCCATTGTAAGCTGAGCAGCATCTGGACTTAACAATGGTTCAACTTACGATTTTTCAACTTTATGATGGGTTTGTACAGGTATTATGTGCATTTTCAACTCACAATGTTTTTGACTTACAATGGGTTTATTGATGTAATCCCAGCAATAAGTTGAGGAGTATCTATATAAATATCAACTGCAAAGGCAGCGCTCAGGGACAAAAACAAACAAACAAACAAACAAAAAACAAACAAAACAAAACTCCACAATTAATTACAAGGAATGTCAAAGGGACACAGGGGCTAAGTGAAAGAGCTCCCAGTGGCCAAAGATGGGATGATTTTAGCAACAATATAAATAAAGAAGTATATGATTATAACCCAAAGTATAAATTTAACATCCATGAGTCCACAATAATATGAATAAATGATTAAATAAACACAAATTAATAAAATGAAGGAGAAGAGAGAAGCCTCTTGCTAAGAAGAATTCCAAATGATTTATGTAGCTATTCTGCCTCCAATAAGGCGGAACAAAACTCCCCACTCACTAGATCTGGGCTGTGCATGGTGACTTCCTTCTAAAGACTACAGAATGGGAAGGGGGTGGGGGCAGTCACTTTACAGTGGAGAAACCTGACAAACAGCATCTCAGATGGGTGATCAAGGTCAACATCCACAATATGTACCCTTGATAAAATGTGATAAAAATGGCACTTTACTTCTGTGGCCTTTCTTCCCAAACCAATAATCATGAGAAAAATATCTTACAAACCCCACAGAGGATTCGACCAGGTACCTAACCAGTACTCTTCAAAATTGTCAAGTCAACAAATAATAAAACTCTCAGAAACTCTTAACACTAATTGAAGCCTAAGGAGGCAGGTAGGGCAAATGTAATGTGGTATTCTGGTGAGACTCTAAAACAGACAAAAGACATTAGGTAAAAAGTAAGGGCATTTGAATAAAAACATATCAATAATAATAATGTATTAATATTGATTTATTAATTGCAATAAATGCATTATACTAATATAAGAAGTTAATAATAGGGGAATTTGGTACAAGATTTATAGGAACATTGTACTATCTTCAAGATATTTTTCTGTAAATCTAATACTGTTCTAAAAAATAAAGCTTATTGAAAAAGAATAAAAAAATCAATTGCAACTAGATACATGCTCAAAAAAAATTTATAAAAGTAGTTATTAAAACATAGCTTTCACTTTGGTTTCAAATAAAAAGAAAGTAAAGTACCAAGGAATTCAATATATGTGCAAAATTGGTATGGAGAAAATTATATTAAAGACTTTTTTCAAGGACTTAAATAAATAGAAAATCATACCACATGCATGGTCTGCAAATTAATAATAAAAAGCAATATCTTAAGGATATAAATTCTTGCCAAATTGCTCTAGTGATGTGATTTAATTCTAGTCAAAACACCAACAGATTTTTAGAGGAATTTAATGAGCCAATTTTAAAATTTATGAAGAAAATCAAAGGTACAAGAATAGTTAAGACATTGCTTAAAAAGAGCAAAGTAATGAGATTTGGCCTACCAGATATCAAGTATTACTAGAAACTGTAAAAATTAAGGTAGCATAGAACCGTCACAGAACAAACTAAAAACACAGAATAGGAAGCCCAGAAACACATCCAAACATATAAGCACACTAAATTTAGACAGAACCAGCGCTGTAGAGCCTTGAGAAGAAATAGATGGAGAATAAATAGGACTGGGATGACTGGTTATCTACATAGAATAACATAAGTTAATTGGACTGCTGCATCACAGTATGAGCAAAAAATTGCCTCTAGCTGGATTAAATACAGAAATGGAAAATGCAAAACTATAAAACTTTGAGCAAAATAATTTTTTGGCTTTGAATTAAGGAAGATTGCCTCTGTGTACAAAGCATAAAGGGAATGATTGATAAATATGAATTTATTAAGATTCAAAACTTGTGTTCTTCAAAAGTCCACATAAATAAATGACTTCACAATCCATAAGCAGGATGAATTTATTTGCAATAGACAAAATGACAATATTTAATATCCAGAATGTGTAAAAAAAAAAAAAGCCTACAAGTAGATAATAAAAAGGCAAATTAGCTAATAGAAAAAGAGGGCAAAAATAGGCAATGAATAGGCATTCACAGAAAAGCAATGCCAGTAAACATACATTAAAAGATGTTCAATCATCAATAATCACGAAATCCAATTTAATTAATTTATTAAAATTAAAATTAAATTGGAAATTCAATTAAATTAAAACTTCAAGATACCGTTTCAAACCAATCATATTAGTACAAACTAAAAATGGATAACAACATCAAATACTGACAAGGACATAGGGGAAGCTGAATAACTGTGCATTGTTATTCAGTATAAGTTGTATAAATTGCACCACTGGCTTGGGAAAACAATAAGGGATTATCTAACAAACCAAAAATGTGTAAACCTTGTGACCTCATGACCCTCTCAGATATACTTTGGGGGATATGTACACGTTCTTGTCAGTGCCTTTTTAAAAAATTTAAAAAATAATTTCAACTTTTATTTTAGGTTCAGGGGGTACATGTGCAGGTTTGTTACATGGGGATATTGTGTGATGCTGAGATTTGGGGTATGAGTGATCCCATTACTCAGGTAGTGAGCATAGTACCTGAGCACTCTTTTAAATAACCAGAAAAAGGAAAACACAAATATTCATCAGAAGTGGAATGAATAAATTAGGGTAAAGTTTTTTAATGGAATATTATACAATAGTAAAAAGAAATTAAATACAGCTTCATTCAATGCCATGGTGAATCTCAGGAACAAGATAAAAACACAGTTTGATTAAATTTATTTAAAGTTGAAAAAGATGTATATCTAAACAATGCTTTATTCATGAATATAAACAAATATAAAACTATGAAGGAACGGTCCGAAATAGAAGGGAAGGGGATGAGATGTGAAAGAACACTCATGGGAATATAAAGTTTAAAGTAGAGAGGAGGCTGGCAACATGGTGGAAGAGGAGGTCCCAGGCGCTACACTCCCAACAGGAAGATCAACTAGCAACTAGCCACAGAGGAAAACACCTATGAAAGCCCCAAAGTGTGGGAATGAGTATGAGTCATCTGCATATTCCATGAAACCGAATGAAAATCCTCATTGAGAGAACAGGAGAAATGGTCTGTTTGACTGTACCTCTCCCCCTCTCCCAGATTGCACAGTGCCATAAAGAGGATTCCCCAGAACCCACAGTTTTTACAGCAGGAAAAGAACCAAGGAGGCAGACATCTAGTTTCCGTGGCATTCTGAGATGCTTCCCAGGGAGTCTACTCTATTCTCACCTCATGGTAGATGGGGAACATAGGAGGAAACTGCATGGCCACCTGGGGTCAGGTAGAAACAAAGCAATGAGTGGCAGTGTGCAGATTTTGGTGCAAGCTCAGTGTACCTGCCAGCGAGGTGCTCAATCATAGGCACCAGGTCACAGCATCGCTCACCCTCAAAGCCAAGCTGGCTGCTCCCGGAAGAGATGGAAATTGCTATCGGGCTTGAATCTCTACTCACCCAGACCCCAGGCCCAGCTTAGGCCCTTCCCTGAGACTTCACCCAGGGAGGGAAAGACCTCCTGTAGCAAATCTCAGCCAAAAACAGGCACTAGTTTTGTCACACTTGGAAGTTTAATCAGTGCTCCCATCCCAGCCCCATCAAGGGGGGGAGGGAAAACTCAACCATACATTTGTACTGAGCATAGTAGTGGGTCTACCCATCCCAATCCATTTAACCTCAGAGTCCCTCCTGAAACCCTGACCAACTGCTGTACTCAACGAGCAGTACATTTTGGCCAGGGAATACACTCTATGGCCTGCCAAACCAGAGGCAATTGCAGTGCCCATAGAGCAGCTCAGCTCAGCAAGGGGTCTTGCTGGATAGCAGAGTCCAGTTGGCTGGCCACCTCACCCAAATTTAGAATGAAGAGAGCAGCCCACTCATCTAGAAAACCTGAAAGCAATTCTTCTTGCCGAGGGCCATTACCAGGTGGCCCACCCAGAATCACAGGTTAGACTAACTAGCATATGTCTATCCCTGCCAAAGTACCGTAAAAGGCCCCAAAACGTGGCTGTCTCTACAAATGTGTAAACACCAATTCAAAGAGAAGAGGATTACAAAGATTCAGAAAGTCATGATACCTCCAGAAGAAACTAACAAAGTTCCAACAATAATCCTAAAGAGAGGGAGATCTATGAAATGACATTTTTCATAGATAAAGAAAAAATAATTCTAGAATGTATATGGAACCACAAAAAACTCCAAATAGTCAAGGCAATCATGAGCAAAAAGAACAAGGCTGGGGGCATCACATTACTTGATTTCAAAATATACTACAAAGTGATAGTAATTAAAACAGTATGGTACATGCATAAAAACAGACACATTAACAAATAGAACAGAATGGAGAGCCTAGAACTGAATCCATGAATCTATGGCCAATTGATTTTCAACAAAGGTGTCAAGAATATACAATGGGATAAAAAGAATCTCTTCAATCAGTGGCATTGGGAAAACTGGATATCCATATGTAAAATAATGGAAGTGGACCTTTGTCTCACACCAGAAACAAAAATCAACTCAAAATGGATTAAAAAGACTTAAATATAAAACCTGAAACTATAATACTACCAGAAGAAAACATAGAAGAAAAGCTATGAAACATTGGCCTAGGCCATGATTTTTTAGATTTGACCCCAAAAGCACAGATAGCAAAAGCAAAAATAGGCAAATTAGATTACACCAAAACAAAAAGCTTCTGCACAAGACAGGAATCAAGAGAGAAGAGTTTAGCTACAAACTGAGAGAAAATCTGTGTAAGCCATGTATCTGATAAGAGATTAACACCTAAAAAATATAAACAATCCAAACAACTCTATAGAAAGAAAACAATCAAAATTAAGAAATGGGCAAAGGGGCTGGGCACGGTGGCTCACATCTGTAATCCAAGCACTTTGGAAGGCCAAGGTAGGGGGAATCACTTGAGGCCAGGAGTTCGAGACCAGCCTGGCCAACATAGTGAAAACCCACCTCTGCTAAAAATACAAAAATTAGCCAGGCGTGGTGGCACACACCTATAATCCCAGCTACTCAGGAGGCTAAGGCAGGAGAATTGCTTAAACCTGGGAGGCAGAGGTTGCAGTGAGCTGAAATCCTGTCACTGCATTCCAGCCTGGGTAACAGAGTGAGATTCTGACTCAAACGGAAGAAAAAAAAAAAAAAAAGGGGCAAATGACCTGAACAGACATTTCTCAAAAGAAGACATCTGGCTAACAGATACATGGAAAAACGCTCGACCTCACTAATCATTAGAGAGATATAAATTAAAATCACAATGACATATCAACTTGGACCTCTTAAAATGGATGGCTACTATCAAAAAGATGAAAAATAACCTGGCAGGGATGTGGAGAAAGGGGAGCCCTTGTACACTGTTGGTGGGAATGCAAATTAGTACAACCATTATGGAAAACTGGATGAAGGTCCTAAAAATAAAATTACCATATGATCCAGCAATCCCACCTCAGGGTATTTACCTGAAATACTTAATATCAGCACAGGAGATTCTGCATGCCCATGTTCATAGCAGCATAATCTGCAATAGCCAAGTTATGGAATAAACCTAAGTGCCCATCAACAGATAAATAGATCATGAAAACATGGAATGTATACATGATGGAATACTATTCAGCCTTAAAACAAGAAGAAATTCTGTCATTTGTGACACGATGGTATTGGAAAACATGGTACTAAGTGAAATAAGCCAAACACGAAAAGACAAATACCCCCATGTCCTCACTTATATGTGGAATCTAAAACAACTGAACTCAAGAAGCAGAGAGTGGAATTGTGGTTACCCCAAGCTGGGGAACTGGGTAGAATGGGGAGATGACAGTCAAAGGGTACAAAGCCTCGGTTAGATTAGATAGGAGGAGTAAGTTTGATTGATTTTATTTCATTTTTTGAGATCTATTGCATGGCATGGTATTCATAGCTAATAATTGAGTAGTGTACATTTTAATATCACTAAAAGAAAAAATCTTAGTATTCTCATCACAAAAAATGTCAAATACTTGAGATTATGATAGATTACTTACCTTGATTTAATCATTCTACATTGTATTCAAAAAATCATAACATCACTTTGCATGCCTTAAATTATACAAGTATAATTTTTTACTATATAGTGAAATAATTAAAAAATTGAAAAATAAGGATTAAGGCAATATTTTATTTATAATACTGAAGCATAAATATTTGGGTGATTTTTATACAGCTGATCTTTGTTTCTGAGATTTTTCTAAAATACTCTTTTGTATCTAAACACTTTCTTAAATTAAAAAGAGAAATTGAAACATATGGGTGGAACAGCTTGAACTTTGGAGTCAAAGTTCCTTGAGCTCTATTTTCAACAGTCTCATTCACTAGTGGAAACTGAGCAATTCACTTAACCTATGATTCCTCATCCTTAACATAGTAATCATACAAATAGGTACCTAGTTGCAGGTCTTGTGTGGAAATGACATAAAAGCAGAATATGAAATCACTTTACACAGTGCCTATTGCTGACTCAACATTCAATAGATGTTAGATTGTTTCACTTGCTCACCCATTCATTCATTCCTTCATTCATTTTTTATTCTTCAAGTATTAAAGAATAAAAATCAAGTTAATCAACTAATGAAGGTAATCAAAGTTAGAAAGATAGACTGTCATCCATCTCTCTTCATGTAATTTGTATATTTTCATTTAGGTTTTCTAGAGACAATACTTCTATCTCATTAACAACTTTAGTAAGAAAGTGTCATCTGAAGAACGATGAGGTTTATAAACTTGGAAAACAGAGCTTTGTTTCTCATGAAGGATTGCAGCTTCCAGGATGGCCATTTTCACAGGCTGAGAACAGCCTTTGGCCAGAAGCCAGAAACAGACACTTCAAGGGAAGGGCAAAAGGAACAGGAATTTATGCTGAACAGAGTAGCCACATATGCATATGCAATTAGCTATGGGAGAAGTCATGAATATTTATGAGAGGAGAACTATGTGTGTGCGTGTGCAATTGAGCTTCATTCCCCTTTATGGGACCCATACCCATGATCTGAGCTGAGGGTGGAGTTTTCAGCCCTCTGATGTCAAAAGGTGAAGCAGAGAACACAAAAACCCTTATTGCGCACTCTCTGTAGACTGGCCAGAACCTCTCTGAGGTCAGTGGTAACTTATCACATAAAAAACGAGGCACAACATCAGGTGGTTGGTTGCTACTAGGGGTGGAGTCTTTTGAAAGGGCTGGGCCGGGCACGGTGGCTCACTTCTGTAATCCCAGCACTCTGGGAGGCCGAAGTGGGAGAATCACTTGAGCCCAGGAGTTCAAAACCAGCCTTGGCAATATAGGGAGACCCCCTCTCTACAAAAAATTTAAAACATTAAATAAAATTTGCCAGCTGTGCTGGTACGTGCCTGTAGTCCCAGCTACTCAGGAGGCTGAGGCAGGAGGATCACTTGAGTCTGGGAGGTTGAGGCTGCAGTGAGTTGTGATTACACCACTACACTCCAGCCTAGATGACAGAGAGAGATACTGTATAAAATGAAATAGAATAAAATAAAAACAAAGGATAAAAAGAAAGGGTTGGTTTCTGTTTAGTTCTTAGGGAAGTAAGCCTAATCGTGGTTAGTGAAAAAGGGGGTATAACAAAGCCTGTCCCACCTCCTGTCCTATCATAGCTGAGATCTCAGTTTTCAAGGCTCCTCTGGTGTCCCCTTGGCCAAGAGGAGGTCCATTCAATTGGTTGGGGGGCTTAGGATGTTATTATTATTTCTCAAAAGTAAAGTCAGGGACTAGGAAGACAGATTTTTGTCCCTGGTCATTTTTGGTAAAACTGAAGCTACACCTTGCAAACAACTTGTGAAAACTAGCAGAGCGGCATAGAAAAATAGATGCACACTTGAGCTTATTCTGCAGCTCAGCCTTTGGCTTACGCAAGTTTTTAAAAATCTCCATGCTTCATTTCTTCATGTACAAAGTGGGGATAATATTTCTTTCACTGCAAGTTTGTGATGAGGAATGGAGATAATATATGCACAATGCCCAGTACAGTGTCTGACACATACTGGGAGCTCAGCAAGGGGTGAAGGTTAGTAGTTGTTCTATCTAAACAGTGTTGCAGCTTATAAGCATTTTTTTATAGCACAGAAATCTTGTATCTATTTTTAAGTTATGCTGTAAAAGCATAGTAGATTGCAGTGGAGTGATTAAGAACTCAGAAGGCCGGGTGCGGTGGCTCACGCTTGTAATCCCAGCACTTTGGGAGGCCGAGGCGGGCGGATCACGAGGTCAGGAGATCGAGACCACGGTGAAACCCCGTCTCTATGAAAAATACAAAAAATTAGCCGGGCGTGGTGGCGGGCGCCTGTAGTCCCAGCTACTCGGAGAGGCTGAGGCAGGAGAATGGTGTGAACCCGGGGGGGGGGGCTTGCAGTGAGCCGAGATTGCGCCACTGCACTCCAGCCTGGGCGACAGAGAGAGACTCCGTCTCAAAAAAAAAAAGAGCTCAGATACTGGTCAGATCTGACTTAGAGTCAGATGGCCTCTATTTAAATCCTGACTCTACTAATTACTAGACAGGTGACTTTGGGGAGGAGTCTTAAACTTTCCGTGTTTCCTCATTAGTAAAGTAAAAACAAATAATGAGATAATAGATGCAAAGTGCACAGAGCATATATAGACATATATATGTGTGTGTGTGTGTGTGTGTGTGTGTGTGTGTGAATAAATTTTAGCAATAAATGTTAGTTGATTATTCTTGATAATATTTTAATTACTGGCTGGGTGCAGTGGCTCATGCCTGTAATTCTAGCATTTTGGGAGACTGAAGTGGTAGGATTACTTAAGACCCAGAGTTTGAGGACAGCCTACGCAACATATCAGGTCACCTTAAATAATCCACTTGGAAAATAACCTCAGGATAGGACTGTGCTTTTGAACAAACTCTGCGGGAATGCAACATCACTTCAATGTAAATTGGGTTCTAAGATAACCATATTTATTTCCTTGAAACTCTTCTCTGAAGTACAACTATGCATTTATCTTTAAAAGTTGTCTTTTAAACAAAAATAAGAAACACAAACCAGAGTTTCCTTAAGCCAATTGTAACGAGCAATTCAGGATTGTAAAATCGCCAAGCAGACACCCATACCTCTGACAGAGGTGACAGAGGACTCAAGGGGGTCCCATTTCTATACTCCAGGAGCACAACGGGATGTTCTGTTGCCATGACTATGAAAGTCAGAACTCGGCCTGCTGTCCGTGGTACCAAAGATCATGACTCTGTCTTCATGCATGGCTGTTCCCAATTGCCTACACAAAGACCAGTGTCTGCAGTTGCCACTTCTATCCATCTGTCTACTTTTAGCAGGTACTTTAACAAATATTTCGTTTTTCTCTCCTCTTTCTTTTTTCTTTTTTATTTTCTTTTCAGTGTTGTAGAGTTAGTTATTATTTTTTTCTCTTTTTCTCACACAATTACTTCTTGGTAGATAACAAAGTCCAAATCCCTAGCCGTTGTAATTATTAGCATATTCCTGGAGAAAATTGCAACAGTCTACATTAAAGGACTCCCTGCAGAAATTTACACAGTAGGTATCCAATTTCTCTTTAAATAAAAGGCACTCAGAACAGTGAGGGGTTTAAAACAAGAGAAGAAACGGGGAACAAACAGAGCTTTGAGGAACAGCAGGGAGATTTGCAGTGGTCAACAGCAGATAGTCAGGTTGAATTATTTGAATAATTAGTCTTTGTTGGCAAATTGGAGAAAATTACAATGCCACTGTAAGATGTTACAATGTGCCCACAGCCTGGTAGTATTAAGAATCAGGTCTGACCCAGTTCCAAAAGGTTTGGATCTCATTTTGAATATTCTATAGTAAAAAATAAATTCTAAGCCTGTGAGCTCTCTTCAAAATGTTTCCAAAACTTAATCACATTTGCACTTAGTAGAGGTGATCCTGATGTCACTGTGGATCCTTTAGCACAAAGTATATCTTTAAGGACCTCTTTCAACTTTCAAGTTGAAAGCAAGGAGACAATGGCAAATGGCAGAGTTAATTTCAATATTCTCTTCCTCAAGATGATGGAAAATATGAAAGCTAGGTTTACTATTTTTATGTTTCAGAAACCCAAGTAGAGAATGTAACCGGTATCAATAAAAGGAACTTAAAATTTATCTTAAAAAGAAAAACGTAAATCTTAAAATAAAAGCCCCTTCCCTTGATATGCATCTGGGAAAATCCATTTCTTATTTTCTAGATTTTTGAGCACCTGTGTACAAGTCACTTGTGAAGGACAATGAAATGCATTCCATGAATTAGTACCAAGGAAAAATTCTGATCTGATTAGAATGTTTGCTACTTCTCCAGGATAGGAAATGTACAGAGTGGGCTGAGATGAAGAGGATAGCAGAAAAAGAAAATTAACAAGGCTGGTTCTAAGGACATGGGTAGTTTGTTTCCTGAGAAGCAAATTTATTTTTCCAAGGAGATTTAAAAGTTTGTCACATTGCCTATGCAACACCAAACTATGTTTCATGCATACATTTGTGCAATATACACACATACACAGGAATGACATTAGAAAAGAGACAAATGGACTCATTTCTATTGCCTGGAAGTTATCCTCAGACCTATCTCAGAACATGCTGCTTTGAAATTGTCACTACCACTTAACTGTAATATGGAAAATGATTTAAAATACAAGACTTAGGTAAAAGGATTTGCAGCATCTTCTTTCAATCTTACACTGAGGCAGTATTTAACAGTATCAACCAAAGATCATTTATGCTAGGGGAATACAGTTGGTTTGACCCACTGTTTTCTACTGAGTAAAAACTTAATACAATATATGTTAACTTACAGATTTTGGTGCAGTAGAAATGCGAATAGTTTCCGTTAGGGATAAAGGGTGACCCCCAAGCAGGGTTGCCTGTGGAACCCTAGTTGGGCTTGCTTTATCCTATTATTCTTGCACTAATGTTGTTTAAAAATGCCCATAAAAACCCAAATTCTCAAAATGCCCTTTGAACCAGACTTACCATCTTAATGGTTTTCTCATGTTAAGTTTAGCCTAAAGCTGCCTCCTTACATATTTTAAGTTCAGCCTAGGTTTTTCTGTACATCGTAAACTATAACAAGTAGAGGTATAAACAGGCCATAGTCTACTCTTGTGCCTGTCACCAAGGTTTGGCTGATCAAATGTGGCCAAATGTTCAAACCATGTTCAAATAAGGCAAATGCCAAGCTATAACCAATCCAGCTGTACTTCACATTTGTTTTGTCACTTTCCTTTTTCTGTCCATACATCTTTTTCCACCACATGGCTGCTAGAGTCTCTGAGCCTACTCTGGCTTGGGAGACTGCCTGATTCGCAAATCGGTTCTTTGCTCAATTAAACTCTTTTAAATTTAATTCAGCTGAAGTTTTTCTTTTAACACTTATTAACTAATGAATTAAATAAAATCTTTGAAATATTCTCATATAATATTTGTATGAGTCATACTTTTAAGTTTTTGGAAATTATTACACTTTGTCTTTAAAAAGCCACTGGTAAGCCCCACACCACTCAGGAAGATGAGGACAACCCAGGTGAGTAAATTTACAAGTCTTGTGCCTAAAAATACCTTGCAGTGATCTTGTTGGATGGAGCTCTTTTCTCATCTCCCTTTTAAAAAATTACACTTTAATGAACCATTTTTCTGTCTTATACATAAAAGGAAATGTCATGTCCCTGACCCAGTTACTTGCCTCACCCAAAGATACCAACACAACTGAAGTAATGAACAGCTGGCATCATTAAAGGGAGAGATAGAGGGCTTGATCTTGGATAAGCAATCTAAAAATGTCAAACTCTCTGAATCTTAGAACACAGCCAAATTCTAAAAATATAAAATAATAACCATAGCAATCAAAAGTAAATTGAAAAAAACAAAGTACATTGGTCAGTCATTCTAATTGGAAATGCTATTTTTTATCCCCTGCTCCCCTTCCCTCACCCACATTTCTTCTGCATACCTCAAAGGACATTAGAAGTCAAATGCACATATCAGGAGATTGTCAAAGACAGCATAAGATGATGAGCTATTCTTAGCGTCCCTTTTCTGAGGGCAGATAATTTTAACGTCTTAGAACATTAAGGTAAATGTAATAGTTGTTGAGAGAAAGAATATTCAATCATGGTTGGTATGTGACTTTTCTGGTCGCCAAAATCTGACAATATTATGAAGCACTCTCATCTCCAACAACCTAAGCATCTAAACTATTAATAGCTAATGGATATTTTTTGCTATGGGGGGATTTACCAAAACATCTTTATTTTTGACCAAAAAAAAAGTTCTATAAGATAACAGTTCACTATCAGTAGAAAGCAGAAAAAGTAGTTGTGTACATTTGAGCTACTTGTTGAATATGGAATGAACAGAACCACTTTTAGTTCTATGGAGTTCAATGGCTCTTGCTTCTGAAGCCACATCATAATTATTTATAGAATTAAAAAATAAAAAATCTCATTACCGAGCCTCACCTTATACTTACAGCATCAGAATTTTCATGGACAAAGTCTGGGCTTTGCTATTTTTTAAATTCCTTGGGCAATTCATACACTTGGCTAGTATTAAAGCATCTGGGAATAAAATAACTAAGCTATTAAATGGTCATTTGAGTTTATATTTGGTGTAATTTTTTAAAAAAATTTTTAATTTTATTATGATTATTAATTGTCCTACTGCAGAAAGAAATCTTTTTTAGAAATTAAGATGTAGTTTACACACTTAAAAAATGTATTTCATCATTTATCAACATGCCTTTTACAATATAACCTCTCTTCTACCAGGGAAATGTCAAAACAACATGTCTAAAGCAGAGAAATGCCTATGCGACATATACAGAGGTAAGAAATTCTCTTTAACTTTTCCAAAGATAATGGGTCAAGAACCACAAGAGGTTTAGTCTAGTTGGTAAGGCAACTGGACTGAACACCATGTACCTGACCTCTGGAGCCCTATGTAATCATTCAGGAAGAGAGCTTGAGATCTCCACTAAAGCAGTATCTTCCACAAGGGAATGTTCAATTCTGCCTCCTCAGTGCCTGGCACATAAAAGATGGCTAATTAATACTGGTTAAATAAATGAACAAATGAATAAATAAGTGATGCATTCAATGAGCTATGTATCTTCTGCTAATTTGAATGTACTGTTATTCTGTTCCTTTCACTTCATTGAACTTTCTTTTCTCCAAGCTTAGGCTATGATTTCTCTAAAAATGAGATATTATATTGTCAAACTTCTTTTTCAATGTGTCCCATAGCCCAAAATACCTTTACCCATTTTCACCTCTCTGGATATTGCTGTTGTTATTGTTGTTCCTAAGTTTCTATTGATCCTGCAGAGGCAAGCAGATGAAATCTGGGAGGAAATTAAGAGTTGATTCTAAATAAGAAAAAAAAATAAAGGTAAGTTTCTACAGTGGTGCACCTTATAAAGTCCAAGTGAGCAAGAAAAACACAGGGCTCATAATTAACGACTAGAAAAGCTCTAGTAAAATTAGGGGAGATTTTGAGACTCTAGACTTCATTAGCAGTTAAAGGAGAAAAAAAATCCCCATGGCCGGAAGGTTAAAAGTTAATTAGAAGAAGTGCTAAGGGATTTGTTGTCTGACAGAGAGGCTTATGAGGTAGTTTTAGGCTCTTTATTGCCACTATAAAAGTCTCATATTAGTGAGCTCCCAGGAAACAGGGAGCAAATTCCCGAGGTTGTTTGGAACAGGCAGGTCTTGTGCGTCCAACACTCAGGGGTCCCCTACCCTGCCCAGTAATGGGTGCTTTGGGACTTTTTGTCCATTTGTTCTCAAACTAAACTTTATCTTGAATTAAATAGATACAGTTGGCTGGAGCACCAACAACAGTTAAGAATTCAATTTAGATGCATAGGCAGATAACAGTGAACAAAGGAGAGAAGGAGTGGAGGGGAGCAAAGGTAAGCATTACATTTGGCCAAGAAATGGTCTTCAAAGGATTGAGGGACTTGTATCCTTGGGTGACCTGGTGATTCCACAGACTGAAACCTACAATTACTGGTGGCTTCCTTCTCTACAAACTTTCTCTTATGTTCTGCAACAGACTATGAAAATGGGTGTTACATTTTTGACCCTTAGGTGACAAGATCAGGTATCATAGTGAGTTAAGACAGACCCCACTGTAGAACTGGAAAGTTGCAGGTAGCAGAGAATAGTTCAATGATTCTGAAATCTATTACCAACATGCAGGGTGTAGAAGGGGTCTACACCCTACATCAAAAGAAGGAAATGGGGAAGAGAGTATTTGGAGGTAGCTGAGGGTTTATTGTTGTCTACTTACCCCACACGGAGAGGGAAAATAAGTTCTTTCCCTCACTTAAAGTCAGCACATAAGGCCTTCAACTAAGACCTCTCAGAGGGCTTAGTAGTTCATGGTGTTGAATGGCTACCTGGAATATCTAAAACTCAAGTCCTGGCTCCTCCCACCCCCTTACCTCCTATTTCAGCACTAGTGGAACATGGCAGCTAGTGAGTGTGAGAGAATGTGAGACAGACAGAAGATTCTGTCCTCACCTTCCTTCACTGGCTACAGGCTTTCTGCCTGATACAGGCCCTAGAGTGAGATGAAGGGAAAAATCCTGCCTTTGAATGGATTGAATTGTTAATTATCCTATGAGAGTAGACAGCCTAATTTGTAAAACAACCAAAATCTAAGTTTTAAGACCAAGTGACTCTGATTTGAAAATATAGATGTCAAAAATCTGTATTTTCTGAGCAAACTCAGAAAACTCATAAAATTACACATATTTTCATTGGGAGTTGCCCTCTTGACTAAATTTAAATGGACATTGAAGGGCAAATTAAATTTACTTTGTAATTCCATCCTATGAGTAAGGCTTATTTGATGTATATTTCTAAACACTTGTTATGCCTAAGAATGTGAGTTGTCTGTGTTAGGGGTTTGGCAGAAAGTGGAGAAGTGAAACAAAAAAGAGAAATTCAAAATAGCTTAATGTCTAATACAGTATAATTTATACAAGTAAGTTAGGGCTGTGCCCTAGATTTGTAGACAGTTCTGTTATTAAAGTAACCGGAGGTTCCCCAGAATTATTATCATAGTAAAAACTCAAACTTCACTGGATCTAGTTCTTACCAGCCATCTAATGTCAAACCTCTGACTCCCACAAAATCTCTCACACTCAGAATTTCTGAGAACTGCTTTTTTTATTCTCTGCCCTTCTGGGTTGACTTTGGCTGCCCAGGAAGTCATTTAAGATCTGCTTCTTACAGATAACATTGCCACTGTCCAGAATTATTTGAGACTCTGTACCCTGGAACCTCTAAGTATTTCAGTGAGGCTGGCGAATAAGTGTGTTTGTAGAAGGACAGGGAGTTAAGGCAGAAAAGTAGGTAGAAACTAACATAAAAGACTTAAGTCCTTAAGGTTGTTCAACTCTCCTCTTAAAGGATGGAAATGATGTGCTTATCAAAACAGAAATGTGTACCAGAACAGAGGAAGGGAATTTCAGGTATGGCTGAGAATAGATCTTCCTGTGTTTAAGTCCTCCAAAATAAAGAACTGTTTCTCCAAAGCAAAAAAGTAATGAATCTGGAATTCCCTGTGAGTCCTCCTTCTGGAGTAGAAGTGACCTTTGAGGTTGTCTATTCCGATCTCTTCTTTTCACCCATAAGAACACTGAAATCCAATGAAATAAAATGATGAATTCAATGTCCCCTACTTCGTTAGTGGCGGGAGAAGAATAGAATTCTTGTCTCTTCAACAGCCAGACTGGTGGTGTCCTTTCCAAGACATATTTCTTCTCAAATTTAGAAATCACCTGAAGATAATTTTTGACCAAAACATAAGGGAAAAAAATAAAAGGCATACAAATTGGAAAAGAAGAAGTCAAATTAACTCTGTTCACTGATGGGGTGATCTTATATCTATCCAGAAAACCTCAAAGACTCTATCAAAAAACTCTTAGACTTGAACAATGAATTTAGTAACGTTTCAGGATACGAATTCAACATACAAAAACTAGTAGTGTTTTTATATAGCAATAATTATCAAGTAAAGAACTAAATCAGTAAAGCAGTCCCACTTACAATAACAACAAAAGTGAAATAAAATAAAATACCAAGGAAGAAACTTAATCAAAGAAGTGAAAAATCTCCACAAGAAAAAATACAAAACATTAATGAAAGCAATTGTAAATGATACAAACAAATGGAAAAATATCCCATGCTCATCAATCAGAAGAATTAACATCGTCAAAATGACCATACTGCCCATGGCAATCTACAGATTCAGTGCAATTTCTATCAAAATACCAATGTCATGTTTCACAGAATTAGAAAAAAAAAATCCTAAAAGTCATATGGAACCAAAAAAGAGCGCAAGCAGCCAAAGAAATCCTATGTGAAAAAGAACAAAGCTGGAGATACCACATTTCCTGATTTGAAATTATACTACAAGACCATAGTAACCAAAATATCATGGTACTGGTACAAAAACAGATACATAGACTAATAGAACAGAATAAAGAACTCAGAAATAAAGCCATAAATCTAAAGCCAAATGATTTTTGGAAAGTCAGTAAAAACATACACTGGGGAAGGACATTCTTTGCAGTAAGTGGTGCTGAAAAAATTGGTTATCTATATGCAGAAGAAGAAAACTGGACTCCTATCTCTCACCATGTAAAAAATAAACTCAGGATAGATTAAAGACTTGAATGTGAGACCTTAAAAACTATAAAAATACTAGAAGAAAACTATTCTGGACATGGGTCTAGGCAAAGAATTCATGAGTATGCATCCAACAGGGGACTGATATCTACAATTTACATGGAACTCAAACAACTCAACAATTAAAAACCCGTAAGTAGTCCCATTAAAAAGTGGCAAAAGACATGAACAGACATTTTTCAGAAGAAGACATACAATGGCCAACAAATATATCAAAAAAGTTCAACATCACTAATAATCAGAGAAATGCAAATTAAAACCACTATGGGATATCATCTTATACCAGTCAGAATGGCCATTATTAAAAAGTCAAAACAAACAAACAAAGAAACAGATATTGGCAAGGATATAGAGAAAAGGGAACACTTATATATTTTTGGTAGTAATGTAGGTTAGTGTAACTGCTATGAAAAATAGAATGGAGATTTCTCAAAGAACTAAAAATAGAACTAGCATTTTATTCAGGAATTCCACTACTGTGTATCTACCTCCCCAAAATTATATAAAAATAATATCTGCACTTGTATGTTTTTCACAGCACTGTTCACAATAGCAAAGATACAGAATCAAGCTAAGCGGCTATCAAAGGATGATTTGATAAAGAAAATGTGGTACATTTACACAATGGAAAACTATTCAGCCATAAAATGAATGAAATCATGTCTTTTGCAACAACATGAATGGAACTGGAGCCACCATCCTGAGTGAAACGACGCAAAAACCGACAGTCAAATACCATATGTTCTCACTTATGAGAGCTAAAGCATGTATACACACGGACATAAAGTACGGAATGACAAACATCAGAGACTCAAAGTCTGGGGTAAGGAACAAGAAATTATTTAATGGATACAATGTGCATTATTTGGGTGATGGATACACTAAAAGTCCAGACTTCACCACCACACAACATATCCAGGTAACAAAATTGCACTTGCACCCCTTAAATGTATATGTAAAAAAAATTGGCCAAAACATTGGTTTCATATGCAGCATATCAGAATTTGAAAATGCCAGGGAAAATAAACAGGCTCTTTCAAAGTTAAGAAATGCAGAACATGTACGTTAGATTGAAAGGTAAATACATTTAGATGCATAAATTTGCTTAGACAAGACAGTTATAAGTAGGGTATTTACTACGGAGATCTAGACTGACCCAGGAAGTGGCTTTTTTAAAGGGAAGATTAATACAGAAACAGAAATATGACAATTATATGAAAAGTCAAAATGAACTCACTGTACTCTAAAATCTCCTTCTATAATAATGTTCTAAGAGCTATAGCTCTTTTGTGGATGATTGGCTTATAGAGCTGTAAAATGTCTTTAAACCCCATATCCTTCTAGAAAAGCATATCAAACCATAGTAGGATTAGTAGGAACCTGTGGTAGACAGAATGTACACACTCTTCCCCCTACATCCCATGTCCACATCCTAATGCCAGGAGTGTGTGAATATGTTACCTTACATAAAGAAAGGAACTTTACAGATGTAATTAAGGTTAAAGATTTGAGATGAGGAGATTATCTTGATTATCCAGGTGTTCCACCCAATTTAATTATGAGTCTTTAAAAGAGGAGAACCTTTCCCGACTGAGATCAGAGTCAGAGGAAGGAGTGACCATGAAAGTGCTTCCAGGGTGCCATGTTGCTGGTTTTGAAATGGAGAAAGGGAGCCACACGCATCTAGAAGCTGAAAAAGGCAAGGAAACTGGTTCTCCACTAAGGCTTTCTGAAAGAGACACAGCCCTGCCGACACCTTCATTTTAGCCTACTTAGACATTGATCAAATTTCTGACCTCCAGAACTGTAAGATAATAAAATTGCATAAACTTGCAAAGTTTTAATGCACTAAATTCACGGTAATGTGTTACAGTAGCAACAGAAAACCAGTATAGAAGGTAAGAGGTAATTTGTCAACTCATTCTACAAATCAGGGAGACTTTAAACCAGAGTGGAAGCTAATTCCAAAGCAAGGGGTACCTGTGGTGTATAAATTCCATACAGAGGATTTATAACCTCAAATTTAAATGGCAGGCTGGAGACAGAAGACAGAGCCTTAGGTGTCAGCTAGAATGGGATCTAGAATTGAGACCCCTGAACAAAGCTGAAATTCTCACCCTCAGAGAAAAGGTAAGCTTGAAAAAATTATTTTACCAGTAAAAGAGAAGCAAGCAATCAATCAAATATCTGCCTTAGCCTTGACTCATGTAGAAAATAACTATAAACACAGACACCATCTTCACCATTAGCAAAGATTAGTTTCAGAGATGTCTGAGAATAGAAAACAAATTGCAATGACTTGTAGAGTGAGTGAACCACATGCAAGCCAGGCAGCACCTTCTACACAGCAACCCTACTCACCTCCTCATATCCTTCCATTTCCTTTTTTTTTTTTTTTTTCCATTTGAGACAGGTCTTGCTGTGTTACCCATGCTGGAGTGCAGCAGTACAACCACAGTTCACTGCAGACTTGACCTCCTGAGCTCAAGAGATCCTCCAACATCAGCCTCTTGAGTAGCTGGGACTACAAGTGTGTGCCACCACACCTAATTTTTTTAAATTTTTTGTAGAGATGGGCTCTTACTATGTTGCCCACGCTGCTCTCAAAATACTGGGCTCAAGCGATCCTCCTGACCTGGCCTCCCAAAGTGCTTGGATTACAGATGTGAGCCATTGTGCCCGGCTTCCATTTCCTCTTTGCTCTCCAACACATATGGACTCCTACTGTCATCCAAGTTGTTTCACTTAAAACTTACTAGGTGATTGATTGGAATATTCTCTAAGCTCTGAAATTTCCTTTCCTGTAATTTCTACCTATTGGCCAGTCTTAATTTTACTTTCTGGAACCAAGCCCACAGAGCATAAATCCTCTTCCACAGTTAACTCTAGAAATTTGGAGGCCATAATTACCTCATCTTTAATATCTGATTTCTTGGCTATATCCTTCTGCTTATGGAAAAAGGAAGTGCAAATAGGCCTTGGCTGGAAACTTGTAAACGGCCTTTACAAAGCGAATAACAGGGAGAAAGGGAGTTTATATATTAATCTTATATAATAACCCTTACATCCTTATTTCTTTGACAAAATAATGGGAAATGTCACTTTTTATGTAATAATGGGCCATATTTCTGAGAGATTTAAAAATCCTGGAAAGTAAAATCTGGATGCTGTTTTTCTCTCTCTCTCTCCAGGAAACCCAGCAGGAGCTAGTTCATCTGGAAGAATCAAGCAATTTAAGAAAACAAGCAGACTTACTGCATGCAATTCAGGAACTGGGGGCATTTTTCATTTTTGTTTTCTCAGTTATTTATTTTCTTCACCTCAGGTTTCTGAAAACCAGAAACAGATGGACTAATCCAAGCTCCTCAGAACAGACGGCTTATCAAACTCCTCGCCTTGAGGACCCGGGGCTCCCCTGCAGAGTGCAGCGTCCACAAAATAATTCACTCCAACTCCTCCGCATCAGGAAGAACACTCACAGAACTTTCAACAATTAGCCTTTCCTTGGCCCCATTATCAACAACTGTGGGAAAGATACGTCCTTATCTGACCCTGGAGGACGCAAGCCACCCAACTGCCAGACACCAGATATTGTTGCAGGGAGCAACCCCCACAAACATATGCAAAGATGAACAGAGGAGGTGGAAATGGGTGGTCTTCATCAATGCATGCCTTGGCATCTGGAGTTTGGTGAAAAATGAGAAATAAAGACACATGTTGGATGGAAGTACAGTGCAGAGTAGAATAAAATTGCCACCTCCTGCTTTACTTCAATGACCCTGGTTGGTCCCTGTTCTTTCCCTCCTTTACCATCAAAATACAACTACAGCAAAGCTGTTTTTACACAAAGGAATAATGCCTAATAAATAAAATCCTATTACTTCCCCTTACATGATGGCATCTTGTTGTTTTTTTCTGTTTGTTTGTTTCTTGAGACACAGTCTTGTTCTGTCCCTCAGGCTGGAGTGCAGTGGCACAATCATAGCTCACTGTCACCTTAAACTCCTGGGCTCAAGTAAACCTCTTGTCTCAGCCTCCCAAGTAGCTAGGACTACAGTGCTAAAAATTAGCCAGCTACATGCCACCGTGCTTAGTTAATTTTTTAATTTTTTTGTAGAGATGGGGGTCTCGCTATGTTGCCCCAGGCTGGTCTGGAATTCCTGGTCTCAAGCTATTCTCCCACCATGCCAGGCCCCATGATAGCATTTTAACAGAAGAGTTTGATGAAGCATAGAAATCAGTTTGTTGATAGGTGTTGGGATGTGTGTACCAAAGGAGTTTAAAGATTCTACTATCACATCACATAGGTAGCAATCTTTTTTTGTTTTGTTTTGTTTTTTTAAATTTAACAAAGCTGATGTCGCTGTCTACATATCTTTGTAACATAAAGTGAAAGATGGAGAAGTCAATGGTATATCTAAAAAATGGACAGAGATAAAGCAAGAATATATAATTTTTTAGACTCTGGGTTCTCAGGTCAAAATTTGGACAAATGTTTTCTCGCCTTACCAGGGGATTTATGTTCCATTGTGAGTAACAAAATTAAAACACACACATACACACTCAAGTGATATAAACAAACTTGGGATTTTACTTTTTCCACAAACCAGAGAGGTGTTTGTTAGCAAGCACTAGATCAGCAAATCATAACTCTTAGGTCTAAAGTCTCTGAGGTTCTGCGGACCTCTCAGGTTCTGGGAGAGAAGGATGTTTTCATAGTAACTTGAAAGTGATTCATCACAATGCATTCCTAAGAAAAAACGGTTAGGTAAATGGGGAAGGGAGGCCCAGAAGAGAAGAGGCAAAGCAAAGGAGAGGCATCACAGGAAGTCCCACATAGCATAACTCAATCCTGCAAATGAGCTCTGGAGATAAGAAAGTCACACCTCAGACCTTTCCCTTGTGGACCTTATGGCTGAAAACGGCTACTACAGACCTGTGTCCATGTTCCAGGCATGAGGAAAGGAAGGATCAAAATCAAAGGGACACCACCAGCTGAGCCCACCCCTTCCAAGCTTTCTTGGGAGTTACTTCTGATGATTTTTGCTTACATCCCTTAAGCCAGAACTGTGTCCGTTGGCCATGTCTAGCTTCTACAAAGGCTGAGAAATTAATATTTTAAAACTAGGCTCATTACTGGCTCCCCCCCAATTGTAGGTGTGGTATTAATGATGAAGAGGAGATAGATTTTAGCAGCTAGCAGTCCCTGTCTTACTGGCATTAAGAACAGATGATGCATTCTAATTAGGAAATTATAGTAAAACCTTAGTTACTGGGGTTATCTTAATGGGAGCTATTTGGGAACAATATTAAGAGCCGGTAGGGGGTTTTGATAATATAATAAATTGTTTTCAAGGATAGGATTAAACAAGCAAACTTTATAACTTTCAGATTAAACCTTAGGGTCAATACTGCTTCAACCCAATCTCTCGCACCAGCTAAATTACAACACTGCCCTGAGAATCCGTGTTTAGACTGATCCTCACTTTACCATCTTCCTTCAGGTACTGAAAATGTTAAACCCTTCTCAAGATCCTGTACTATTTAATGTGTGCTTATGTCATACTTTCAATATGCCATTAAACAATTTATACAGTAAGGTATTTAATATTTTTGATACGATGTCATGAAGAGGACTTTTTTCTTAACCATGAAGCAACTCACATACCTGCAAGTCACGGTCACAATGGAGCGTGTTTTCTGAGTTTCCTTCTTACATTCAGGAGAAGTGGAGTTGATTCTACACTTTGCCCAATCTTCTATTAGAGGGGAGATCTGGCAAAAGAAAGAATTTAAAAGGAGCTGGCACCATTGGTGAGATAGAACCATTCACAGTGAAAGTGGTGATTCATATAATATGAGCCAAGCTTTGGTAAGAGTTATATAATTCTTAATTCTATAATGCCATGTTTTTTATTTCTTTTTTTCTTCCCAGGAGCAAGATTAAACATGTGTTTTAAACAAGCACTATTTTCTCATATAAAACTAGGCTGTGCTTCTTCCATTAAAACAAAATTAAAAAGTAGAAGAAAAAGTTTGCTGTGCTGAGATGTGGTTATATTCAGGGAGCTGCTGGGGGTAACTTAGTCATCTACCAAAACTCCAGCCGGTGAAAAAACTGGATTGGACTTGGAAGAACATACCTCCCTATACCTGGATCCAAATTTCATTCTTCATCATCTGAAATTGGCAAAACCTGGGCCCAAACTTCGGCAACCCTTTCTTGAGTAGACAACTGAAGCCTAAAGTGTCTGACTTTGTGGTTATTGGAGAGGTCAGAAAAGCTGAACCTCTTCTTCCTATAGTGAGAAGTGGACCTTGAACCATAGAACCTGATGGGTTAAACTTTGGAAGGATGTGCTGTAAACACTGAGTTGAAGTCAGGAGAGGAGGATGTAGTCATAACTTGAAAGTGATTTATCACGAGGTATTCCTAAGAAAAAATGGGCAGGTGAGTGGGAAAGGAAGGCCCAGAAGAGGAAGAAACAAACCAAGTGAGAAGCATCAGATGAAGTCCCACACAGCATAACTCGATCCTGCAAATGAGCTCTGGACATAAGAAAGTCACACCTCAGAATTACCCTGATCAGGCACAGAGGACTTGGAGTCTGATGGACTGCCCTGTGGAGAACATAAATTCCTAAACACTTTAGCTCCCTAGATGTGTAAATAAAGTGGGTTTTGATAGTCAAGGGCAGCTCTCCAACAAAAAATTGTAGGTGCCTGCTATCTTCTGGGAATAAAAACACATTGACAATCCGGCCGGCTGCGGTGGCTCACGCCTGTAATCCTAACACTTTGGGAGGCTGAGGCAGGCAGATTGCCTGAGCTCAGGAGTTTGAGACCACCCTGGACAAAACGATGAAACCACATCTCTACTTAAAAAAAAAAAAAAAAAAATTAGCTGGATGTTGTGCCACATGCCTGTAGTCCAAGCTACTCAGGAGGCTGAGGCAGGAGAATCACTTGAACTTGGGAGGCAGAGGCTGCAGTGAGCTGAGATTGCGCCGCTGCACTCTAGCCTGGGTGACAGAGGGAGACCCTGTCTAAAACGAACAAACAAACAAAAACACACACACACACATTGACAATCCACTTGGACAAAAGTGGAAAAGGGATCTGAGGAGGTCAGAGTGTCATTGTACTGACTGCTTCTGTTGCAGATGCCCACATGGGACAACCTTTTTCTCAAAGTCTGAGCAGGTAAAAGCCTCCTTCCCTTTTTGTTTATTGGGTAAAGTGTTAAACAGCATTTTTCACCCAGCTGCTTTCTACATGGTGTAGCCCTGTGAAAAATGATTCTTCTCCTAAGTTAAAGAACTAGGTATATTTTAATTTCTTCAGAAAATCTTGGTGGGGATAGGAAAGAGATTAAAGAGGTCAGGACCGGCTTGAAGGACCTGAAGAGCTCTGCCCAGGAAATTGGCCATGGATTCCTAAGCAGAGTCACCATTGTTTCTGTAAGTACAGAGTGACAGCTGTTGAGAGGAAGCTCTGGCATCCCAGGCAGCAGGTCTCAGTTTTGTGAATTCTGTGCCCACTCTGTCAGTTAGCAAGGGACATAATCTAGCAGAACAAAAAAAGTTGACACATCTGGTTGTCATTAAATGCATTGCTGAGATGAGATTGATGTTTATTCCAGGCAAGTTTTTTTTTTTTTTTTTTTTTTTTAACTCCTTCCATACTCTTCCCTCCTTCGGTGTATCTTCTTATCACCCAAAACATAGGTGGTGACACCTTCCCAAGCAGCCATTTGTTTAATCAGATTAGAGGGACTGAAGCAAAGGTGCATTAAGAGTAGCACTAAAATTGAGTTGGGGAATCTGTTGTTCAAACGGTTCCGTAAATGTGCCCATATTACTCTTGAAAGCAGCCTCTCGGCCTGTGCCACCTGCACCCAAAGGTTGGAATTTCGGCAGCTCAGCAAGCACTGAACAGATGGAGAAACACAGTCAGAGCTGCCACATCTGTATTGCTATCTTATCCTAGGGATCATGTGCCCATGGCCCTGTCCTGAAGCCTCATGAGTAGCTGGTCTACTCTGAGTATCAAGAATATCTCTAATACATGGTTTTGCAGAAGTTTTTTTTTTTTTTTTTGATGTTTCTTTCATAAGATTCAATTTGTGACCTTGTTGGGATCCAGAAAACAATACCCCAAAATGAAGGCCTCAGAAGCAGCCTCAGAAGTAAAATTTTCTCTCTGACTTTCCCCTGCTCTCTTGTCTCTCAGTTCCATTCTCCCCCAAGACTAGCAATAGAACCTGGAATCCCTCTTCCCCAAAGTTGGTCCTAGAAACCAGGACTTCTTTTCTCCAAAGCGTCATAAAACCTAAAACCATGACTCTAACTTTCCCCATACATTTCTGTGTAAAAACTGACCATAAAGAAATTATATGACCTCCCTGATTGGACTTAGGTCATAGGACCCCCATGCCAAGAGAGGGTCCTGTCCCACACCCAGGAGGAAGGAGTGCTGCTGAGAGAGGCCAAGAAGAATCTAGACAGCCAGAAATTGCTATGTGCCCCCACTCCGTCTATCAGCATTAGCTCATACCCTTTTTGTCCAATCATATTTCTATATGGCTGTCCACACTTTTTTCACCTTAAGCATAAAAATGGACAGTTTCCCCTGCATCTTTGGGTCTTCATTCTGAAGGCTTCCTTGTATACATGTTAAATAAATGTGTATGCCTTTTCTCCAACTAATCTGTCTTTTGCAAATTGATTTTTCAGCGAATCTTCAGCGAGACAATGAGACCTTTCCTCTTGGCTCCTACAACCTGAAATTTGTAGCAGAGCCCTTTAGGAAACTGTGGTAGAAAAACCAGGAACCACCTATTGATACTAAGACCAAACAGCTGTGATTAACTTATCACAGTAACCAGCAATATTAAAATGAGGGAAAGCAGAACCACTATTGGAATATAACACATAACTGCTTTATGCTTTACACAGTGATTATCCTGATGGGAAGAACGTTCATGAAAAGCAATGATATTAACACATTTCCAGGCCCCTCCAACTCATCCAGAAAAGTATGTGTTAAAATAGTTACCCATTGATAAGGGCATTTCAAACCTATGAATAAAATTTCTTAGAATTCAATCTGTTGAAATTCTTGTGCCCATCTTTGCCCATGAAGCCAAGTAGGTTTTTATCTATCATGTAAGGTAAACAGTGGTTGAAACTTATTCATATTAACATTTTACCTGTACATAATTCATCTAGGTAAGATTTAGCTGCTCTTTTTGATTAGATAGCTCTTTCCATATTTTCATCTTGATAAATAGGACAGCTTTCAATATCGTGTTAAGTTAATTAAAGATAAAGTGAAGACAAACAGGCAGAGCACAGAGGACTTTGAGAGGAGGGAAACTACTTTATAAGATGCCATAATGGCGATGCATGTCATTATACGCTTATCCAAACCAACAGAATGTGCAACACCAAGGGTGAACCCTAATGCCAACAATGGACTTTGAATGATAATTATAAATCAAAGTACATTCGTAATTGTAAAAATGCACCACTGTTGTGAGGGATGTTGATGATGGGGGAGGCTGTGCAAGCGTTGGTGCAGGGGATATATGGGAAATATGGGTACTTGTCACTCAATTTTTCTGTGAACCTAAAACTACTCTAAAAATAAAGTTTAATTAAAAATTTATAAATATATAGTGAATACACAGGATCCTAGTTATTTTTAGCATCGTTTTGTATTAATGGGTTGAGAGAGTGTATCTTGGGGTCACCCAGAGGCCCTTGAGGAAGTGATCCTTCAGTTGTAGAAGGTAGCTTCATGTTTTTGTTATCCTAAATTTGGGACCTAAATTTGGGAAAAGAAGTATAAAAATGATAGGCCTGGCTGGGCGTAGTGTAATTCCGCCTGTAATCCCAGCACTTTAGGGGACCGAGGCAGGTGGATCACGAGATCAAGAGATGGAGACCATCCTGGCTAACACATTGAAACCCCGTCCCTACTAAAAATACAAAAAAAGTTAGCCGGGCATGGTGGCTGGCACCTGTAGTCCAGCTACTCAGGAGGCTGAGACAGGAGAACGGTGTGAACTCGGGAGGCAGAGCTTGCAGTGAGCCAAGATCGCGCCACTGCACTCCAGCCTGGGCAACAGAGCAAGACTCTGTCTCAAAAAAAAAAAAAAAAATATAGGCCTTTATTAAGAAATTGAATATATACATTGAATTGAATAGAAATTGAATATATATATATATATATATAAATGAGTTGTCAGAAGACAACCATCATTATGTTGACAAATGGTCATAAGTTATAGATACCTTAAGATAAGAAATGACTGCTGTTTTGATTAATTTATTTAATCAGAAATGAAAGATTTTCATATAAACCTAGAATAAGTTACTCTATTAATTATAAGAAACTTTAGTTGTTTTGGAAATGAGGAACTTTTATTTTTAAAAATGATATTTTGGTAATGAGTTTAGCAGTTTTCCATAAATTTAATCATATACTTAGGATGCAGTATCCCATTCCTAGAAAAATAAAAAATGCATGCCCACCAAAAGACTTGCATGTAAATATCCATAGCAGCTTCAATCAAAATAGCCCCAAAATGTAGTGCAAATAAATCTCAAAACCATTATGCCGTGCAACAGAAGCCAGGCACAAAAGGCTACATACTATATAAACCCAAGTATATAAAATTTTTTAAAAGACTAATCAAACCTACAGTGGCAACAACCGATCACTGGTTATCTAGTACCAGGGTGGTAAGGAGAATTACTGCAAAGGGGCTCAAGGAACCATCTGGAAATCATCGACATTTTCATCTTGACTGTGGTAATGATTACACAGTTGTATATATTTGTCAAAATTTATCAAACTATACATTTCAAAATGTTCCATATTTTGTGTATGTAAATTATACCTTAATAAAAAATTCTGAGTTTGATAAAGGTCATCAAAAAGTCACATAGGCCAGGCGCGGTGTCCTATGCCTATAATCTCAGCATTTTGGGAGGCCAAAGGAAGAGGGTTGCTTGAGGCCAGGAGTTCGAGACCAGCTTTAGCAACATGGTGAGACATCATCTCTACAAAAAAGTTAAAAATTAGCTGGATATGGTGGTGAACCTGTAGCCCCAGCTACTAAGGAGGCTGAGGTGGGAAGATAACTTGAGCCCAGGAGTTTGCAGTGAGCTATGACCAAGCCACTGCACTCTAGCCTAGGCAACAAAGGGAGATCGTGTCTCTAAAAATAAAAATAAAAATAAATTTAAAATGACACACAAATATTAGAAGGCTTTTGAATGTGAGTATATTAGGGGAAGAACAGATTCCATGATATGTAATTGATGATTTTTACTAGCTATGTTAATATCTGACCGAATACTACAAGATGAATTTTCAATTGGTTATAAGCTTTCTTTGTTTAATAATTTCAATATTCCTTTACACAAATATATATTTATATGAAAAATTTAAGGCCTTTAATTTTGGCTTCAATATATATTAACCTAATCAGAGAACAGCTTTACCACATTGAACTCACCATCTTAATTGGAGCTTTATAAAGCACAAAATTGTTGTATACGGACAAGAACATTTCATCAGAGAGGTGACATTTAAATTTTTACTCAGACAGTGAAAGTAGAAAAAAACAATCCCAGATGATTTGCAGAATTGTCTAAAGTCCACAAAAACCAATCTTTAAGAAGACAGTAATTATAATTCAAGTAGTTACACATGTATACATTCTCATAACCCTGAATACTGTATGGAAACAGTGATAATTTATCTGACTTCAAAACAGACTTGGAAGTTTAGGAAGTGAAAGATAAAGTTACTTTCTATAAAAAATACCCAATCTTATATAAAATGCTAAATTTATATTTTATTCCTCGTTGTGATAAAATTAGAAGACACCTTGCTATATTTTAAGACAAAGTTATCAAACCCACCTAATTTATCAAGGGATTTACCTCAATTCATAGGTATATTACATAAACTAGGACTTCATAATAATTCTGCATTTATTTATTTTATGTGTATTAGAAGCTTTCATTAGTGCATTTTTATAGTCATTTGTTGTTGGCTGATACCATTTGTATTTCCTTGTTTCTTATCTAGTAATCTTTCATTGCCAGCACAGCTTGACTTTTCCTGAGCTGGTAGGGAAATTTTTCTGAAAAGGCCAGTGCACTTAAAGCATTAACAATTCAATTTCTTCCTTTTCTTCTTTAAATTTAAGATGCTGTATTCTAATTTGTTAATCTCCTTCAGAGTTAGACAAAGGTATACTAGAGCTATGCTCAGAAAATATTTTAAATTATGCATTAGACTAATCTTATCAAAATCTCGGACAAGTGGGAAATATTTGGGGTTTGAACCTCACGTAGGGATCGTTGTCTGGGTGCCAAGCTACTAAGGTAGAGATTTCTAGCTTATTCTCAGAGGGGGTAACTCTTAATATCTTTCAAGAGAAAGTCAAGAAAAGGTCAGGTTATATAGAAGCCATTCAATTTCTTAGGAAGGTGTTCATTTGATAAGAGGTCTTCAGTCTCCAGATAAATCCTGTGAATTCCATCTGCATTAACATTCCATCATCCTTCAGGTTTATCCACAACCTGATAGACAAGCCAAGCCAGGCCCTGTGCTCTGCAGACCATGCCAAACTGTTTCAGTCTGTAAAAAATATTTTCCTATGCTTTCTCCCCTTTAACGGAAGATGTGCGTGTTTGTCTTTGGGTGCGGAAATATGACAGATTCTCATGATCAGCAACTGTCTAAACGTGCCCCTTAAAAAAAATCTAGCTACAAGTGGAGAGGGGTTATAATTAGAAACAGACCATTCATTGTAATTCTATTCCCTCTAAAGAGTAAGGAGGCTTTTCTTACAGATACACACAGGACAGCATCAGAAAAATCCGCTTTTACAAAAGCCAGTATACAGGGGATGGTATGCAAGTGCTGGGGATTCGCTGAAAACTCAGCTCACAAAAAGCAGATTAATTGGAGAAAAGGCATACAAATTTATTTAATGTGAATATCCTGGAGGCTTCAGAATGAATACTCAAAGATGGAAGGGAAATTGTCCATTTATGGGCTTAGGTTTAACAACATTTGGACAGCCATGTATAAATATGATTGGGCAAAAAGGGTGTGATCTAATGGTGGTAGACTGTGAGGAGAAACACAGCAAGGCCTGTCTGTCTAGATTCTTCTTGGCCTCTCTGAACAGCACTCCTTCTTTCTGGATGTGGGGCAGGACCCTCTCTGGAATGGGGTTCTTTTTTTTCACAACTTTTATTTTAAGATCGGGGTACATGTGCAGAATATGCAGGTTTGTTACATAGGTAAACGTGTACCTTGGTGATTTACTGCACAGATCGTCCCATCACCAGCATTCATTAGCTATTCTTCCTGATGATCTCCCTCTCCCCACTCCACCATAGGTGCCCATTGTGTTTTGGTACCCCCTCCCCACACATGTCCACGTGTTCACATCAGTCAGCTTCCACTTATAAGTGAGAACATACTTACAGTGTTTGGTTTTCTGTTCCTGTGTTAGCCTGTTGGGAATAATGGCTTCCAACTCCATCCATATCCCTACAAAGGATATGATCTGATTCCTTTTTATGGCTGCATAGCATTCCATGGTGTATATGTACCACATTTTCTTTATCCAATCTATCATTGATGGGCATTTAGGTTGATTATATGACCTCTGCTATTGTAAATAATGCTGCAGTGAACATATATGTGCATGTATCTTTGTAATGGAACCATTTATATGGAATGGGATTCTTATGCCTACTGACAAACCAGGTAGGTCAGATAATTTCTTTATAGCCAGTTTTTACACAGAAAGGTGAGGGAAAAGTTAAAGAAATGGTTTTAGGTTTTATGACTGGCCTTTAAGTAAAGGAGTTCTGGTTTTGGCCGGGCGCGGTGGCTCAAGCCTGTAATCCCAGCACTTTGGGAGGCCGAGGCGGGCGGATCACGAGGTCAGGAGATCGAGACCATCCTGACTAACACGGTGAAACTCCGTCTCTACTAAAAATACAAAAAAAAAAAAAATTAGCCGGGCGTGTTGGCGGGCGCCTGTAGTCCCAGCTACTCGGGAGGCTGAGGCAGGAGAATGGCGTGAACCCGGGAGGCCGAGCTTGCAGTGAGCCGAGATCGCGCCACTGCACTCCAGCCTGGGGTACAGAGCAAGACTCTGTCTCAAAAAAAAAAAAAAAAAAAAAGGAGTTCTGGTTTCTATGACTCACTCACCTTGGGGAAGAGGGATACTAGGTTTTATGGGTAGCCTTGGGGGAAAATAGGACTTGATAGACAAGAGGGTATAAAAGTGAGAGAAAAACTTTTGCCTCTGAGGCCTTCACTTTGCAGTATTCTTTTCTGCATCCCAACACAAGCAACCCCTCCATAGACAAGATAATTTGAGACAAGCCATTTGAAAGTGCTTCCTGTGTTCCCCCATTCTCCCAAGAAAAAGATCAATGATGTATGGTGTGACTTGGAGAGATTTTCTCCACCAAATGTTTAGACTGGGCTGTGGTCTCATAAAATAGCTGCTCCCTTTAAACAGTTGTAAAAAGCAGAGGAAGGCCAGAGTCCATGGAAATTTTGTGAAATCCTGCAGACATACAACACGGAATCAACCTCTTAGCACTTAACACTGGTGGACAGAAAACAGATGGCCACTAATTAATGACAGAAATAATTCAGATCAGTCACAAACCAGAGATAAACCAGACAACCACACAGTTGTGAACCAGAAATAATCCAGAAATGAACTCGGCGAGATTCTGACATTACTGTCCTTGACAGCTCATTCAGACAACAAATTAGAGTGGCCCCACGAAGATACCAGCACCACACCTGGGTGACTTGGACAGCTGAATACTCATGGACAGAAAACTGTTAACACAAATCAAAACCCAAGCCAAAACCTTATGACAGTTTTAGTCACAGAGTAAGGTCCTCCCCTACTCCCACCCCATAATAAAAATATAATGCATGGCATTGCTCTAGTTTTTCACAACAACGAGACTCCAAGAATGAAGGTAGAAAGCTGCATCTATAGTTGAAATTATCTTAATAAATAAAAACTAGGATCTTTCTGCTGTTCATGGTGTATTTGGGAAACAAGTCTTTAGGATGTGCTTTTATTCTGGCTCCTGGTACAACCAACGGGGATGCCTTGATTATTTGTAACTACTATTCTCCTACAGGCTCCTAAGATTATGGGCCCTTCTCAGAATGCAAGATGTTCAGAAACAGAAATCTCTTCCAGCCAAGCTGTAGAACAGGCTCTTTGTAAACAGGCTCTTTGTCAACAGGGTTAAGCTGCTAAGGACAACATGTCAGTTTCACTCTTTCTTGATGGCTTCATTTTAGTATTTTAGTTACATTGCTATCAGTACATGTGACAAGTTTTAATAAAATGCTCCTAAAACTAGTAATAAAATGGTTATGTCTATAAATTTTCCCACAAATCAAGAGAAGTGTTCACTTTTTTTTTTCAAAAAGAAAAAAGCACATCTCTCTTTCTCCTTCTCTCTTCTCTATTTGCATCTCACCTTCTAACGTGCTCTTGGAAGGAAGGGCCAGCCAAGGGGAGGGTCAGGTGGGCGTGTTCTCCTACAGCTAGTGATGATTATTCTGAGTCATAGCGGACATTTATTTCATGTTTTCTTTGGGTGTAAAACTGCCTGCTTCCTGCTGATCCTGTGCTGAAAGTGTTAATCTGCAGTGAAGGCAAAGTTAGCAAGGGACATGCCATAAACGGCTCCAGCTGTGTATAATTAACTGTAATACTGCAGAGTAAATGACTTTTATTGGCAACCATGTCATAACTTCATTAAAAGTCATATTTACAGCCCTCTCATATGAAATGAGTCCTCTTGTATTCTGGAATTTAATGAGCATTCATTTTCACCTTGTTCGATTATCTTCAAATCTCTCCCCTCCCCCGAAACCCTCTTCCTCTCCCTAGTGTGGGAAGCATGAAGCCAAAATACAATAGGAATGCAATTAGCACCTGGCAGAGGGCTCCTCTTCTAGGGACCATTTCCCAAACCACAATAAAACTGTTTCTCCTTGTTTTCAATTATAAATAGGTAACTTCCTTACACAAAAACATTAAGTAACAATCATAAAAACGTCAAATTGATTTGACAGAAAGCTTTAGAAGGATTAGGCCTCTGAAAAGAGGTCATGTCTAAACTAATCAGGAACTAAGTCCAAATCTGTTGAAGTGTAAATGCACTGCGAATAATGATCTCAGAGAAGAGGACAGAAAATGAAGCGAACAATAGATTTTTAATCAAATCTTTTCCATTGCAGCCCCTGTAGTCTTAGAGTACATATCTTACATCTTTTTCCTCCTTGAGTGGTGTATCTAATTAAATGTCTCTCCAGTTCTACTTCCTTTCACTCCCCTCTTTTCATCTCTTCGCTCACGTTTCAAGGGAAATATCTTGTCCGACCCGTGAAGTGATCTAGGAACTCAATCTCATGATCTCCAACTCAGCTTTCATTCAATCTCAGATGCCTTCTTAGGGTTTTGGGATATATAGGGAAATTTTGAGTGTGGCAGTACAGGATCAAGAGTTGTTTGTCTTTTACTTTTTTCTTTTTTTTAGAAGGAGGGTCTCACTCTGTCATGCAGGCTGTAGTGCATTTGCACGATCATGGCTCATTGCAGCCTCAAACTCCTAAGTTCAAGTGATCCTCCTGCCTTGGCCTCCCAAAGTGCTGGAATTACAGGCATGAGCCACTGTGTTGGCTAAAAGTAGTTTTTTGTGAAAGTTCCAGTTGATGTACTCTAGTTCAAAGCAAAACTATACTGTCTATATGTATATTAGGAAGAGCATGCTCAGGGAACCCAGGCAGGATTGTATTTTCATCCCCACCACCCACTAGCTGCAGAACTTTGGAAAACTTAGCTCAACCTTCCTGAAGATCATTTTCATATAAACAGGATTAATTACCATTTTTATGGGGTTATTAGTCTTAAATTAAATAATGTGTCTGCCGTTGTGTTCCAAAGAGAAGACATTGAATCAATGCTTTTTCCACCATCAAAATAGAATGTTTGACATTAATGTGTTGGGCTCCAGATTAACTGAGAACTACTCTTGACAAGGATGCATGGTGATCGACAAGCCAGAATCTGTAAAACAGATCTGTCCACCATAAAAGGATGCCATGAAAGGTAATGATGCCTAACTCAGTCTGGAAGGCAGTGAGAAAAATGATAGCCATGGCCAGCCTTGGACTTGAGGCCATCTCACCTCCCAGACACCCAGTGGTTTAAGGGTCTGAGCAGGGGGGATGGGGAGGGGAGTAGTGCTGGAAAACCATTTAAGCACAGCCAGCACTTACATTTGGGAATGTAAAATGCCCTTGGAAGCTGGCATCATTTTAAGCATAATGCCACACGCCAGGGAATACTTTCTGCTGCCAAGCCTGCCGTCTTCAGCAAATTCTTCTGCACAGTCGTATTGCTGTTCTCAGCCCTGCTGCTTTATGATTTTAGGCTGACCCTTTATATTGAGCACTTTGGGCTGGAGGTATTGTTTAGGAACACTGTTTCCATCATTCATTTGGGGTTTTAATGAAGCTTAGAAATGCCATGAGCAACAGCAGCATCTAATGGAATTTTCTTTTCTTTCTGTTTTTCTTAAATGGAAGATCAAGTTTGCTTATAGAGGTTTAACTGGGTTGCAACCAGCATTTAAACATTAAAAACAAAGAATAAAGTAAAGCAGGGTAGAATGGAAAATAAATAAAGTACAATCAAATGGAAAAGTATAGACTCATAAAATGTTAAATGCAGTGTGTGTGTGTGTGTGTGTGTGTGTAAAACGCTGCAAAATATGGCCCCTGAATTTGAAAATCACCAATATAATGGTTAGCACTCCTACTCAATTATCACTAGTCTTGGGGTAAGTTGCCCTGCACTGCTGTGTTATTGTCTTATTGCAGTTTGCTCCTCAAAGTACCATTTATCTTCCACTTCCTCAATTGAGGCAAGGGGGTCTATTTTAAATTAAGCAAGAAGATAGGTGTCTCCTTGTGGATCATTTGAGCATCTACAGTTAATCAGTCCTAACCCTTTTCAGTATAAAGAAGCAATCATTTGACTGATCAAATTTAATAAAAATCTCAAATACAAAAATTTGCATTTAGATGCAGTGTGCTACAGTGTGTTCCTAACAAGATAATTAATCAGGAGCATGCAGGGTGGGATTTGATCGCTCTTTCACCAAGTGTTCCAGGACGGCTTATTTCAAATGTTTTGAAATGGGGGACCTCAGGAGAGTTCCACAGTGAATGTCACAGATATATTCTGGCTCAATCTTTAGTGCAAGTAAGGGGACTAGACAGAAGCAATGCTGAGGATAAGGGAAGATTTTAGGAGGAGGTGCCTCCTGGAAGGGGTTATTGCGTTGTTGATTCCTGGCCCAGACTCGTACCTCGTTAAAATAATATTTTTTCTAGTATCTTTGATCTAGCATTTTTCTTGCTCTCTGGTTTCCACTGCCCCTTCTCCCAGAGGCTGAATTGTAGGATTGAGGCAATTGCATACAATGTGTGAATTCTATTAAAAGTAGACTCCAGGAAGAGCAAAGGGAACAAACAAGAGAGCTATGGATGATGGCAGATCCCTATTGGACACTAGATTTTCAGATCCCCAGTCTGGCACACTGTTGAAGCAGGCAAATAGACCTCACGTGGAAACTCTAAGATGCCCTTGCACATTTCCAAACAGATGGCTGGCCAGCAGAGGCATCTGCTCTGACTTCAGGCAGGGCAGCGGAGGCCAGGGAGAATGTCCTCTGGAATCTGGGACAGTTTTTGAAGACCTTCATGACTTTTCACTGCATAGAGGTCACCTCCCTCACTTGTCTCCTTTTTCCTTCTTGACTTCTTGATTTTTAAGGACCAATTTGTTGGAAAAGAAAGGACGCAAACATATATACAGGTTTTTTTTTTTTCCAGAATTTTTTTTAAAGAAAGATAGAAGGAAATAGGTAAAAAAGGCAAGATAGAGAAATCAAAAGGGGAGGAGGAAGGGAACAGAAAGGAGAAAAAGACAAAGTTCAAAAATTAAAACCCAGTTTTACATTGTGTCTCACTACTTTCTTCTTCATGTTCTGTGATATATATATATATATATATATATATATATATATATATATATAATATTACAGCTATACAGATAGATAGAAGATAGACAGGTATAGATATAGATATGTATTTGCAACTTATTGAAAATGTAGGAGAATGGCCAATTATTTGGATGTGAGAAGTAATGTAATTAAACAATGAATGCCCACTGCTACAGCCTTTTCTCTTTTCTTCAAAGAATATACCTAATGCTAAATGACAAGTTAATGGGTGCAGCACACCAATATGGCACATGGATACATATGGAACAAACCTGCACATTGTGCACATGTACCCTAAAACTTAAAGTATAATAATAATAATAATAATAATAATAATAATAAAAGAAATAATAAAATGAGAAGATCCTGCCCTGTTCCACCTGTGGGTTCCACATATTAGGGTATTTAGGGCCAATTTCCTCCCCTGGATTTCTTCTATCAAGACAGTCTATGGTCAGGCTTGTTCTTTGATGACATTTCCAGAGGCTCTAACTAAAGTTGACAGATGTCTGTTTTCATAAGCAAGACAATTGCCTCCAACATGTTCATTACATTTTAACAAATTGTTGGAAGTGCACTGTCCCTGTTGATCAAGAGAAGGTGAGTCAGTCCTCCAAAGGAAGCATATGCTTCAATATGTCCAATGCTATGTACAGTTGCTGCAAGTCTATGGATAAAATGCCTGTTAGAATCCCAACCCTGCTGAGTAAACTATGCAATTTTGTGCAAGTTATTTCCCATTTGCTTCATTTTCTGCCCGAAAGAGAAGAGAGAATCATTATACCTATCTCATAGGGCTGTTGTGAGGATTAAATGAGTTAATTCATGTAGCACACCTAGAATGGTACAGATTTTTAATAGTTAGCTTTTATATGATGAGGCAGAGGAAGAAGAAGAGACAAAGCTTTACCCGAAAAAGACAGAGACAGTATAAAACAATATAAAACATGGAGTAAACAGAATTCTTGGACTCTTAGCCCCACAAGACCATTCATTTGCAATCCAAATTTTCTTTGGAAAAGGAAGGATGATTCAGAGGTTGGAATCGGAAAAAACAATGTGATGGTTAACTTTATATATCAACTGGCTAGACCATGGTATCTAGGTTTGTTTGTTTGTTTGTTTTTGGCAAATACCAGCCTAGAAGAAGCTGCAAGGCCCAGAAGCCTTGAGTAAGGCATAATGCCTTCCATAGTGTGGGTGGGCTTTTTCCAATCAATCGGAGGACTTAAGAGAAAAAAAAAAAATGAGGTCCCCCACAAAAAGAAGGAATTCTACCTCCAGGTTGTCTTTAGACTCAGGACCGCAACATCAGTTCTTCCCAGGACCTCCAGCCTGTAGGCCTGCCTTGCACATTTCAGACTTCCTGGACTCCTGTCAAGTTCTAACTGAGGTCCAAGGGGAGCCGGTGGGTGAGTGGCGGTAGCTGGAAAAACACTCAAGGAATCGTAGACAGTTTTGACATTGCTTTACTCTCTCTCTGGGCAAGAGTAAGCCTGAGTGCAAGCAAGTCCAGGCATAAGCTGAGGCTGGTTGCAAGCCAAGTTGTATGTACAGCATTGACAGGGTAATTATACCTTTTACAGACCTTAGTGGCTCCAAGCCAAGCACAAGCTCACATGGGTGATCACTTAATGATCCTCATGTGACATGGTTACATAATGTGCAGAGTTGTGTGCCTACACTCCAAACTTGCTGAGTCATGCTGGACCGGATGTCTGCCTCAGCCTATTCTTGACCGCAGCACATCCATTTTCCTTACACTCCACCTCCTACACCCAAGGGATACATAGGCCTTGGATACACTGGTCTGACACATAGGCCTTATATTTCACACTCTAGGCCGAGGGAGTTCTTCTAGTGGGGAGACATGCCTACAGGGTGGAACCCTGGATCCAGAGGCCACAGCAGTAACACAGGAGGAAACAACTCTAGGTTATGGTGGGCAACCACCCCATGGTGACATTACTCCAATGTTGCTTTATACATTAAGCCATGTTTTTATTTCCCTACGTTTAGGGGCATTGGGGCAGGCAACAACAGGTTACTGTTCATCCCCATAGCTAGTTGGAGGAGGTCATCCTTCCTCCTATAGGTTTGTTACATGGTTTGGCCCTACATGGGCCAGTGACCAATTAGCCACCTCTGTAGCTTCTAGGTAGTTAGCCCCAAGATTAAGCCTCAATAAACTGCCCAGCTATCGGTGCAGATTACCATAGGTGTCACCTCTTTGGTGATCACCATTCACACTGCCCTGAGTTCAGCCCATTGGCTACTTTGTCCACACCTGGTATCAAACCATATGGTGTCAGTATTGCAACAGTAGTCCAGGCAGTAGCAGCACCCCAGCTAGACCCATCTGTATACTATACTTCATCAGGAATTAGGGGGGTGCCCTTTCTTCAACAGTGAAGGCTTGAGGTCTAGTAGTGCCTCAGGCCACATGGTCTTATCTCGCATTAGGACTACAGGTCCCAAGACCTCTTGTAATTCTGTTGCTAAAGGGCTCGTATTCAGTGTACTTTGCTGTTCTAATTAAGCACCCCACTTTGCTAAAGTGAATGTCTGTGCTGTCCCAGTCCAGGGAATTGTTACTCATGAATGCACCCATCTTGCTATTGGGTAAGTTATCCACATGACTGCAGCCTGTCTGTCATACTCTCAGAAGCCTGAAGGGTGGCATACGTAGCTACTAGCTGTTTCTCTATCAAAGAATACTGGAGCTCAGTTCCCTTCCATAGTTGGGACCCAAAGCCCACTGGCATTCTCAAGCACTCCATGTGCTGCCACAGGCCCCAACTGAAACCATCTATGGTCACATGCACATCTAGCTCAAACAGGCGCCCCTGGTTAACTACCCATAGGACTTGTGCCTGCTGCAGAGCCCATTTGGCTGCCAGGAAGGTGGTCTCAGCTGCAATATCTTAATTCTAGGCAAGAGAAGCATTGCCACTTCTAAATCTTCAAGAGAATCAAAGTTTAACATAATATCATCAAGACCGTGATACATGGTGGGGCTACGCACATAGCCCTGCGGCAACACTGTAAAAGTCCATTGTCACCCATCCCACATGGAGGCAAACTGTTCCTGGCTCTCTGGAGTGATGTCTATGGAGAAAAATGCATTGGCCAAGTCCACTACATAGTGGTACTGTCCCAGTTCCACCATCAAACGGTCCATCAATTCCATGATTGACGGTACAGCTGCATGCAAAGGGGGTGTTACTTTATTCAGTTCCCGATAGTCCAACGTCATCTGCCAAGTTTCATCAGGCTTTCTAACAGGCCACGCCGGAAAACTGTAGTGCCTGTGGGTGCCGTGAAGTATCTGCACCTTCTCCAGCTGTATCAGACTGAGTGGGGGTCTCTGGTTGAGATGATGGACCCAGGCCTGCATTCACAGCAGCCTCTAATTCCTTTTCCAAGCTCTGTAGCTGGCCCTTCAGGTGTCCCGCCTGTGCCTGAAAGTCCCCATTAATGGCAGCTTCTAATTCTTTTTCTGAGTTGTGTAGCTGGGCCTCCAGGTGCCCCACCAGCATCTGGAGGGCGCTTACCAATGCTGCATCCCTCAGGGACTGGGTGTGTACTTCTTGTGGCACAGTCAAAAACGCCCATCCAACTCTGTCAGCAAGAGCTCACTCCTTCTCGGGGCTCTGTGCTTCCAGCTGCTTCAGCACCTTCTCCATGCTTGTGGGGACCCATCTACCACTCCCTAGGTTTCTGCTAGAGCCCATCTGAGCAGCACAACTCAGGATCCTGTTTGTGATGACAACTGTCAGGTTCTAACTGAGGTCTGAGGGGAGTCAGTGGGCAAGTGGCAGGTAGCTGGTAAAACACTTGAGGAATTGCAGAGAGTTTCGACATGGCTTTACTATTTCTGTGGGTGCAACCAAACCTGGGTGCAAGCAAGCCCAGGCAGGAGCTGAGCCTGGGCATGAGCCAAGCCACATGTACAGCATTAGCAGGGTAATTATACCTTTTACAGACAATAGTGGTTTTGAGCCAAGAATGAGCTCACATGGGTGATCACCTAATGCGTCTCACATGGTGTGGTTACATAATGTGCAGAGTTGTGCGCCTGCGCTCCAAACTCACTGACTCACACTGGATCGGATGTCTGCCTCAGCCTATTCTTGACCACAGCACATTCATTTTCCTAACAGCTTCACAGTCACATATGCCAATTACTTAAAGTAAATCTCTACGTATACACATATCCTACTGGTTCTGTTTCTCTCGATAACCTTGAGTAATATACCAACTCCCAAGGAATAGGACAGAGCCCAAATCAGGGAATCAGCAAAACATGCACAACTCAGTTTCAGAATTATTATGGAACAGTGACTACTGTGTGCCCTCCATTTTCCTGTTTGGAATGAGACGATCTATAGGTTTCTCGTGCCTGTCCCACTATTGTTTGCTTGGTCGGTGTGTCAGATATAACTTGTCTCTTTAGGTCACAGGTCTTCAGATGGAGAGGAACCACACTTAAAGACTCACACCTGAAGAGCTTCATCTGCACCTGGACCTGATTTAGTTGACCAGATCCTAGGCTTTGAGTTGGTGCTACAATTTGATGAGATTTTGGGATCTCAGCACAGGGAATGAGTGCATTATTTTATGTGTCAGAATATAAATAATTCATAGCCAATATGTTAGTTTTGGGTATTTTTTCCCCAAAAGTCACACTTCCTTATTTGAAAGTTGGGCATCTTGTTCTCCTCATCCAGAATCTAGTCAAGGCTGTGACTGCTCAGGTCACTAGGATAGGGTGGGCATAGTACTTTATGCTTTCCAAGACTGGGTAACAAAAGGAAATTAAATTTCTGTTTAGTTTACTTGGAAAACTCACACCTGAAGCCTTGAACTGCTCTGTAGCAAATCTGGCCATCCTGAAACCACCATGTTCCATAGAGAGACTACATTCTAATTTGCAGTCCTAGCACTGATGCTATCCTGGCCAGAGCACCAAATGTGTGAACAAAGAAGCCTTCAGATGATTTCAGCTTTTAGCCTCAGTCATCTTCAGCCATCGAATATTCCCAGGTAAGTTCCCAGATGTGATGGGGCAGAAATAAGCCATTGACAGTGTTTAGAAAACGGTGATGGTCAAGAAATCTTCCCACCCTTTGTGTGACAGGAAGCAGCTTAGCACAAAGAACCATCCTCTCCTCATATATTCCAAGATAAAACCCTCTCGATCCCACACCATGACTCCCATAAAACTTGTGGATAACTTCTGTGTTTATCTACTTCTATAAAACCCCAGGACTCCCTTCTTTTCTCTATGATGGTTCTCATTATTAATATTCCCCCATCCTCTTTTTTTGGCATTACTCTGAATATGTAAAATCTCATCTTTAATTGCCAGGTGCATTTTGTCTCTTACACTACCCTCACTGAGCTCTTTTCAAACTGCTGGCCCACAAAATATGTGAGCAAAATAAAATGGTTATTGTTTTAATTTTTTTTAGATTTTTTTTTGAGACAAAGTGTCATTCTGTTGCCCAGGCTGCAATGCAGTGGCAGGATCATGACTCACTGCATCCTCAACCCCCTCCCGCTCTCCAGGCTCAAGTGATTCTCCCACCTCAAGCTCCCAAATAGCTGAGACTACAGGTATGCACCACCACATGTTGATAATTTTTTTTGATTTTTAGTAGAGATGGGTTTTCCCTATGTTGCCCAGGTAACATAGGTCTTGAACTCCTGGACTCAAGGGATCCTCCTGCTCTGGCCTCCCAAAGTGCTGGGATTATAGGCATGAGCTACTGTACCTATTTCTCTTACCACATGTACTTATTGGTGTTTCTAATCTGCAGAATTACGACTTGACTCAAACTCATTCAATACATTCAATGGAAATATTTTGTTTAACACATTTTAAATAACCCTGTTTGATTTGTTCTCTTCAGCAGACACATCAATTATCTATATGTTAGACCCTTATTCTTTCTCTTCAATGTATATCATCAGGGTTTCATTTTTATCTCTTTCCTCAATTCTGAAATATTTTCAAGTTTGATCTCCATAAAACTGATTTAATTTCTGATATATCCAAATATGATCATTAATACTTTAGTGCTTAAATCTGTGATTATAGCTTTAGTCCTTCTAAAATTCTCCTTTTATGGAACACTTGTACATTGCTGGTGAGAATGTAAAGTAGTTCAGCCATTGTGGAAAGCAATTTGTAGATTTCTCAAAGAAAATAACACAGAATTACCATCTGACCCATGACTCCTATTACTGGGTATATACCCAAAGGAATATAAATGTTTCTACCATAAAAATACATGCCCATGTAGATTCATCACAGCACTATTTGCAATAGCAAAGACACGGAATCAACCTAGGTGCCCATCAACAGTAAACTGGATAAATAAAATGTGGTACATATACACCATGGAATACTATGCAGCCATGCAAAAGAATGAGATCATGTCCTTTGTAGCAACATGGATGCAGCTGGAGGCCCTTTTCTAAGATAATTAATACAGGAACAGAAAACCAAATATCATGTTCTCATTTATAAGTTGAAGCTAAACATTGAGTACACATGGACGCAAAGAAGGCAACAGTAGACACCAGGGGCTACTTGAGGGTAAAGGGTAGGAAGAGGGTGAGAATTGAAAAACTACCTATCAGGTACTATGCTTATTAGCTGGATGCCAAAATAATCTGTACACCAAATTGTAATACACAATTTACCTATATAACAAACTTGAACATGTACCCCTGAACATAAAATTAAAGTTTAAAATAAAATAGATACATTTGCCTTTTACTTTTAAAAAATTGTGTGCTTCTCAGCAAGCTTCCATCACATATCAAATATTAATTTTCAGTTTTACTATTTTATCTCTAATGTCTAATTATATAGAGGCTGTATTCCTTTGAAATTTTGGGGAGTACAAAGTAATATATTCTTAAATTTGTTTTCTACAGTGTCTTTTTAAAGAAAAACATTTTTTCTATAGTTTGAGTGTTTTGTTTTTCATTTTTTCATGTTAAAGGTGTTTTACTTATTCCATATTTTGTTTCATTTTCTTTCTTTCCAGTTTCCTGTCACTAGACAAAAAAATATATCCAGCCCTGGAATAGTTTACATATTGTCTATCTGGCTGCTGTTAGAATTTTTTCTTCAAATCTAAGGCTTTGAATTTCAAAGACACTTGAATGCCCTAACCATGCTTCTCATGTTTTGTCATCTTTTATTTAGCGTAAATATACAGCCATGAGGTTGAAGCATCTAATCTTGATACATTACATTTTACTATGTGGAATGAAGTTTGTTTCTGAATAATCCTGAGATCAATCTTCTTTTTCTTCAAATTATTTGTTTTGCTTTTTTTCTCTCATTATCAACAGAAAGAGTAAATAGCTAACTCTAACTCACAGCATATATACACATTTCTGAGACTTTTCCTACTTATCTCCTCTTCACTGTCAATTCAGCAAGTGCAAGCCCTATCTAACTCCACTCCCCAGTGCTGGATTCCTGAGAGTTTTCCATACTGTAACCGCTTTAGGAAAGAATCTCTAAGCTTGACTTGTGAAGTCCAGACCTCTGTCATTCTTTCATAGCTTGACTATTGACCCTACCAGGTAAACTGGTCTTTTTGCACATGTATTTTTATGTTTCACAACATAAATGTAGGGCATGCCTACGGCTTGGTAACACTGAAGTATTGCTCTTCTATTTTATTATTTAGTACTGTGGACGTTCCTGGCATAAAATATGCAAAGTGGTTTGAGAGCCTGTAAAGAGAGGGATAAATTGAAAATTGCTCATTATTAATTATTGTCTTTGAAGGGAAGCCATTTAGGCTTACTCTCCTGTAGCCTTCTGATTAATGCCCACCTCAGCAGCATTTCCTGGTGACTTTTTAAAGGTTAAAGTTTAAGCCACATCCCCGAACATCAAACCTTCAGTCAATGTAGCCCAAAAATAAGAAGAAAGAAAAAATTATTGGCTGGGCATGGTGGCTCACACCTGTAATCCCAGCACTTTGGGAAGCCAAGGAGGGAGGATCACTTAAGCTCAAGAGTTTGAGACTAGCCTGGGCAAGATGGTGAAACCCCATCTCTACAAAAAGTACAAAACATTAGCTCTGCATGGTGGTGGTGTCTATACTCCTAGCTGCTCAGGTGACTGTGGCAGGAGAATCACTTGAGCCCAGGAGGTTGAGGCTACAGTGAGCCGTGTTCCTAGGACTGCACTCCAGTCTAGGCAACAAAGTTGAGAGCCTTATCTAAAAAAAAAAAAAAAAAATTACTGCATCACGTGAAGGATAATGTTTACTGGACCCCAAAAAGAAGTTCACTTTTACTAGCATCCTCCCATAACCAAAACTGTTTACAATTTGAATGTTCTTAAACTGATACTTATGCTACCTACCTAGATGGTACTGAGGGAGGAAAAATAAGCAAGGAAACTAAACTCTATAGTTTTTATTTTGGATCTCAAATATGTGTCATGTCATCTTGTGCCTTGCTTTTCAAGATGTGGACCATGGACCAGCAGCATCAGTATTACCTTAAAGCTTGTTAGGAATGCATAATTCTGGCCTCATTCCAGATCTTCTGAATCAGAATCTGCATTTTTTGAGTGGGGGCTGACAAATACTTTCTCATGGATTTAAAATTTTTTATTACAAATATGCCAGAGAATCATTCATTGGGGCCACAAGTCTGCACAGTGTTTTGCAACTGGTCCTATAATGACAGAACTTTTCATCTCACCTTTATTGTTCACTATAACCACTGCATTATCTTCAAAATAAAACAACATGCCATCTTTTTTCCAGTTTGCCTTTTGTTGCTAAATGACCACCACTGAATCTACCTTCTTTCTGAGCTCTGGTGTGCCTTTCTTGACTGTGGCCATCATCATGTCACCCATACCAGCAGCAGGAAGTCTGTTCAGCTCACCCTTGATCCCCTTCACAGAGATGACATAGAGATTTTTGGCTTCTGTGTTACCAGCACAGTTGATCACGGTTCCTATTGGAAGACCCAGGGAAATCCAAAATTTCACACCAAGAGGACCCACCACATCCTCACTTTGATGTCTTGAATGCTGGAAAGGAGCAAAAAGCAGAATCTGCATTTTTAACATGATCCTCAGGTAACTCCTGTGCACCTTAAAGTCGGAGAGAAATTGCTCTTTTTACTGCCCTTCCTGATGAATTCTAGACAATCCTGAGTTGTCTGAATTGTTTGGGCTGCTCTCTCCACATAGGTCCACAAGGTGGTCAGGTAGGTGCACGTGCTCTCGACATCTTTTTATTCTTGCTTTTACTAGGGCTCTGGTTAATTATCTGCTATTGCCAGAAAAACAGTGACTAGCTCCTGAGCCTCGTTGCCCAGGCTTGCATGAATGGCAAAAATTTACATTTTGGAGAGAAGACCTGATGGGGCCAATAAGAACTTTAACATCCTCTAGGTGCTTTTACTACCAAGTAGATGGAAGGTTTTTATTTGTTTGTTTGTTTTTAAATCAACCCAGTAAATGGAGTAGCAGTAAATGGAGCTTTCTGCTAAGTTCTTTTAAAGTAAAATGGCGTTTCTAACCAAGTTCCCTTGCTGAAGAAATATCATATGGAACTTCATGTTACGTGAGCAGACAAGGCCGTTTCCCCAAACTCTAACCGGGTTAAAGCAAGGAAAGTGAATACTTTCTACACACTTGTCTCAAGGAGCGAGTTGTCAGAGGGGTTTTACTGCATAGGTGCAGGATGAAGTACATGAAACTCCTCCTTGGGGTCTAATTCCTGATTGGAGATCAGGGCACTTACTGGGCTGTTTTAATAAATGCATAAAAGAAATCACAAATTTGCAATACAGATTCATCAGAGGCTACTTTTTACTTATTAAAAAATAACACTTTCTTGGTATGTTTTCCTGACCGCATTTAATAAAAAATTGATTTATATATTAAAAATCTATTCACCTTCCATTCTAAGAACGTACCTATTATGTTAGCTGACACATAACAACTACAAATCTTCATGCATTCGTTAAAGCATTCCCTTATTGTCCCCTATAAGACTAAGATTGCTTTAGAAGCTGTTTTCTTTTTCTCTTTCTCTGACTCTCTGTTCTGTTTTTTGTTCTCCATTTCCATTCACTCAAGGTCACTGAGTGAAAGTCTGTCCTTCCAGACGGATTCCACTCTATTGCTTCTTTATTCTATTGCCTGCTCAAAATTGTCTGCTTGCCAGAGAATTGCAAAAGTCAGTGGAATAAAAAGGTTTCCATATTTTGGCTGACTTTTCACAGTCATTTGAAAGGAAAACCTCCATGCTTTCTGTCTGTGGAAATCCCAGCTTTGTTTTCTGCCCCTGGCTAAACTCCACACTGAGTGATTTCAACTGCTAGAGGTTAATTTTCTTGTAATAGCCTCATTGTGATGGAGGGTTTTGGAAATTAGGAAAATTAGATGCACTACTAATTGGCCTGTCTTGTTTTGGAGCTGCTTCCTGGGTTATAACAGTCAGAGGAGGCTGTAGTAAGGCCAGATCTGATTCCCAAACCAATACTTAGCAAGACAGATGCAAGAAAAAAAAAATGTCCTGAAAAGAATCACATACGGTGTGTGAATTTCTTTCTTTTAATTGGCTGGGAAAAAGTACTAGAGAGATATCTTCCCTTTCTTTGGGACCCAAAGCAGCATTTCAACAATTATTCCTGGGCGCCTACTGTGCTCAGTTGTGGGCTGAACCAGCAGTAAATGCAAAAAAAAAAAAGATGTGCTGCTTCCTAATCTCAAAGTGTTTAGCTTGGTGAGAAGAAAACATTAAATCATGTAGTCACATAGGGTGGTTCCATATTTGCTGAAAGAACAACTTGGATGTACAAAGAAAATGATCTTGATGTTTTTTTCTGTAACACATGTGATTTTTGTGACAGATACCACTCCACTGGGTAGTAACGGCACTTCAACCTGTCAGATAATAATGCCATCTTTTCTTTTGTGTGTGTATGTGTGCGTGTGTCTCAAAGACTTTTTTTTAAATTTTTACTTTTTTATGATTTTAACTTCTGCTTTGGATTCGGGGGTACAAGAACAGGTTGGTTACCTGGGTATATTGTATGATACTGTAGTTTGGGGTATAATTGATCTCATCACCCATGTACTGAGCATTGTACCCAATGGTTAGTGTTTTGACCTTTGCCCCCCACCCTGTCTCCACTCTAGTAGTCCCTAGTGTCTATTATTCCCATCGCCATGTCCACAAGTTCTCAATGTTAAGTTCCCACTTATAAATGAGAAGATGTACTATTTGGCTATTTGGTTTTCTGTTCCTGCATTAATTTCCTTAGGATAATGGCCTCTAGCTGCATTCATGTTATTGCAAAAAACATGATTTCATTTTTTATGCTTGTGTAGTAGTATTCCATGGTGTATATGTACCACATTTTCTTTATTCAATCCGCCACTGATAGGCACCTAGATTGATTTCCATTTCTTTGCTATTGTGAATAGGGCTGCGATGAACATGGGACTGCATGTGCCTTTTTGGTAGAATGACTTATTTTTCTCTAGGTATACACTCAATAATGTAATTATTGGGTCAAATGGTGGTTCTGCTTAAAGTTCTTTGAGAAATCCCCAAACTGCTTTCCACAGAGGCTGAACTAATTCACACTCCCACCAGTGTATAAGCATTCCGTTTTTTCCTCAGCCTTGCCAGTATCTGTTGTTTTTTTATTTTTGTTTTATAGGACCTCATGATTCAATAGTAGATTTTTAATAATAGCCATTCTGACTGGAGTAAGATGGTATCTCATGGTGGTTTTGATTTGCATTTCTCTGATGATTGGTGATACTGAACATTTTTTCATTTTTGTTAGTGCTTGTATGTCTTCTTTTGAGAAGTGTCTGTTCCTATCTTTTGCCTATTTAAAATGAGGTTATTTGGTTTTTGGTTGTTCAGTTGTTTAAGTTCCTTATAGATTCTGGATATTAGACCTTTGTCAGATGCATGGTTTGCAAATATTTTCTCTCATTCTGTAAGTTGTCTGTTTTCTCTTTTGATAGTTTCTTTTGCTGTGCAGAAGCTCGTTAGTTTAATTAGGCCCCACTTGTCAATTTTTGTTTTTGTTGGAATTGCTTTTGAGAGCTCTGTCACAAATTCTTTCCCAATGCTAATGTCCAGAATGCTGTTTCCTAGGTTTTTCTTCTAGGATTCTCACAGTTTGAGGTCTTACATTTAAATCTTTAATCTATCTTGAGTAAATTTTTGTATATGGTGAAAGGTAGGGGTCCAGTTTCATTCTTCTGCATATGGGTAGCCAGCTATCTCAGTACCAATGGAATCTTTTCTGAAAGGTCTAGGTTTCTATACAAAGTTTTCCTCCCAAGCATAAGAGTATAGTAATAGTTTAATAGTGACTTTGGATGATTGAGTCTCTTCAAGTAATAGTTCAGTCTTTTAGATTTCATTTTTTCCTTTACTTTGACTAAATGGTATCTGGATGTGAGAAGGGGGGTCTGCATTTTTATGGAAGTTGAGGAGAGTAATAATTGACCTTGGTTATACCTGGATTTCTCTAGGTCATCCCTAGATCCCTATGAGAAGTTACCAGTTGTTTTGCTTTCTGGTCTAGTCCCAGTGAGGGGTGAATGGTTGTATCTGCCCTTTGAAGTAAGCTGGTGTTGTTAACATTGGCCTCATTTTTGAGGTCTCAGCAAAGAGCTGTCTCTTTTCCTAAACAAGGCCTTCTCCATTTGCCATTGCTCTCAACCTCTCTTCATCTCCTCTAGAACATGTAGGGCTTTATGCATCACAAGTTTGTCATGCCCAGTGTGCAGGGAGCCTAGGACAGAATTTCAATCCCAGCTAGTTATCCCAGCTTCACTACTCACCCTCCCATACCATCATTCTCATATTATAGGGAATACAGCCCTAAAGTAAAGGCTTTTATTTTACTAAGGCCATAGAAAACCCCATGATATGGCTTGGGAAATGAGTCATTAGCTTTGATTTTCCTATACTTTATAGATATTGTTAAAGTTGCCATCGTTGAGTTTAGACAAGAACAATATCATTAATGTCTGATTTCTCACTCTTAGTTTTTTTGTCTCTCGTCTTCATTCCTCTGGTTTAAAAGGAAGGACTCAGAATTTGAACCTTCTCTACATCAGATATTTCTTCTATCTTGGGTATGTTTGCCCAAGTCATTGTTGGCAAAAGGACTCTCTTCTCTGTTCAATGTCAAACACCTTGTAATTGGATCCTTTAGGTTTGATTTGTGGTCTGCTAAGTGGGAATTTATTAACAGGAACTGAATTTTTTACTTTTACCTTGTTGCAAAATTCAACTTGGATATCAGAAGCTTAATGTAAACTCCACCTCTGTACGTAGGAGCAGTTTAAGAGCACAAGCTCTGAAACAAGACCACTGAATTTGGATCTCCATTCTCACTTACTAGATTTTTAATCTTGGGTAAGCTCTCTATGCCTCAGTTTCTTTATCTGTAAAATAGTAATAATGCCATCTACAAGAAAGGGCTCTTCTACAGATTTTATGACTGTGCACATGTAAAGTGCTCAGAACAGTGACTGGAACATAGTAAGCACTATAAAGATGGTAGCTATTATTCTGTGAATTTCTTCTCGAACAATCCTAATGGATACTTCTGGAAAGAAAGAAGAGAGTAGTGGCCAGGTGTCATGGTTCACGCCTATGGTCTCAGCATTTTGGGAGGCTGAGGCAGGAGAATACCTTGAGGCCAGAAGTTCAAGACCAGCATAGGTGACAAAGAGAGATCCCTATTCTACCCTCCCTGCACCAAAAAATAGCCTGACATGGTGGTGCATGCCTGTAGTCCCAGCTACTCTGGAGGCTGAGGAAGGAGGATCACTTGAGCCTGGGAAATTGAGGCTGCAGTGAGCCATGATGGCATTAGTGCACTCCAGCCTGGGCAGCAGGGCAAGACCCCATCTCAAAAAAACAAAAAAAGAGCGGGGGGGGGGGAGAGAGAGAGAAAGAGAAGGGAGTGGAGTATGTTAAGGCAGGGAGTTGGTGAGGCAGTTGATAAGAAGTATAAGAGAAAATTGCATAAATGATTTTTAAATATCACTTCCCTATACTTACATGAAATAGTTAAAGAATAATGGAAGGGAACATGTAATAAAGCACTAATTTTTATTCTTTCTATTGCATGTACTACCAGTATTCAGATAAAGGAGAGGAAAGCAATTTTAGTGGCAGTGTTCAGGGGAAATTTTATAGAGGCCTAGGAAATGAAAGAATGAGCAGGGCTTGGATGAATAGAGAACAAGTGCAGAGCCTGAAAAGACATAAATGAAAAGATTTTTATCGTCATAGGCAACATGTAAAATTGAGTCGACCTTGTTATTGTCTTTGCTGACTTCTTCATTTTATTCCTTGAAGATAGTTCAAAGGAATGAAAGGGAATGGATTAATAGTTTTATCCTTGAGTGGAGGTGAGATTGCATTAAGTCAGTGTATTCTTGGCTACATGGCAAGTGGTAGGCTAACTAAGGTGGTGAGTTGCATGTTCTCTGGTGATCTGATTCTGTGAACAGGAGGGTTATCAGATGATGTTTCTTCTTCCCCTTTTTAAAGGAAATTGTAGGAGGGGACTGGTGTGCTCTGAGCAACTTCAAAGCCACTCAGTCCATGAAGGTGAAGGCTTTCTTTTCCCTCTTGCCCTGCGGCCTTGTATTTTCCTTTCTCCCACACCAGATGCTGACCCTGAAAAGTGTTTATTTCACCCCTGAGTTTCCCTCAGGTTTCTTTTTGTCTTGCAGCAGACTCAAGTCCAGAATGAATGTTAAGTAATTTGCTGAGAAGAAACAAGTTACAGTAAGAATATTGTGTAATCTTTTTCTGACCTTAAACCTTCGTAAACCATCAAGACCAGAACTATGATCCAGTCTAGGACTGAAAATTACTCCTGGAAAATAACAGCATGAGTAAAAGTGCTCTCTTAAATTAATTCAAAGCCTTTAGACAATTTTTGCAGCTTCTTTTACTTTTTTTTGGAAAATGTAAAAAGAAAGAAAAACGGGGACTGGATTGCAATTTAATCACCTAGGATACAATTGTTTCTTTTCATTATAGCCATGTTAAAAATCCAACTTAGCCAGCCCTTCAGTGACTCTCCTATTACTACTGTACCCAGAGAAAACCAAGAGCACAACATTCTACCTAGAGTTCCAAGAAGTCCTTGGGCTCTAGTGCATTAGCCTTAATATTCTGTGTTTGGCTGCAAGTGAATGTTACTATTTATACATTTGTCTCAGTAAGAGTCTCATGATTATTTCTAAGGGGAGGAAAAATCCATGGAGTAGCAAAGTCTATCAGCAGGAATTCTAATCTCATTTTACAATTCTATAAGAAATTGTCATTGAAAAGGCAAATTCCCCCAAATTCGATCAAGGGGGCTTGCCAAGATCCCAGCAAGTGTCCTGAGAACTGCCAGAGGAGCACCAGTTATTAGACAGATTTTAATTTGTGCGAATCCATTAACAAAAATCCCTAATTAAAAAAAATCAATGGACGCCTATGACATTAACCAGGAAAATCTAATAGAGGGCCATTAAATTTTTTTCTATTCAATTAACTTGAACACAACACGATGGACTCAACAGATACTTTAATTAGATGCATATGAGAAGAAATTTTGCAAAATTAAACAGACCCTCTATTTGCAACTGATATGAGGAAAACTGCCGTAAAAGATTTGCTCAAATCCCTAATGACTCGTAATTTCCCTGAGAGGGACATGAATTCTTAGACAACATCCTTACAAATCAATCTTTCCCCAAGAGGCTGTCCTTTGTCAAGAAACAGTACACTGTGCTGCTTGCTTCTTTTTCAATTCTTTCATCTCAGCAAGATAGTCATGTGAAAAACACAAAAGGCAAGCTTCAAGGGACTGTTTACCAAACTCACTATTCCAAGCACCTCAGAGTAAAAATGGCCCAAAATAAATGGCTCTAATTTACAGGGTGAATTTGTGTCCGAGACTGCCCCAGACAGTCTCAATGTATGCTTGTTGCCTTGGCATAATTATTAATAGTTCTCCATTTTGCTCTAAATAGTGTGCTGGGTTGGGCAATAAATTATATAGTCATTCTACTAATTATCAGCCGTCCCACTACGTGTTTCACACTACTAAGCCAGCCCTTTCAACTGTTGGTGGAAATACAAGATTTCTCTGCTCAAAAGAAGAGGTTAAGGTATGGGAATTTGATGAGTACCCATGACCGCTTATTGGAGAGGCATGCAAATTGACATTTGCCCCCTACCTCATTTAGTTGCTCCCCGCAACTTTAACTCCAATGCTTTTACACTTAGGATTAATGTTGAAATCTTGTGAATGGACTTAATATAAAGCCTACTACAGAGGTTCTCAAATCTGAGACGTTTCTGTCCTCTTTAAAGAGTTATCCTCATCTGAAACAATTTATTAACAACATATTACATATGTTTGAAGTGGAGAGCTATATGTAAAATGTTACATCATCCTTATGGAAGCCAGGGTCCAAGGTGGTCCCTCAATGACATCCTAATATTCACGCTCTTTTGTGGTTTCTGCCCCATCCATTGTACAAAGATTGGTCTTTGTGACTAATAAATCAATGATGGTTGGTCATTCTAAGGTTAGGTAATAAAAGATTGGTATTTCTATTTTATATGCTCTAATGTTTACCTGATCACCCCCTGTTGTCCGGATTATTTATGCTGGAGGAAGACATGCTGTGAGCTGGATTCTCCAGCTCTATTTGAGCCAGATTCTCCAGCCCTATTTGAGCCTTAAGATGACCACAGTCTTAGACAACAGCTTCATGAAACTTACTGGGAAACTCTGAGCCTAGACAACCAAGATTCTTAACCCTCAGAAACTATATAAGATAACAGATGTCTGTTGTTGTACACTGCCAAATTGGGGGGGGTAACTTGTTATGCAGAAATAGTTAACTGATACAGTTAAAATCCCTGCCTCCTGGGGGATGTAGGCAGACAAGTGCCCAAAAACATTAGTATCGGATTTCTTGAAATACACAGAGATACTGTGGACATAATCCGTTTATCTATTCATTTATCAAACATTTATTAATCACAATGTTCCAGACAGTGTACCATGTACTAAGTACCTGGTACTTGATACTGTACTAGACACTGTATCAAGTACTTATTAGACACTGTACCAGGTACTATTTAGTACCTGCTACTATACCTGATTCTGTACCAGATCCTAAGGATATAGGAATGAGCTGAGCATATAAGGATGAGCACTCACCTTTGTGGGGGTGAGAGTCTAGTAAGATCTGGGGAAGTTACAAAAATTATCAATCATGTCTATTTGGAAGGGCAAGTATGTAAAAGCAGACATAAATCCATTAAATGTTAAACATACTGTGAACTTTTAAAATTCTTGGCTGGGCATGGTGGCTCCATTCCCGGAATCCCAGAACTCCAAGGCAGGAGAATCACTTGAACTCAGGAATTCAAGAACAGCACAGTGAGACCTTGTCTCTACTTAAAAAAAATAACAACAAAAAAACAAAAAAACCAGGCATGGTGGCACGTGCCTGTAGTCCCAGCTGTAGCCCCAGTTACTCACTACCTGGGGACTGAGGCAGGAGGATTGCTTGAGCCTAGGAGGTTGAGGCTGCAGTAAGCTGTGATCGCAGCACTGCACTCCAGCCTGGGTGACAGTGAGAGCCTGTCTCAAAATAAATAAATAATGAACAATTTAAAAATAAATATTTTATTTTTACTACTTAATTTATATGTGCATATACATATGCCAGTCAAAAATCAAGTGATTTTCCTCAATGATAGGAACATTTGACACTAGTTAATAAATTTAGGAATTGTTTTCCCCAATTTGGAGAGTTACCAATATAAAACTATGATGTTTAACACTGAGAGAAGTTTGCATATTAATATATGATAGACTGATTGGTTTTAGCTGAATACTGAATACATGGTGATAAATTCTATCTGGTGTTAATTAATATATGGCTTAATCAAGAAGAAGAGGGATGGAAGGCAGTCAGTGAGGGAAAGTAGCCCTGAAATTTTGGTATAGCTTCTTAATCTCATCATAAAAATGGGAGTCATGGCTATTTAATCTTAAATTCCAGATTCAACACTGACTTCTTCAATGGTCTAAAAGAGGCAATTTACTGCTTCATATTTCTGTCCATTAGTGTACATTAAATGTACATAAAAACTAAATCGCACAGTGCTGGAAAAGACTTCTGCAAGAGAGAGTGATTGCTGAGTAGGAATTCGTCTCCTCCTTTTCTGTGCTGTGTCATCACAGTTTTAAAGAAATCTATGGCTGTGATTGTGAGATCCACATTCACTGAGTTGTGCTTCCCTCTGCTTTGAGAGTCAGGTTGATTTTCCTTCAAGGTAGGACATTACTTCCACTTGCATTGCCACGAATGCCCTTGCTCCCCACACTAATGAAGAATCAGTGCTGACAACTCCAAAGTAATCACCATTCTTTTCATCTTCCCTTTTCTCCCCAAAGCTTAAACTAATAATAATAACCATTTTAAAGCTTTCTCATGGGAAACTTAGCATGACTGGAAGGGAAATCAATTGTTCTTAGGACGGCTATTATTGTAAGAATTAATCACCGCTACTTGCAATTACTGTACCATACAATTATCACTAATATTTAGGCCACTCTGACTGCTGCCAGAGACTGCATTGCCTTTGCTGCTATTTCCACAGAACAGAAAGGAAGACTGAGAAAATAAATGAAACCAAAGCATAGAGATGACAGATTGAGGGGATTGGATTCTTCCACTGTCGGGCCAAGATGTATTCCACAACCACTGCCTGCGCACGTTAGAACAGCAACCTGCTCAGAACTGGAAGTTTTCCTTGGAAAGAAAAGAAGACAGCTTAAATAGGTTGAAGAGAGTAAAAATTAAAATCACTCTCAGACTTAAAATCTATTTCATGAGCCTGCACAACTCAATTCTTCTAAAGCATATGATTCTTCAGCATACCAATAAAACCCCTAAAACTTCCAAAATACTCCTGCCACTCCCCACTATGAAATGAGCATCTTGCAATATACCAGTAAGACTGTCCATGGTTTATCACCCTGTCTGTGCCAGTGAGAGATACTTGGCTACCCTAATGGAGGAAGAGTACTTAGACCTTAGATTTCACCCAACAATAAACAAATGACAAGTCGATGTTTCTCATCTGTTTTGTCCGGCATCAATTTTGAATTTAAAAATATTTAAAACTTTTTACACTTTTATATTTGAATAACTTTAGACTTATAAAAAAGTTGAAAAAAATGTATAAAAAAATATCCGTATAACCTTCACCCAGATTCCCCTCAACACAGTGCAATTATCAAAATCAAGAAATTAACATTGAATTGACTGCATTATTTAATCTACAGCCCGGTGCATTTCATTAATTTTTCAATTTCTCTGTGACTCAGGTTAAACCCAGCATTTGGTATTGTATTTTTTATTTTAGTCATTCTGATTGGTGTGTAGTAGTATCTTGTTGTGGTTTTAATTTGCATTTTGCTCATGACTGATGATGTTTAGCATCTTTTCCTATGCTTCTTTTTTAATTTGGAGGAAGGCCTATTTATTAATTTTTCATTCTATGAATCCTACTTTTGGGGTCACATTTGAGAATTCTTCACTTCGCCTTAACTCCTGAAGATTTTTGCATATTTTTTCCTAAAAGTTTTATAGTTTCATGTTTTACATTCAAGTCCATAATCCATTTTGGGTTAATTTTTTGTCTAAGGTGTAAGACTTATGTTGAAGTTTACTTTTGTTTTTAATTCAGAAATGCTCACTTGTTCTAGCACAGTTTCTTGAAAAAGCTATTTTCTCCATTAAGCTGTTTTTCACTTTTGCCAAAAATCAGTTGGGCATATTTGTATAGGGCTATTTCTGGGTTCTCTGATTCATTCCATTGATCTATGCTCCCATCACATAATCAATACTTTGATTACCTTCATTAATCATCCATATTCTTGATTACTGTAGATATAGACTGACAATGGAATCATTTCTCTCTATTCGTCTTCAGAATGGCTTCTTCTAGTTCTTTTGATTTTCCACGTAAATTTTGGAGTAGTCTTGTTTATACCCACCAAATATCTTCCTGTTATTTTGATAGGAATTATGGTAAACTTGTATATCAGTTTGGGGAGAATTGACATCTTTACTACATTGAGTCTTCCAACTTATGAACACAGGGTATCTCTCCTTATGAGATCTACTTTTGTTCCTTTCATCAGCATTCTGTAATTTTCAGCATGCAAGTTTTGTACTTATATTATGAAATGTACACTTGTCTTATTTGCTTTTTTTGGCTTGTAAGTTGTACTGTGTTTTCAATTATGGGGCTCATGCTTTTGTTACTAGCATATAGACATATAATTGATTTGACTTTTATATGTTTATTTTGTTCCCTGTGACCTAGCTGAACTAATTTGTGAGCTCTAGGAGGTTTGTTTTGTAGATTCTTTGGGATTTAATATGTAGAAAGTCATGTCATCTGCAAATAGAAACAGTTTTATTTCTTCCTATTCTCTATATATGTATGTTTTATTACCTATTCCTGCCTTATTGCACTGAACAGAACTGCCAGCACTATGCTGAATGGAATTGGAAATCCTTGCCTTGTTCCCAATGTTAGGCAAAAAGCATTCGACCTTTCACCAACTGTAACGTTAGCAGTAGTTTAGTTGAATATGTTCTTTATAAGTTCAGGAAGCTACTCTGTATTCATATTTTTCTGAAAGTTTTTATCATAAATGGGTATTAAATTTTGTCAAAATCTTTTTCTGTATCAACTGAGATGATCATGTGATTTTTCTTATTTAGCCTGTTAATATGGTGATGTTAATAGGGTTAATCAATCATTGATGGATTTTTAAATATTGAACAGGCCTTGAATCCATGGAATGAATTTGAATTGGTCATAATGTATAATTCTTTTGATATATTGCTGGGTTTTGTTTACTAAAATTTGTTAAGAACCATTGTATCTATATTAATGAGAGATATTTGTGGGTAGTCCGTCCTTCCTTTCCTTTCCTTTCCTTTCCTTCCTTCCTTCCTTCCTTCCTTCCTTCCTTCCTTCCTTCCTTCCTTCCCTCCCTCCCTCCCTTCCATTCTTCTTTCCTTCCTCTCACCCTATCTTATGATTTCCCATAGCTATCTCCAATTCCAATTCAACACCATAAGATTTGTTATAGCCTTTCCCTTTTCTTTTTTTTTAACTTTTTCCTCTGACACCTGAGTCTCAGTATCTGTAAAAATTATTTATTCAATCATAGAATACACATACAACAATTTAACAATGTGTAACCTGTATCTCCTTGCAAAATAAATTATTAATATGATTATGATGCTTATGTACAGTTCTTACCTCTTACCTTGGAGATTATAATCAAAATGCTGTTTCCCAGTGTTACTTAGCTTTCCTTTCCAATCCCTCCAGTGTGGTTGTTTTTCACATTTAATAGAGTTAGGATCATTTGTTTGTGTTTTGATTCTATTTTGAGTTTAACTCTCATTCTCGTTGGATTTTGATTATTTACCCCGGGTTCTGACTACTCCATTCTGATTTCTCTACCTCTTCCTCCCCTCCCATCCACCCTGTGTAGGTAACTAATATTAGTATTTTCCGATTTGCTCTTTCTTTATTTCCATTTCCACTGATTCATGCACACCTTTGTTTGTTGACTTCCTTATTACACAAAAGTAACATACAGATATTTTCTGGAACTTTGCTTTACTTAATATATTCTGGAAATCCCTCCATCTCTGCTCATAGAAATCTTCCTCATTCTTCTTAAAGGCACATTATATTCCACTGTGGAGGTGTACTATAGTTTATTTCAGTAATTTCCCATGTGTGGATATTTAAGTTGTTTCTAATTCTTTGAGATTACAAATAGTATTTCACAGAGTAACCTGTGCAAATGTATTTTTGTATTGTTCAAGGTATACCTTCAGGATAAGTTACTAAAAGTGGGTTATCGGAACAAAAGGTAACTGAATATGTACTTAATGTCAGTTGTGGCCAAATTCTTGCCCAGAAGGGTTGTATATGTTTGCATTTTGCATTTCCACAGCAATGTATGAGAGCATTTGGTCCCAAAAGCCTCAGAATATATCCTCCCAACAGAATATATTGTCAGATTTGGGAAAAGTACCAATCTGAAAGATGATAAATAGTATTTTTATGTGGTTTTCATTTATACTTCTATCATTATAAGTGTGGTAAAATGCATATCTGCAGGGAATTATTTAATGGTTTTGTGAATGGTCTGTTTATGTATACCCTCATTTTTTCTATCAAGTTTCTGGTCTTTTTCTTTTCAGTTTAAAGGGTTCTATATATTACCAGGATAGCAATAAACTTTAACTGTGATGTGTGTTCAGTTGTTTTCTTCCAGTTTCCCAGTGGCTTTTTTTTACTTGTTTACAGTTTTTTTTTATCTTTTATTTTTTCTATGCTTATATCAAATGTATTATGTCATTACATTTATTATCTTTTCTTATATTCTTTTTTTTTTTTTTTTTGATGGAGTCTCATTCTGTCACCAGGCTGGCGTGTAGTGGCATGATCTTGGCTCACTGCAACTTCCGCCTCCTGGGTTCAAGCATTTCTCCTGCCTCAGCCTCCCAAGTAGCTGGGACTACAGGCACATGCCACCACGCCCAGCTAATTTTTGTATTTTTAGTAGAGACGGGGTTTCACCATGTTGGCCAGGATGGTCTCGATCTCTTGACTTTATGATCCACTTCAACCTCCCAAAGTGCTGGGATTACAGGCATGAGCCACTGCACCTGGCCTATCTTTTAAGTTTAAGCCATATTTAAAAAGCTTTTTCCTACACTTGAGGCTAAAGAGAAATATACCCAAGTTTTCCTATAGTACTTGTGTGGTCTTATTTTTTACATTTAGATCTCTGATCTAGTTTTATCTTTTCCCAGATGGCTCCCATTTGTCTTAATGCTGTTGTGAAAAAGTTTGTTTCCTTAATTATGTGAGATACTGCATTTGTCATATACCAAATTTGCACATGTACTGAGGTCTAGTTCTGAACATTCAATCCCATTGCTCTGTTTACCTATTTACACTCTAATATCACACTGTCAAAACATATACTTGCTAATACCCTGTGTCTCATTTTCTTGCTAGAGGATGTGCACTTATGAAGTGTCTTCTGAACTATGACAACTTACGGGCAGGACAGGAGACCCTGGGCTGTCTTACTTCCACTGGCATGTGACTTTGTCTCCTAGACTTTCTAAGGCTCAGTTATAATATCTGTAAACTTGAGAGAATATTATATATCTCAAACATTTGTGAGAATTACCAGGATATATGTGAAATTTCACTGCTAACTATTATTACTAGAGTAATAATACACGATGGTGTTTACAAAGCCAGATCCTGTGGTAGGCAGAGATGACTTCCATTCTGGCACTGAGTGTGTAACCTTGAGTCCTAGATTTCTCATGCCCAAATGGAGAAAGTAATTGTAATGATATTGGCAGTTTGTATTTACTATAATAACATATGTAACACACTTAATACAGTGTCTGACACATAGTTATTGTTTGGTTAATATTAGATTTTTTTCCTTTACTGCTCTAGGGATGTCACTCACGACTTTTGGAATGAGAGAGTATCCCATGAGAGAGCATTCCATTTCCAGAATTTCAGAGGTATGTGTAGACTTTATTCTGTGCAGACACCACAGACAAAGAAGCATCCACTTCTGTGAAATTTGACATATTTTGTCATCAGTTTTATGAAAATATACATATAAATAAATAACTTGCTTTCCAAGGACAGCCTTTAAAAAATTGTTTTGGTACCTTGTAGACACAGTGCCAGTCTCTGTTGCCCCAACCACATGTGTTTTGTGACATTATCTCCTGGTCTCAGTTCAGTGCCTAGAGCACATATCAAACAACTTGACTCAACTGTAGTCTATAGATCCTTAAAACAGACTGCACACTTGGGGAAGCCACTGCATGCTTCAAATTTTGAGAATCTTGCTACATTGGGTCATCACTCCTTTTCACATTTTGGGTCACAGAGCCAGGCCTTGGACTTCCTAGAGGTAGTTTACAGCAAGACCTCTTGATTAGAGATGATTTGCACGTTTCCTGCCCCTTTCAAATTGCTCTTTTCTGCAAAGGTTAATTTTAAGGGAAATAAAACAAGCCCAAACATTTCTGCTTTAAAGTGAACTTTTCAGCTCAATGTAAACCTTGTTTTTATTGACTGGTCCTCAAACATATGAATTTACTGGAGACTTAATTCTGTGTGGAGAATTTCAATTATAATATTTCTCCATTTTTATATACTTGAGAATCAAAGATTAGATTAAACATTTATTTCCTGTCACTCTTTCTTTTCTCCTAACCTTGTTTCTCCTAGCCTTCTGCTTGGCTGACCATAGAAAATGTTTTGGAGTCTTTCCCATTGACCTCATGAAACTTATCCTTTATTAATACCCATTGGCATCCAACAACTTCAAGGTGATAGGAGAACAGGAATGGCATTAATAATTTAGGACTGAATAACTAACTAGAACAGAACACTTCCCTTCACCTCCATACCCTCTCTCGACAGCATGAATGAATTGCCCGTGCCAAGGAAAACAGGGCAAGGCACTGACTGAAATGCACAGATGGATCCACTGAACAGAAAGAATAGGTCAGCTGGGTTTTCTGATACCTGTTTGCTACCCAGTGAAAAGTAAAGAACTCTTCATGAAACTACTTGTGAATAACAAGAGATCATGATGACTCTCTAGTTTGGTGCTCTCTTAATCATAGGAGAAAACTGAGGCTCAGAGAGGTAAAATAACTACTCCAAGGTTATCCAGGTACCTGATGGATGGTTCAGAGCATTTTCTAGGACAAAATAGTCATTTTGAATGACTTTCTATTTAAGGGAATTTAAGGGAAGTAACATGTATCTTGAAACTAAGATTTTCACATAGGTTTATCCTAGTGAAATTTTCAGATCTGAAACTTCATCATACTAAAGAGGAGAAAATGTGTAAAACCACTTAAAAACTTTTCTGCAAGATCCTCAGTAGGACTGCAGTGGTTTTCCTCAACTTCTAGGCCTACAAGACTCATCGAACCCACCTCCTGGGTCTGCAAGATCCCTCAGGCCCACAGTATATTCTAATTCATTTCTTTCTGCACTTGATTGACACATATGTCCACATCAATCTGCTAGAATTTTTCATATACTGATGTAAACAATCAACTTACATTGTACTCACATAAGAATCTTCCCAACTAGATTAAAGTCCATTGTCCATAGAGACTACATGTTTTAATTACTTCTAGATCCACAGAGCCTAATTTATTGTTCACGTCATAATAGATGCACAGTAAGTACAGGTTAATATACTGAGAAGTGCTTATTCTTATGGGTGTCTATGATTATATTGCACTAGATGTAGAGAAATAATCCAGTTGCCTGAGGAGCTAGACCTAGAAACAAATGAACCCCTTTGTGTATAAGTGTCCTCTTGAGAAACCTTGAATCCCCTCTAGTATTAATTATTTCTAGATTTGAAAAATTCTTCTGAGTTTACTTACATGCCTTTCTGAAGGCACTTGGGAGCATTCCTTTAAATATGTAACTGTTATTCAACTACCGATTTCTGAAGATTTTCATATCCTATTACAGAAAAGAGCTAATGAAAGGGCATCTGAGTTGTTAAGCAAGTTCATTCCGAGTGACAGATCTGTATTCTGGTAGGGAGGAAATCCTATCATTCATTAAAACGTTTCCAATAAGGCCTAATGAATGCATTACCGTTAAAAATAATCCAATCTGCCAGATGATTGATTTGAACCACAATACGGAGACTGGCAGCTAAGTTTCTTTTCTTTATCTCCCAAACTTTTCCATGCAATAAAGATTAATTCCTTTTATTGTGTTGGTGAAATAATAATAGAGTCATAAAACATAACAGAACAAGAGGAAGTTGACAAAGTGTGTGTTTGATTAATTGCCTTAATAGATTATAGGCGCTGACTGAAGTGTTTTTATTTCCCAAGGCTCATTTTTCAATGTTTGACGATACAATACAAATATATATATATTTACCAACCCCTAACTCCATGAACAAAACTAAAACACAAAAGGCATGGGTCAGAATTACTCAACACATGAGGAGTTTAATATCTGTTTAGAGAGTATTTAGGCGATGCCAGCTGACTGGGTTGGCTTATCAGCCAGGACAGGGGGACAATTAACAAAGAAACCTGGCTTGGTATTTAAGACTTTGGACTTTCTTTTCTCTGGTGATGTCTGGCCTTTCTCTCCCTCTCTCTCTTTTTTTCTGAGACATGGTCTCACTCTGTCACCCAGGCTGGAGTGCAGTGGCTCAATCATTGCTCACTGCTGCAGCCTCAAATTCCTAGGCTCAAGTGATCCGCCTATCTCACCCTTCCAAGTAGCTGGGACTACAGGCATGCACCACCATGCCTGGCTATTTTTTTATTTTTATTTTTGTAGAGATGAGGTCTCAATACGTTGCCCAGGCTTGGTTTCTCCCATACAAGACAGAAGTTCCAAATTTCTTGGAAAAAACACAAGCACCATTCTCAGTGGCATCTGCTCCTGAATTTTTTTAACCATGGCCTCAACCCACATGGGTGTCTTCATGGGATCCTGTGAGGATCTCAAAGGTCAAGAGGTTGAGTAGAGACTCAAGAGCTGTCCAATGAGCTATGTCCAGTTGGTGGAGGCAACGTTAGTGTTCAAGGCTTACAGAGCCTTTTCTCTCTTTCTGTTCTATTTTTTAATCCTAAACTATGTGATTTTCCCTACCAACCTGGATTTATTCACTTTTTCATTCATTTATGTTTATCATTTGTCTATCATGTGGGAGGCCCTTGGATACAACAAAAAACATGAGACACATGATTGCTGTCTTCAGAGAATTTTTAGTCTATTCAGATAGACATTAAAAACATCACTTCAGAAAAATCATGATGAGTGTTGTCATGGTGAGTATACAGGGAAATATAGGAAGATACATCAGAAGTGAGTAGATCTAACCTCCTCTAAAACTCAGGAAGACAGATCACATATGGACAAGGGTGTTTAATCTCAAACCTAAATATCAAGGAGGACTTAGCCAGGCAAAGTTGTGTTATGTGGTAATGAGTGGATGGTTTACTTCTTTCTTATTCAGAAAACTGTAATATTGACAGCTCTCATTTGAATAATACTGGAGCAGCTGGAATGAAATTAATCCTTTCTGTACAAGCTCTGGACAAAATATTTAAAAAGTGGCTATTCAAAGTCACCGAAAAGAAGCCAAAGGCAGCAAGAAACTTGGAAGGTTCACTGTTGAAAGAATAAAATCACATTGAGTGAGGCCCATTATGGTATAGCTTTTCCTCCAAGAGCACGTGGTGCTGGACAGTTAGAAATCAAGAAGAAAACCTCAGTCTTATTGGACACAGGTGGCTAGAAATTGAAATGAAGAGGAAAATCCTTTAAAGAGCATGAGCTACAGAGGGGTGCCGCCACTCTGCTCATAAGATCCCCTCAAAAACTAAGCTAAACCCTGAACTGCACATGCTCAGCGAAGATTACAAGATGCTCAGAGGAATGCAACAGACTGTCAGCTATAAAGGCTGAGCGAGAAAGTTCAGCTGCCGTCTCACACAGGAGACACAAAGTGCAGAGTTTGAGTCCTATGCATTTGAGAAATCTTAAAGAGACCGGCTTTCAGAATCCCACTCGTCTGAAAATTAAGTCCTAGGTCTGTTTCATAATGGTCTGTACCCTGCTTTTGGAAAAGCTGAGATTCTCTTTATATGCCTTCAACAAGGACATCTGGATTTCAACCTTATCTTTCAATTGATTATTAACTTCCCTTATTTTTTTTTATCTTTTTCCAAAGCTCAAGTAGTTTAGTATAGTTTTGTTTGTTTGCTTTTGAGACAGGGTCTCACTCTATTGCCCAGGCTGGAGTGCAGGGGTGTGATCATAGCTGGCTGCAGATGTGAACTCCTGGGCTGAATTGATCTTCTCCTCAGCCTCCAGAGTAGCTGGGACTACAGGCACATACAACAACGACTGGCCAGTTTTCTTTCTTATTTTTGTAGAGACAGGGTCTCACTATGTTGCCTAGGCTGTTCTTGAAATCCTGGCCTCAAGGGATCCTCCCACCTCAGCCTCCAGAGTACCTGGGACTACAGGCACACACCACTTTGCCTGGTTCTATTGTTCTTATAGTTACTACTTTATGTTTTTCCAATGCTTATAAGTTGTACAAGCCAGTACATTCTCTTCCGGTGATATACCAACCCACTTCACCACTGGTAAGAGTTCTAGCAACTGATCACCAGTTGTGCCAGGGACTGCCTACTTCCATTAAGGGGATCCTCATCACTAGCCTGGCAGCAAGTGATCCAGCTCAAAAACACCCTCTTAATGGTTGCTGTCCTGACCATCCAGGTACCAACGACTGACATTCAGAAGTAGACTCTCAGACAGAGTTTAGCATGCAGGATGTTTGGGAATACCCTTGGGATAAAACCTGTGAAAGAAAAAGAGCAGATGCCGGATCAGAGAGAATAAGAGGTTGAATATAATGCCTTAGCCAACCAGGAACTCTGGTACAAGAAAGGCCCTTCAGAATTGTCCCCCACTGGGACTAGACGCCCAGGTGTTTATGCACCCATATCCATCAGTCATTGCATACAGGCCATCCCAGAAAGGTCTTGAATTTTTGTAATGTAGCTCTTTGCAACTGAGGCAATCCCTAAAGAAGCTGACAGCTAAAGGGTGTCTGCTAAGACTATTTCCAAAACTAGGACCAACAGGTCCTTTCATTAAAGAAGATTTGAGTGGCTTCTTCACAAGCTACATACTCTATCTGGGCCCCTGCAGTGATAAATATAATGGTAAAAGCCAACACTCTAAAAATGGCAGAATGGAAAGAGGCTGGTTCTTAGAACTGTGATCTAAGAAACAAAATAGACACCCCTCTATCAACTGAGACAGACCCAAAGGTTAAGGAAACAAAGTTACCTATAGGTCAAGAGTTCAGGGACCTGCTTGCATAGCAAATTTCTGAATGTCTGTGACTAAACTCCTGAACAATGGGAGCCATCAGGTCTGATTTACAACCCAGACTACTAAAACTCTGGTTGGACACAGGACCAACCTTACAAACATTCTTTTTTTCTGATAAGCAACTTCAGATCTTAAGCCAGTTTCAGCCAGCTTACAGAGGCTGTGCACAAACTGTCTTTGTGTCCTATAGTTCACCTTTTGACATACAGAGCCAAATTCTACCTCATTTTAATGCTAAAACTCTGACCCAAGGTAAACATGGGATGTATGTTACATATATGTTTACCCAATCTGTATGCACTCGACTCCCCTAATAAATATGTACAGCTTTTCCCCCAAACCTGCTGAATATGTATGACACTGGCCCTGTGAGGCATAAAACCCAACTTGTCCTTCCTCTCTTCAAAGATAGAGCACTTTAAGCACATGCCTAGAGACTGTCTCTTCCTGGTTTGCAAACTAATAAAACTCTCTTTTCTAGTATTTAGCTGTCTTGGTGGTCTTTTGGATGAGAGAATCCTGGAAACACCTAACTCAGAGCTCTTAGAGCATTTATGGGATACTTTTTTTTTTTTTTCTGAGACGGAGTCTCGCTCTGTCGCCCAGGCTGGAGTGCAGTGGCGTAATCTCGGCTCACTGCAAGCTCCGCCTCCCGGGTTCACGCCATTCTCCTGCCTCAGCCTCTCCTAGTAGCTGGGACTACAGGCGCCCGCCACCACGCCTGGCTAATTTTTTTGTATTTTTATTAGAGATGGGGTTTCAACGTGGTGTCGATCTCCTGACCTCGTGATCCGCCCACCTCGGCCTCCCAAAGTGCTGGGATTACAAGCATGAGCCACCGTGCCCGGCCATTTATGGGATACTTATGGGATATTTTAGGTATCTCTTCATTGCAGCCATTATAAGTTGAATTTTCAGTGACTTGCACTGAAAACATCTTAACATATAGAAGACGAAGAGAAGAGCAGGGTGACATGTAGGCAGAGAAACACCTTATACAATAGCCAAGATGTGGGCCAGGCATGGTGGCTCATGCCTGTAATCTCAGCACTTTGGGAGGCCAAGGCGAGCAGATCACGAGGTCAAGAGTTTAAGACCAGCCTGGCCAACATGGTGAAACCCCGTCTCTACTAAGAATACAAAAATTAGCCGGGCTGGTGACGTGTGCCTGTAATCCCAGCTACTTGGGAGGCTGAGGCAGGAGAATTGCTTGAACCCAGGAGGCGGAGGTTGCAGTGAGCCAAGATTGCGCCACTGCACTCCAGCCTGGGTGACAGAGAAAGACTCCATCTCAGAAAAAACAAAAAGAAGCCAAGATGTGAGAGAACACCTTTACACACCTGATAAGGAACTGAAACAAGTCTAATAAAAGTAAAGTATATATTATACAGAATAGGGAGGTGAGAAGTAAAGCTGGAGGGGTAAGCTGGCATGAAATCATGGAGAACTTCTAATAGTTTATTATGCAGTTGACTTTACCCCAAGAGCAATGAAAAGCAATAGTAAAGTTTTAAGCAGGAAAGTGGTGTGATAAGATTGAGCTTTTGAAAGATCTAACTCCACTAAAGACCTTTGCCTGGAGGGGCCAAGATAAGGTACAAGGAAACCTTTTAAGCAGTAATTGCTATAATCCTGGTGATGAAGGATTGGGGTAGAATGGTAGTAATGTGTATGGGAAAAAAGTAAACAGAATAAGAGATATTTACAGGTCAGAACCAATTGCTCTTGGTGATTAACTCAATGAGGAAGAACTTGGACTTTGGAATGATTCTATAGTTTCTGGCTTGGGTAACATGTCCTTGGATACTCCTTGACTTGGAGCCCAGAGGGGTGGTGAAGGCATGGGCCCTGAAACCAGACTCTGTGTTTCCTTCCTAACACTGCTACTTCTTAGCCGGATGTCTTCTACCAGTTTTCACCATTTTGTACCTCAGTTTTCAAATCTATACAGTATGGTTAAATGTAAATATCTCCATTAGAGACTTGTTTGAGGACCACATGGGTTAATGTGCATAAAATACATAGAAAAAGCTTATTCATAGTAATATACCTCTGAGAAATTGTGGGTTCAGTTCTAGAACACTGCAATAAAGCATATATTGCAATAAAATGAGTCACAAACATTTGTTTGGTTTCCCTGTACATATAAAATGTTATGTTTACAGTATGTATAGTCTATTATAGGTGCAATAGTATTATGTCTGAAGAAATGTATATGCCTTATTTAGAAAACACTTCACTGCTAAAGAATGCTAACTATCATTTGAGTCTTTAGTGATCTGTAATCATTCTGCTGATGGAGGGTCTGCCTCAGTGTTGATGGCTCTTGACTGATCAGGGTGATGGTTGCTGAAGGCTGGGATGGCTGTGGCAATTTCTTAAGAAAAAGACAACAGTAAAGTTTGACACAGTAATTGACTCTTCCTCTCACAGAAGATTTTTCTGTAGCGTGAAATACTATTTGATAGCATTTTTACCCACAGTAGAATTCCTTTCCAAATGAGAGGCAATTCTCTCAAATCCCGCTAAAGCTTTATCAACTAAGTTTATGTAACATTCTAAATATTTTGTTGTCATTTCAACAATGTTCATAGGAGCTTCACCACGAGTAGATTTTATCTCCAGAAACTACTTTCTTTGCTTATTCATAAAAAGCAACTCTTCCTCTGTTCAAGTTTTATCATGAGATTGCAGCAATTCAGTCACATCTCCCTAAATGGATGTGGGCTCTCCTAATTCTAGTTTTCTTGCTATTTCTACCACACCTGCAGTTATTTCCACCACTGAAATCTTGAACCCCTCAAAGTCTTCCATGAGGATTGCAATCAACTTCTTTCAAATTCCCATTAATGTTGACATTTTTACCTCCTCCCATAAACCACGAATGTTCTTAATTGCATCTAGAATGGTGAATCCTTTCCAGAAGGCTTTCAACTTATTATGCTATTTGATACATAATTACCCATCAAAGGTATCACTATCTATTGCAGCTATAGCCTTATGACACACATTTTTAAATAAGAAGACTTGAAAGTAGAAATTACTATTTGATCCATGCGCTGCAGAATGGATATTGTGTTAGTAGGCATGAAAACAACATTCGCCTCATTATACATCTCCATCAGAGCTCTTAGGTGACCAGATATGTTGTCAATGAGCAGGGTAATGTTTTGAAAAGAAATCTTTTTTCCAGGCAGTAGGTCTCAACAGTAGACTTAAAATATTCAGTAAACCATGCTGTAAACAGATGTGCTGTCATTCAGGCTTTATTGTTCCATTTTTACAGCACAGACAGAGTAGATTTGGCATAGTTCTTAAGGGCCCTATATTTTTGAAATGGAAAATAAGCATTGGTTTCATCTTAAAGTCACCAGCTGCATTCGTTCTTAATAAAATATTCAGCCTGTCTTTCGAAGCTTTGAAAGTAGGCATTGATTTTTTTCTCTCTAGCTATGAAAGTCCTAGATGGCATCTTTCTTCAATAAAAGGTTGTTTTATCTATATTAAAAATCTGTTGTTTAGTGTAGCCACCTTCATCAATGAGCTTAACTAGATCTTCTGGATAACTTGCTAAAGCTTCTACATCAGCACTTGCTGCTTCACCTTTCACATTTATGTTACAGAGATGACTTCTCTCCTTAAACTTCATGAATCACTCTTTGTTAGCTTCCAACTTTTCTTCTGTAGATTTCTCACCTCTCTCAGACTTCATAGAATTAAAAAGAGTTAGGGCTTTCCTCTGGCTTTGGCTTTGGCTAAAGAGAATATTGTGACTGATTTGATCTTCTATCCAAACCGCTAAAATTTTCTCCATATCAGAAATAAAGTTTTTTGCTTTCTTATCATGTATGGGTTCACTGGGGTAGCATTTTTAATTTCCTTCAAGAACTTTTCCTTTGCATTCACAACTTGGCTATCTGTTACAAGACACCTAGATTTCAACATATCTCAACTTTTAAACTGCCTTCCTCACTAAGCTTCACCATGTCTAGCTTTTAACTTAAAGTGAGAGATGTGTGACTCCTCCTTTTACTTGAACATTTAGAGGCCATTATAGAGTTATGAATTGACCTAATTTCAACATTGCTGGAAATGAAGAAGCCTGTGGAACGGCTGGTCAATGGAACAATCAGAACACCCATAACATTTACTGATTAAGTTAGCTGTCTTATATGGGCACTGTTCATGATGCCTCAAAAAAATAACAATAGTAACATCAAAGATCAATGATCACAGTTCACCATAACAGATATAATAATAATAAACAAATTTGAAATATTTTGAGAATTACTGAAATGTGACACAGAGACATGAAGTGAGCATATGCTGTTGAAAAAATGGCATCTATAGACTTGCAGTGTGCAAGGTTGCCACAAACCTTCAATTAGTAAGAAACACAATCTCTGTGAAGCACAATAAAGAGAAGCACAATAAAATAAAATATATCTGTAAATACAATACATTATTATTACTAGGGTCCTCACTCTGGTTTTCCTGTTCCTGCTTCTTTGGTCTTTTAACCACTTCAACTTCAATGCTTCAGAACCCTGTGGAATAACGCACCCTGACTGTCACTTCCTTCTTCCATGATGACTTGCCTCAACATTCCTGACACCTTGGCCAGGTCCCTTTAATTCCCTCCCACCATGCCAGTAGAAGTGCAGTACTATTGCAGGAAAATCACTTCCTACTAAACATTATTCATATTATACTTGGATGTATTTAAAGTACTGTATCTGCAAATAGAGCAAGCTGACATTCAGTTGTGGAGTGCTCTGGCATCTAGGGCCAATGGCATCAGCCTCACATCCCTGGGTTCCTTAGGCACCTGTGGATTCCAAGCTTCATCATATGATTTCTCATTTTTACACTACAGTGATTCTCTGTACTACTCCTAATCTTTCATCTTTCATTGCCTTCCCAAGCTCTTCCATTGTACACTCTGGAATTCAGAATTTGCCATCAAGCCCCACAACTCCAAAAACATTCTCAAAATGCATCTTCTGGACACTAACTGAAACTAAACCCAAAATCATTTTGCCTGCAACATCTCAGGTATAGATTGTCTTTTTCCCTATAATCTACACATCTCTAAGATCTAAGATCTACAGGCCTAAGATTGAGGTAGGAATTCCTCTTGCTTTCCACAGATGTTTCCAAATTGCCTTTCCTACTTTCTCCTTCAAAACTCAGGGCCCCATTATTGTAAATGTCATCAGATTTTACCATTTCTTAATATGTTGTTTTCACTGCATATCTTCTAATCACTCCCCATCCTTAATTTATAATTTCAACATCTTGTTCACTTTCTCCCTGCCACACTTTTAGTATTAATTTTCAGAAACTAAACCTTATGTAGATGGCCTCTCAGTTCTTGAACTCATTAGTGTTACATTTTATCCTACCTGATACCCACTTCTGGAGTAATCATCAATTACTACATTTCACCAAACTCTTAGTTTAAAAATCAATCATGCCCTAGTCTTCTACCTCACTTACTCCCACTCCAATTTTATGTCCTCAGTGAGGTCTTACATCTATTGACACTTCCACATTTCCACTCTTCATCTTCCTCCTTACCTTCCTCCCTTTCCTCCTTATCCTGTCTAGAATTCATAAGAAACATCTTCCCTCTTTAATCCACCCCCAATCTGTTTCTCTCCACTCTACTTATCTCACACAACTTCAATTTTATTGAAACTCAAATGTCTACTTACTCAACACTTGTAAATGGTCCACTGAATTTTGCCACTGGGGAAAAGTCACAGAACCATGGTGACTGTACTCACTTCAAATTTCAGATTACAATTCAAAACAGGTACTCAACATCATAAGACTTTGTTCTACTTTACTGATTAAATTTATTTTCCACAATCTTAGGTGATTATTTTATACACGTTTCTCCTCAAATGATCCAACTTCCCACTTTTTATACCCTATATGCGTCTGATAACCTCAACATGGACTTGGTAGGGACATTAGATAAGTTATCTCATTTATTCATCATTTCCACCAGAAACTCTTTCTAGGCACAGTGCTCTTTCTTTCTGCCCATCTCAATGAAAGATGTATACTTACTAATATTCTAGACACCTCATTACACTTGAGCCCTGCTTTCTATCCCCAGGATGTCTTATGAAGAACTTCATTTCATCACTGGCTTCTCTCCTGCATTGGTTTCTCTATCTTTAGTAGATGCTACCAAATCCTCAAATCTATGCCCTCTGTATCTACCCACAATGTACTAACAATCTAGTTGTTCCTGCCAGAAATCTGGCTTTCTTTCATCTCTTCACCTTCTACATCTAAGTCATCAGTAATTCCCAAGTCGCATAAGATAGACTTCAAAATATACTCTGAATTGACTGCATTTCACTCTCTCCAATGTCATGGGTCTATCCAGACCCTTGTTTTCTCCAGCATGAACTACTGCTACAGTCTCCCATCAGCTCTTCCTGTCTCCACTCTTTTCATCCAAAGTGCATTTGCCACAGTGCCCTCAGGATATTCTTAAGAATAACTCAGATCATGTCTCTCCTCTGCTATTAGTTCTCCAACAGCCTCCAAATTTTTTTTTTTAAAAAACAACTCTTTATTATGGTCCATAAACTTACCCTTGTCCAGTTCTCCAGTCCCATCTCTCTCTACTATCCCTTTCAAGAGAGATACTAACCTTCTTTCCATTCTCCTACTATATCATTCCAAATGCTTGGCATTTGTTCTTTCCTTTGCACATTACTCAGATGTTAAACCTAGTATCACTTACTCAAAGAGGCCTCTTCCAGCCAACCCCACACTCTATCTCATTATTATTATCATATTCTTTCTTATCACTTTTTGGTTCTTAACATTTTTATTATTTATTTGGATTGTCTCCACCCTTCTCCTGTCAGACACATACTACAGATACCTGCACGTAAGCCCCTTATAGCAGTAACTCTATCTTCTTCACTGCTGACTTGCTAGGACTTAAATTATATTTGACACATCACTTTTGATCTGTAAACATTTTATAAGTGACTAAACGATGACTGACTAAAATTTGAAGCCCTACTATTAAAAATCCATACTATTGAGATCTTCTGTTCATACTTGAGAAAGTAGGAAGAGGTATTAAACTAAGTAAAACGAGAATGTTGACAGAGGAAGAAATCAACTCTCCATATTTAAGCAGAGAATGAGAATAGATGAGCTGTATAGAAGAAATACAAGATGGATAGGACCACAGAGATATAAAACAGGCATATTTGAGATTTTACTGTGTATCTTATATTATCCTGCTTTTTCACTTAATATTTTAAATACTTTCTCATATCATTAAGATTCTTTATAAATATAATATTCAAATGTGGAATAATATTTTACTTTTTCTGGTGGGATCATAACTAATTTAACTATTCTTTAAATTTTTTTATAAATGAATATGCTTATGCATTAGTCTTTTGCAACATTTATGATTACTTTCTTAGAGTGAACTCTTAGTAGGGGAGAAACCACTTAAAAGGGATAAGTATTTTTAATGTTATCAAGTCTTATTACTAACTAGCTTCCTAAGAAGTTTTGTGTAATTTATATTCATAGAATTTATAAGAAGAACAATTTCAAAGTACCCTCCAACATTAATAAAATTTATTTATTTGTTGTTCGTTTATGAGAAAAAAGCTAATCTCAGTATTTTTATTTACATTTCTGTGGTTACTAGAGTCATTATTATTTCACATTTCCATTATCTTTTATATTTTGTGCATTTATATTTTCTCTTTTCTCCTTTTGGTCTTGTTCTCATCTATTTGCATAACATTTTTATACATTAATATATTAACCATTTATCTATACTTGTTTCAAATACTTAACTTACCCACAGATTTTAGAAAGAATATTTGACTTAATGTCAGCAACAGTAAAGGCTCTGAAGCCAAAAGATAAATCTATGATACAATAGAAAAGTACCTTCCTTCAGAGAGCAGAAAGTACTAACAATTGGCCCAGGTGGGAAAACTAAAGCAAAGTGAATTAAAAATTTGCCTGAGTAGAGTTCAAGTGGAGCATAAAGCATTCGGGATTTTACAGATCAAAAGGAAGTAGGATTTGGTAAAGCAAGTTGCCAAGACTGAGTGTGCAGATTTTTCTAGAAAAGCAAGGTCAGTCATGGCTGATACACCAGATGCAGAGCATAAGACAGCCATTTATCTTTAGTGAATTAAGGATTAGACCATCTTTGATATCTTAGACATTTTTGTTTCCAACCTGCATCCTTTAACCTCACACATCTCTGTTCTAAAGCCATAAACATTAAGGAAATACAAAAAGATTTTTTAATCTAATATCAGAGGAGAAGTCAGGGGAAAAGGACAGATGCTAAAGAGAACAAAATTAAATTCTAAGACTTCTGTGAAGCTTGGGAATTGAGAAAATATCCCCTGAAGGGCACTTTGGTCATGGGGGAGAAAAGAGAGAGCTGTGGAGACAAAGTTAGCAACGGGGTTTAGGACAACCTATCCCAAAATAATGGCACTTTGGAACACTGAGTATTTTAAACCGAAGGATTTTGAGAAAACAACAGAAGCAGGAGGGTTATTCTCACCCTCTCCTGAAGCAAATCATAAAACCTAGGATGGATTTTCTGACCTTCCCTGAAATGGGGATGAGACCCTCATTAGAGAGGTGCCCTCCCTGTAAGTAAAGGCAAGGAACATCCTTGCCTCTGAAGACACAGAGTCAGAGAGAAGAAACTGAACAAATGGCCTTGCTAAGTATCCCCCAGTTCATTATCCTTAGATCACATCTCTTTTGTCCAATTATATTTCTTTACGACTGTCCACTTGTCACTAAACTTAGCATATAAATACAACACAAGTTTAACTGTTTCTTAGGGCCTTCATTTCTTTATGAGGGTCTCATGTAACATAAAACTTATATTAAATAAGTCGACATGTTTTTTTTTTTGTTAGTCTGTCTTTTGTTTCAGTGCTTAAGTCATGAACTTAGGTGGGTGAGGAAAAGGTGTTTCTCCTTCCCAACATCAGTCTTGAGACCCTAAATGTAGGTGTTAACCCAACCACAGACCAAGTTAGATCTGGGTTTCCCTAGTGAGTTGAATAAAAAAGTCAACAGTCTTCAAAAAGCAAAGCCTTCAAAACCCAAACCTAAAATATAGAAGAGGAGGATCTATATTTTCCTTACAAAATCATGGTCTTTGTCATATGTGCATATTCTCAGGACGGAGGCCAGCTGTGCACCCTAGGAGCTGGCACAGACACAGGAGCTCATGCCTCCTGTCTGTCACATTTCCCAACCAGAGTTGAATGCCTTGAAATAGTGCCCATTAAGAATGTCCTTATTAGCAACATACCATGCCACAAGACTGTTTTCCATTTAATTTTATCTGAAATTTATGATGATAAACCTGTTAGCCAATTTCCTGAAAGATATTGCCACCACAGTGTCTTTCTCTTTCCAAGCTCACTTTTTGCATATAGAGTCAATTGCCATTCCGCAACGGGAGGAAAAAGATTACCTTCATTATCTCGCTTTCTTTATTTATTCAGATTTCCCTCAGGCATTTTAATGTTGCCCAAAAGTGTCTTGCTCTTAGTAATTCTGTTCTTTTAATATCATGGAAATTGGCTTTAGGATGCAGTGCATGAAAAGGCAAAAAGGAAAAGTTTACTTTAGTTATTCCAAAATTAAAGTGGCTCATGAAAAGGAAATCTGTTTTGTTGTTGTGGTGCTGGTGGTGGTTGTTTGCACAAACGCTTTTCTCAAAGTCTGTTTTTATAAAGGTCTTAAATCTTAGAGCTATTCGTCATGCGTGCTCGCCACATCATTCCTCCTCCTGCATGGAATTCCTCTAACCGCTTTTCTTGTCCATTTCAATCTCAGCCATTTCAATTCCCCTCCAATGCATTTTCACCATCACAACAGTACTCTGAAACCACCCCTGTACTTTCATTCAGTATCACAGAGGACATCTGAGTATCATCCTTCCCCCATTCATTTATTATTTTATTCAACTAACTAATTAGAATCCCTGTTGCAAGTCAGAGTCAAGGAAAATGCAGTCTCATTCATTCACTTACACTGTTTTAGGTGACCTTTTAAAATTGTATGGATAATTTTAAGAAATTTACCAGTTTCATCTGGCTTTCAAATGTATTACTTATGGTAATTCACAATACATGTTAAAATCTCAAAAGTTATTTCTTCCTTTTTAGTCTTTAATTTGTAGCTACTTCTACCTTTTCATTCTTTATTTTGCCTGTTAGCATATTTTCCCTCTTTCTTCTTGGTCAGTCTTGACAGAAGTTTGTATGTCTTAATAATCTTTTGGAAGAGTCAGTTTCCCATTTGCTAATCTTCTTTATCATTTGTTTATGATCTAAATTGTGTTATATCTTATTTTACCTTGCTTATATTCTTGTTTCTTGCTTCTTTGGGTTTGATATGTTTTTTCCTCTCTAACTTTATGACTTGAGTGTGAAAATAATTTGCCTTCCACCTCTCTTCTTTCTTGATAATTGTACTTATAGCTCTGCAATCTTTTTTAAGCACTGCTTTAGCTCTTTCCCAAAATTTGATTTTTAACATGCTTATGATCACTAATTCTGAAAACTTCTTAATTTTCTTTAATATTTCCTTTTTAACCAAAGGGTTACTTAATAATCTTTATTATTTAGTTTTCAAAAATATTGGATTTTATAAAAACAATATTTTGTCTTATATTGATTCTTTAACATTTATTGAGACTTCTGTTATGTCCTAATACAGACCTTTTTTTTTTGGCCAAATGTTTGTGTATGTTTAAAAAAAATACCACCTCTGTTGAGTGTAGATCGTTTTTAATACTCTTTAGTATTCAAAATCTTTGCTTCTTCTGCTAGTTTAAGGTCTTAATTTCTAAAAACAGGTGTTAGAATTTCTGATAACTGTTCTCTCTTTTTGTCATCATTTCTGCCGGTCAATGTTTTATATATTTGGAGGTTATATTGCTAGATGCATATATGTGTATGCCACTGTTTTATTATATCTTATACAAGTATATAATATTCTTCTTTGAACATTATGCTACTTCTGCCTTAAATTTCATTTACTCAGATATTATGAATACAATGCCAGCTTTCCTTTGCTTCCATTTTCTTTGAGATATTTTATATCCCTTCACTTTTAATCCTTCTCTTCTAGTTTTAAGTATGTGTCTTTCAGGCAAGTTTTTAGGTTTTGTTTTTAATTTAATCTAAGAGTTTTCATTTTTTTAATTGGTATGTCTAATCCATTTATAACTACCCTGTTTTTAGTAGATTTATGTTTCATCATATTATTTTTCATTTTCCATTAACTTTTCTCATTAAATTTTTTTCTGAGTAAAATAAAAAACAAAGGTAGACTTAATTAAGAAATGGCTTTATTCAAAAAGATTACAACAATAAGTAAAGAAAATTATAAAAGGGAAAATTCTCAGCCCATAAGATTGGGCAGAAAGGGATTTTCTTTTATAAGGAGGAATAAGTATGCCTACAAAAACTTGGTATAGGAGACTGGAATAAAAGGGTAAAGCAATGGAACCGTTAAGCAGGAATGCCTTTCCTTAAATTAAGTTCAGCAGATTCTTGGGAGAGTCCATAAAGGAGACCCTAAACATTCAGCATTCCCCACTACAACGGTGGCTCAGGCTGAGGAAGGCTCACAGTTCAAGGCCCTGAGGAAGGAGAGATGGCTGACAAAATTTAGTCAAATCAAGTTAGCAGGTATTTTTTTCCGATTGATTGGTGGGTACAAACAGTATAGCTTATTATTTTTGAGGCAAAGAATGGGAATGTAGAGAGTCTGTTTCTGGCCTAGTCATAGGTTTAAAAAAAGAGGGGAAGTCTGCGAGTCATGAAAATCACATGGGGAAGCATATTTCTTTGCAATAAGCCCTTTCTTGGGACACAGAAAAGTGGGAAGAGTAGTCTCAGATAGTTCAACATTGTCACCTTCTTTCCACTGAATATACCATCTTCATTTGAAAGTTATATCTTATTATATTAGATCTTTTTAAAGATCTATTCTCTGTTCTTTTTAAGTAAATTTATCAATATTTATACATTTATCAATATTGTATCAATATTTATACAAGATAAGTATTTTATTATACCCTTGTGTTTCCTGTTCTCAAAATGTGTCTTTGTAAACACTAGCATAAACAATCCTGTATGTTTTTCCTTATCTTTATCATTACAGAATCTAAGGTGATATGGCTAATTTCTTCCATACCTTTTTACTTTTAATATTTATCAAATGTAATTCCTGATCACAATGTGATTCATAATTATCTATCTTTCTCTTCTATCTTAAAAATGTTATTTTTAGCAAAAAATTTAGACATGAATTATGTACTTTCTCAAAGTCTATAAGCTATGTGATATAATATGTGCTCTGTACACCTTTCATTAATGACAAAGGATGTGTCAAGTGGATTTTCACATAATTATATTCATCAATTGTAACTACAACCTGCCATAGACAGTTTTCTCACATCTGTTAAGAAAATATTACGTATTTCCTCTATCTGGCTGTTGATGTAAAAATATTAATATGATTACACACACACCCACACATAAAAAAATGGAAAGACATCTCATACTTATGGATTGGTAGAATTAATATTGTTAAAATGACAATACTACCCAAAGCAATCTACAGATTCATGCAGTCCATATAAAAACACGAGGGACATCCTTCACAGAAATTGAAAAAAAATCCTAAAATTTGTATAAAACCACAAAAGACCTCAAATAGCCAAAGCAATCCGGAACAAAAAGTACAAAGCTGGAGGCATCACACTACCAGACTTCAAAATATAGTCCAAAGCTGAAGTAATCTAAACAGCATGGTACTAGTATAAAAACAAGCACAAACAAACACATCAACCAATAGGACAGAATAGAAAACCCAGAAATTAATCCATCTATCTACAGCCAACTGATTTTTTTACCAAGATGCCAAGAATACTCATTGGGGAAAGGGTAGACTCTTCATAAAGTGCAGTGGGAAAACTGGATATCCATATACACAAAAATGAAACTAGACCCTTTTATGAATAAGACTAAATGCAATGGCAACAGAAGCAATAATAAACAAATTGGATTATATCAAACTAAAAGGTTTCCTTTGCACAGCAAAGGAAAATGCCAACAGAATGAAAAGACAACCCATGGAATGGGAGAAAATATTTGCATACTACTCATCCAACGGGATTAATATCCAGAATATACAAAGAAATCACACATTGCAACAGCACACAAAAAAACTCAATCCAATTAAAAATGGGAAAAATGATCTGAACAAACATTTCTCCAAAGAAGGCATACAAATGGCCAACAAATATATAAGAAAATGCTCAACATCACTAATCATCAGGAAAATACAAATCAAAACCACAATGAGGTATTATCTCACTCCAGTCAGGGTGGCTATTACCAAACAGACAAAAAAAATAGGTGCTGGGGAGGAAGCAGAGATAAGGGAACTCTTTTTTTTTTTTTTTTTTTTTTTTTTTTTTTTTTTTTTTTTTTTTACAATGAGGAATGGCTTTATTGATGTTCTAATTTTTTTTTTATTAATTTTTTTTGCATACAAAAACAAACATTTTCTAAAAATACATACAAACAAAAAGATGCGTATCAAACATATTAGGAAGGTTGCACATGGGAAGTCGGGGAATAGAAATGGGGGTGGGAGTTAAAATAAATGAGAGAGGGACTTTATATGGATCAGTGATAATAACTCAATCCTCTATTTGACAAAGAAGAGGGAGAAGAAAGAGGAAGAAAAAGAAAGTGGGATAATGGATCAGAAAGGGAGGAAAATAGAAAACATTAGAGAGTATGACTCCAGGGTGGACCTGTTTTGTTGTCATTGAGTTGGTTGGTTGGTTTGTCTGTTGTATTCTTCATGTTTCGCCAAGTTGGCCAGACTGGTCTCGAACTCCTAGCCCAAAGTGATCAACCCGCCTCGCCCCCCAGAGTGCCGGGACCACAGGCGTGAGCCACCACGTCCAGCCCCCACATTGCTTCTGGCCTCCGTGGTAGACCTCCCAGACGGAGCGGCCAGGCAGAGGAGCTCCTCACTTCTACCCAGACACGGGGTGGCCGGGCAGAGGAGCTCCTCACTTCCCAGACGGGGCGGCCAGGCAGAGACGCTCCTCACTTCTTCCCAGACGATAGGTGGCCGGGCAGAGGCGCTCCTCACTTCCCAGACGATGGGTGGCCGGGCAGAGGCGCTCCTCACCTCCCAGATGATGGGTGGCCGGGCAGAGGCGCTCCTCACCTCCCAGACGGGGCGGCCGGGCAGAGGCGCTCCTCACTTCTTCCCGACGGGGCGGCCGGGCAGAGGCGCTCCTCACTTCTTCCCGGACGGGGCGGCCGGGCAGAGGCGCTCCTCACTTCTTCCCGACGGGGCGGCCGGGCAGAGGCGCTCCTCACTTCTTTCCGGACGGGGCGGCCGGGCAGAGGCGCTCCTCACTTCTTCCCGGACGGGGCGGCCGGGCAGAGGCGCTCCTCACTTCCCAGACGGTGGGTGGCCAGGCAGAGGCGCTCCTCACTTCCCAGACGATGGGTGGCCGGGCAGAGGCGCTCCTCACTTCTTCCCGGATGGGGCGGCCGGGCAGAGGCGCTCCTCACTTCTTCCCGGATGGGGCGCCTGGGCAGAGGCGCTCCTCATTTCTTCCCGGACGGGGCGGCCGGGCAGAGGCGCTCCTCAGTTCCCAGACAGGGCAGCCGGGCAGAGGCGCTCCTCACTTCCCAGACGGTGGGTGGCCGGGCAGAGGCGCTCCTCACTTCCCAGACGGTGGGTGGCCGGGCAGAGGCGCTCCTCACTTCCCAGACGGTGGGTGGCCGGGCAGAGGCGCTCCTCACTTCCCAGATGGTGGGTGGCCGGGCAGAGGCGCTCCTCACTTCCCAGATGGTGGGTGGCCGGGCAGAGGCGCTCCTCACTTCCCAGACGGTGGGTGGCCGGGCAGAGGTGCTCCTCACTTCCCAGACGGGGCGGCCGGGCAGAGGCGCTCCTCACTTCCCAGACGGTGGGTGGCCGGGCAGAGGCGCTCCTCACTTCCCAGACGGTGGGTGGCCGGGCAGAGGCGCTCCTCACTTCCCAGACGGTGGGTGGCCGGGCAGAGGCGCTCCTCACTTCCCAGACGGGGCGGCCAGGCAGAGGTGCTCCTCACCTCCCAGACGGGGCGGCCGGGCAGAGGCGCTCCCCACCTTCCAGATGGGGCGGCGGCCGGGCAGGGGCTGCAATCCCAGCACCCTGGCAGGCCAAGGCAGGCGGCCGGGGGGTAGAGGCTGCCGCGAGGCCAGACCACGCCACCGCACTCCAGCCCGGGCAACACCGAGCACTGGGTGAGCAAGACTCCGTCTGTAGTCCCAGGACCTCGGGAGGCTGAGGCGGGCAGAGCACTCGGCGTCAGGAGCTGGCGACCAGCGTGGCCAAGATGGCGAACGCGTGCCTGCAGCCAAAGGAGAAAAGGCAGGCAGCGGTGGCGTGCGCCGGCAGTCCCAGGCAGTCCGCGGCACGGGCAGCAGCAAGCCGAGTAGATTGTAGCCTGGGCCAGAGAGGGAAAGGAAGGAAGGAAGGAAGGAAGGAAGGAAGGAAGGAAGGAAGGAAGGAAGGAAGGAAGGAAGGAAGGAAGGAAGGAAGGGGATAAGGGAACTCTTATACACTGTTGGTGGGAATGTAATCTAGTACAACCACTGTGGAAAACAGTATGGAGATTCCTCAAAAAACTATAAATAGAACTATCATATGATCCAGCAAACTCACTGGGAATTTATACAAAGAAAAGGAAATCAGTATATCAAAGAGACCTCTACACCCCCATGTTTATTGTAGCACTATTCCCAATAGCCAAGATACGGATTCAAAATAGGTATCCAACAACAGATAAACAGATACAGAAAATGTGGTGGAAATACACCATGGAATACTATTCATACATTAAAAGAATGAAATCCTGCCATTCACAGCAACATGGATGAAACTGGAAGACATTATTCTAATTAATGTCTTAATTAATGTTAAGTGAAAGAAGCCAGGAACAGAATGTTAAATATTGCATGTCCTCATTCATATGTTGAAGCTAAAAAAAAGTTGACCTTATAGACGTAAAAACTAGGACAGAGAATACTACAGGCTGGAAAGAGTAGGTAGAAGGAAGAGAAAGGAGGAATAAGTTCTATACCACTGTAGGATGAATATAGCTAATAATAACATATACTCTCAAATAACTAGAAGGAGAATATTGAATGTTCTCAATATGAAGAAATGATAAATGTTTGAGATGATGGATATGCTAATTACCCTCATCTAATTACTATAAATTAAATGTATAAAAACATCACTGTGTACCCCATAAATATGTACAATTATTATTAGTCAACTTTTAAAATAAGTGAAAAATTAAAAAATATATTTAATTGGATATCTGGAAAGATCAAATCAATTAATGGATATAAAGAATTTATTATTATGACTAAGTAAGTATTCAATTAGTGTTTGTTTAATCAATTCATACCATAGTAAGCAATAATTCAAGATATTTACTTCATCAGCCTCTACCCATTTACTGTTATTCCAAACAATTTAATATATAGGTCAATTATTTATTACATTATTGGGTTGCATTATTGAGGTTTCCAAACACATGACCTAGATCAGCATTATAGTTTTTTTTTATTTCCTCATAGTTTTTAGGAGAATATTAATAAGAAAGTAATTTGCCTGCTTTTTAATTGGGTTGTTTTTTGCTTGTTGAATTATTTAAGTTCCTTATAGATTCTGAATATTAGACCTTTGTCAGATGGATAGTTTGTGAATATTCTCTCCTATTCTGTAGGTTGTCTGTTTCCTCTGTTGATAGTTTCTTTTGCTGTGCAGAAGCTCTTTAGTTTAATTAGGTCCCACCTGTCATTTCTTATTTTTGTTATAATTGCTTTTGAGAACTTAGTTATAAATTCTTTGCCTAGACCAATGTCCAGAATGGAATTTCCTGAGTTGTCTTCTAGGATTTTTATAGTTTGAGGTCTTACATTTAAGTCTTTAACCTATCTTGAGTTAATTTTTGTATATGGTGAAAGGTAGGGGTCCACTTTCATTCTTCAATATATGGCTCACCAGTTATCCCAGCACCATTTATTGAATAGGGAGTTCTTTCCCTGCTGCTTATTTTTTGTCAACTCTGTTGAGATCAGATGATTATAGGCATGTAGCTATATTTCTGAGTTCTCTGTTCTTTTCCATTGGTCTATGTGTCTGTTTTTGTAACAATCCTATGCTGTTTTAGTTACCACAACCTTCTAGTACAGTTTGAAGTTGGGTAATGTGATTCCTTTGGCTTTGTTCTTTTCGCTTAGGATTGCTTTGGCTATTTAGGCATGTTTTTGCTTTTGTATGAATTTTAGAATACTTTTTTCTAGTTCTGTGAAAATTGACATTGGTAGTTCCATAGGATAGCATTGAATCTGTAGATTGCTTTGGGCAATAAGGCTATTTTAATGATATTGATTCTTTCAATTCATGAGCATAGGTTTCTCCATTTGTTTGTATTACATATACTTTTTTTCAGCAGTGTTTTGTAGTTCTTGTAGAGATCTTTCAGTTTTTAGTTAGATAAATTTCAATGTATTTTCTTGTGGCTACTGTAAATGAAATTGTATTCTAGATTTTGCCCTCAACTTGAATATTATTGGTGTATAGGAATGCCACTGATTTTTGTACATTGATTTTGTATCCTGAAACTTTACCAAAGTTATTTATCAGACTAGGAACTTTTTGGTGGCATCCTTAGGGTTTTGTAGGTATGGAATCGTATTGTCAGCAAAGAGAGATAGTTTGACTTCTTCTCTTCCTATTTGAAAGCCTTTTATTTCTTTCTCTTATGTGATTGCTCTGGCTAGGACTTCCTATTCACTTGAATAGGAGTGGTGAGAGTGGACATCCTTTTCTTGTTCCTGTTCTTAAAGGAAATGTTTCCAGTTTTTGCCTGTTCAGTATGAGGTCGTCTGTGGATTTGTCATAGATGACATTTCTCAAAAGAAGACATACAAATGGCCAACAAACATACAAAAAATGCTAAAAATCACTAATCGTCATGGAAATGCAGATCAAAACTACAATAAGATACCATCTCACACCAGTCAGAAAGGCTACTATTAAAAAGTCAAAAAATAACATGTTTATGAGGCTGCAGAGAAAGGGGAATGCTTATACACTGTTAATGGGGATGCAAATTCGTTCAGCCACCGTGGAAAACAGTTTGGACATTTCTCAAAGAACTTAAAACAAAACTACCCTTTGACCCAGAAATCTCATTATTGGGTACATAAACAAAATAAAATAACTCATTCTACCAAAACACACATGCACTTGTATGTTCATCACAGCACTATTCACAAGAGAGCAAAGACATGGAATCAATCTAGGTGCCCATCAACAGTGGATTGGCTAGAGAAAATTTGGCACATATATACCAAGGAATACTATGCAGCCATATAAAAGAATGATGGAATTATGTTCTTGGCAGTAACTTGGAACCAGCTGGTTATTATCCTAAGCAAATTAATGCAGGGACAGAAAAACAAATACTACATGTTCTCACTTATAAGTCTTATAAGTGGGAGTTAAACATTGGGTAACACAGGCATAAAGACAGAAACAATGGACACTGGGCACTATTAGAGGGGAAGGGGAAGGATGGGGGCAATGGCTAAAAAATGAGAACTATGCTCATTACCTTGGTGACAGCATCATTTGTACCCCAAACCTCAGCATCACACAATATACCCATGTAATATACCCATACATGTACCCCCTGAATCTAAAATAAATTTGACATTTTTAAAAAAGAAAGAAAGAAATGTCTAGTTAAGTGTCTACATAATTCTACCCGTCCCCACTGCTCACTACATCCTATTTCTCAGCTTCCATTCTCTATGATCTTAGTTCTGGACATCCTGTCAGATAAACTGTTCACCCTAATACATTTATGAAAGTTATAAAAACAAAGTTTTAAACTGTACCATTTTAAGTGTCTGCCTTGGAGAGAAGGGAGACACGTTCTGACCCAGTTTTACTTGGGGACCACATATCTTGGTGAACAGCCGTTTTTAAAAGAACACAGTAATTCCCGAAATACCAGTTAACCCACTTCACACTGTTACCACACACACAGCCATTTATCCAGTCTGCAAACAATTGCTGGCCCAGTAAACAGAGTGACTGACAGGACAACCGTGATTACTGACCTCTCCAGGCTTACAGTTTGGCATTGAAGATACGCATACAGCAAGCAATTACAACAAATTAGAAAGTGGGCTAGAAGTCAGGAGAAAGGGTTTCCCAGGTCAGTGGGACCTCAGAGCAAGGGATCCACTTAAAAACAGCATTTGGGACTTAAACCCTGATAGCCATTTCCCAAGAATCTCCCCCAGAAAACCTGTTTATTGCAGTTCAGCTGTTTTAAATCCTGAAAATAAATAAATAAATAAGATCATTTTCAAAAATTCTTTAATCGCTTGGAACACCATCTCAACCATCTAATCCTCCCTGGAGCTCCTGGTAATTATAGCACATTTTCTCCCTCGATTGTCAGTGGAGAAAAATCCTTTTGTGGGCCATCACTGTCTTATTGTTAGGTTAGTATTCATATATTTTTCTAACAAGCCAGCCGAATCAAAAGCCTTGCTACAGATCTGATACTGAAGAAATATCTGGCTAACCCAAGTTGTTGTCAGTGCAGTGCAAAGTTCACACCAAAGGAGCAGGCTGTCTGGGAGATAGTGAGTACCACTGCAATAGGAACTAGCTAAGCAGAGACTTATAGTCATTGCTTGGGGACATCAAGGAATGATGGATTTATCCACAGAGTAGAAAGTTAAAAGAATGAGTGATCTCTAATAATCACAATCTTGCATATTTAGAAAGGATATGAAATTATTATAAAATATATGTGTTTGGGAATACGTACACACACACATATACACACAGTAATAGGAATCTGATATAGCTGGGTATTTGTCCCCACCAAAATCTCATGTTGAAATAAATTCCCCAATGCTGGAGGTGGGGCCTAGTAGGAGGTGATTGGATCATGAGAGTAGATTTCTTGTGAATGGTTTAGAATCATCTTTTTGGTGCTGTCCTCATGATTCTGAGTGAGTTCTTGTGAGATCTAGTCATTTAAAAGTGTGTAGCACCTCCTCCCTTCCCCTTGTGCTTATACTTTTGACATGTTACATGCCTGCTCTCCTTTGCCTTCTGCTGTGATTGACACTTCCTGAGGCCTCCCCAGGAAGCTGCTCTGCCTCCTGTATAGCCTGCAGCACTACGATCTAATTAAAACTCTTTTTCTTTATAAATTACCCAGTCTCATTGCTATTTCTTTATAGCAATGCAAGAAAGGCCTAAAACAGAATCACAGAAGCACAGACAAACATTATGAGAGTCCAGGAACACAAAAGATTAATTTTATTTTCATTTTAGAGGAAATTGGGAAAGCTTCATGCAAAAGGTAGTATTTGAGTTGTACTTACTAGTATGAAAACACTTATAGTATTTGGAGTTGTAAAAACAGAGCATTTAAGGTGAAGAGAACATCACAGGCCACCAACAAAATCACAGATAGGAAAGTACAGAACATGTTAAGCTCCTCCTGGTTCACTGTAGCTGGAATAGAGACAAATGAGGGCTCTTAAAATGAACATAGGAAGAGAAATTCAATTGTCAAGTCACCCAGGTAAGTGACAAGGCTCCATGATTCTATTTTGGTATTCCTTCAAAATAATCTGATTCACACTTTATCACGATCCTTTCTAGAGAATATCCCTTTGGTCTGAAATTAAAATATACAATTCTATGTTGAAATAACTTCATCTTCATGGATTTTAGTACTTGGAATCTGCCCAGAAATTCATTCTGGACACATAGACAGGTATCTCCCCGATATGTATGTGCCTGTGTGTTTTCATTTATCTTTGGAGAAGACTTGATATATAACATTGTCCACAGTCCCTTTTGTAGCCTGGAGAGACCAGAGCCAAAGTGGGTTATGACCAGAAGGGACAAATGTCCCCTCATCTGAATCTACCTGCCGGTAAAATTATTGGCATGATTCCGAATGTAGTGCTGAGCTCTGGAGGACATCACAGATTTCTTCTCTTATTTTCCTGGAAGCAGATACAAACCATTAGCTGCCAAGACCAGCTCGGTCAGGGAGACCCTAACCCAGCGGCGCTAGAGGAATTAAAGACACACACACAGAAATACAGAGGTGTGAAGTGGGAAATCAGGGGTCTCACAGCCTTCAGAGCTGAGAGCCCGGAACCGAGATTTACCCACGTATTTATTAACAGCAAACCAGTCATTAGCATTGTTTCTATAGATATTAAATTAACTAAAAGTATGCCTTATGGGAAACGAAGGGATGGGCCGAATTAAAGGAATAGGTTGGGCTAGTTAAGGGTAGCAAGAACATGCCCATAAGGCATAAATCGCTCATGCTATTGTTTGTGGCTTAAGAATGCCTTTAAGCGGTTTTCAGCCTGCGGTGGGCCAGGTGTTCCTTGCCCTCATTCCCTTAAACCCTCAACCTTCCAGCTTGGGCGTTAGGGCCATTATGAACATGTTACAGTGCTGCAGAGATTTTGTTTATGGCCAGTTTTGCGGGGGACTTGCTCCCAACAATCAGCTGCAAATTATTGCTGGTAATTTACCAACAACTTTTAGCAGGGCTGCCTAAGAAATGTTTTAAAGATGGAGACTGAGGCCAAATATGGTGGCTCATGCCTGCAATCACACTGCTTTGGGAGACCGAGGCAGAAGGATCACTTGAGACTGGAGTATGAGACTAGCCTGAGCAACGTAATGAGATCCTGTCTCTATAAAAAAAATTAGTCAAGTGTGGTGCCATGCACCTATAGTCCCAGCTCCTTGGGAGTCTGAGGCAGGAGAATAGCTTAAGCCCAGGAATTCAAGGTTGTAGTGCTATGATTATGCCACTTCCCACCAACCTGCGTGACAGGGCGAGACTCTATCTCAACAAAGAAAAGAAAAGAAAAAAGAAAGAAAAGAAAAGAGAAAGAAAAGAAAAGAAAAGAATGTATTTCCTGGAGTTATCTAAAATCAGCAGATCAGCACTGTTGGTTTACCAAATACCAAATTTAAGCCAGTATGGCTAAAAAAGACCCTTGAACATTTAAGGAGCCAAATTATCCATGTAGAAACATACATTATCTTATTCAATAATCATTACATGTCATGTCCTGGAGCAACTATGAAAAAAATGTTTAATTCCTTGACAATATATCAGTGAATGAAAATTCAAAGGTGGAACCCAGAGCAAAACTATTGTGCAGCATGAAATATTACACAGTCACGTATACAACTGCATTGAATAATCCAAAAGTTGAGACTCCTCCTCCAATTGGCAAATGCAGCTTTACTTTGCAGTGCTTTAGAATGGATGATAATGAGGTATGGGGTGGGACTCAACTCTGGAGGCAGGGTTTGGACATGGGACCAAATCAAAGAGTAACTAAAACAGGGATGGGCAGAAGCAGCTTTCCATAAGATACACCCACCAGTGTGCCATGCCAGTTTACCATTGCCATGGCAACACCTGGGAGTTACCACCCCTTTCCATGGTAATGACCTGATGACCCAGAAATTACCCAGTAGTGACTTCCGCATTTCTGCATAAACACCCCTTAATCTACATGTAAAACACCTCTAGACATTTCTGCATAAACCACCCCTTAATCTACATGCAATTAAAAGTAGGTATAAATCTGACAGCGAACTGCCCTGAGCTGCTACTCTCAGCTCACTGCCTATGGGGCAGGCCTGCTCTGCAGGAGCAGTGACAGAGCTGTAACACTGCTGCTTCAATAAGGCTGTTTTCTTCCACCCCACCACCAGCTCACCCTTGAATTCTTTCCTGGGTGAAGCCAAGAACCCTCACAGGCTAAGCCACACTTGGGGCTCACCAGTCCTACATCAATAATAGTAATTAATTTAATTTGTCCAAACATATATATTAAAGCATTGTTTCACACACTGGAAATACAGCTATAAACATAAACAGCAGAAATGTTTCTGTCCTCATGGAACTTATATTCCCGTGAGGAAATACCAGTTATAAATAAAACGAGCCAATAAAGAGTAGGTTAGATGGTGACCAGAGTTATGGGGAAACAGAAAGCAAAAAAGAATTAAAAAATTCAGAGGCAAAGCACAGTGGGGAGGGGGTTCTGTTATTTTCATTTTATGTAGGGTTGTCAGGCGAGGCCTCACTGATTACATGATTCATGAGCAGAAAGTTGAAGGAACTGAGTAATAAAGCCAATTTATCTGTAGGGAGAGAATTCCTGGCAGAGGAAATGGCACGATCAAATATCCTGAGGTGAGAATATGCTTGGCATGTTCAAAAAACAGCAAGGAGACTATTTTGGCCAGAAGAGAATGAAAGTGAAAGAAAGTTGAAAGAGGGTGGGGGGCAGTGGCTCACGCCTGTAATCCCAGCACTTTGGGAGGCCAAGGCAGGCGGATCACCTGAGGTCAGGAGTTCGAGACCAGCCTGACCAACATGCAGAAACCCCGTCTCTACTAAAAAAACAAAATTAGCCGGGCATGGTGACACATGCCTGTAATCCCAGCTACTCGGGAGGCTGAGGCAGAAGAATTCCTTGAAACCAGGAGGCGGAGGTTGTAGCGACCCGAGATTGCGCCATTGCACTCCAACCTGGGCAACAAGAGCGAAAGTCTATCTCAAAAAAAAAAAAAAAAAAAAGAAAGAGGTGAAATAAGTGAGGCTGCAGATGACCCAGCTCACATAGGCTCCTATAGGCCATTGTATAAATTGGCCATTTAATCTGAGTAAGGTGAGAGGACACCATAGATGTTAGTGTAGAAGAGGGACAGGGTCTCACCTGTGTTTTTAAAGGATCATCTCTCCGCACTGTTTCAAGAACAGACTATAGGGAGTCTTGGGTATGGGAAAGAACAGAAGCAGGCAGAACGGTAAGGAAGCCCTTGCACCACCCAATGAAAGATGATGGCTTGAGGCAGAGAGCTAGGAGGAAACAGAAAGAATTAGCTAGATTTTGTATGTGTTTTGATGGCAAGGATCTGCTGCAGATTGCATATGATTTGTGATTTTGAAAAAAGGAGTCAAGGATGGCTCTGTCTTAGGGATGGAGTTGCCATTAGCTAGCTAGTAGCATCTTTGCAGAAGGGGAAATTACAAACTTTGGTTTGAAACACGTCAAGTGCGAGGTGCCTATTAAATATCAAAATGTAGCCATTAGGTAGGCAGGAGTGAAGGAGGTATTTAAACTTGGAGGAAGAGTTCACAGCCAGAGATGCAGCACTGCCCATCAGCAAAAGGATGGTATTTAAACCTCTGAGATCAGAAGAGTCTTTAAAGAAATCGGTATAGGCAGAGAAGACACCAGGCAAGGAAGCAAGGAAGAATCCATCAAGTTGAGAAAGAAGCCCCAAAGTATTATTATTACATCACTAACTCTGCAGTCACAGTCTTTTTGTTTTAAGACTATTTTTCATTATTTTCAGTGTGTCCTGTCACTATATAGATTGTCCACTTGTGTAGATGCAACTGATGCCAATGACTCCTGTTGGATTCATTCATTCAATACAGATTCTCGAGAATCTAAAATGTGCGATGTTTTTTACTTCTCCACCAAAACACAAAGTGCATTTTCTCTAGGACTTTTGGACAGAGATGAGACAACAGACAAGGGCTCATTCTTGTCATAGCTGAGTCCCTTTGCACTAGGTGTAACGGTTAGTTCATAGGTGAAAAATGACCACACTTCAGAAATTGAAGCACAAAGGCCCAAATAAAAGAGCAAAGCATAGATGGGTTAATAAAGACTGATCTGGAAAGCTAAGATGCCTCCTCCTCATTCGCTCAGTAATGTGCTATGGCAGGCTGATTTTCTTTAGACTCTGGAAACATTAATTCAATAAATTACTTCCATTCATTAATTTAATTATAAATTCATGACTGCAATTGTAAAGCCATCTCTTTTTTCCACCCTCTGCTCCAGTGACATCTGAGTGCTATTGATCATAAATGTCAAATTAATTTTCCAGGCATATTTTCCTTGTGTTGGGATCAATACATAACTTGAAGAGATCCTCTGATAGGGCATTGAAAGTTATTCCTCACTCTTGTGACATTTTGGCTGATTTTCCCACCCTCCCTTCCGAATATTTCAGTTAGATATCGGCAGCTTTCACTTCCTGGGTGTTTACAAGGAAATATAGTCATGCTTTGTAAACCTGAACTTCCAGACTAAGAAAAAGAGATGTGAGATCTTGAATCATATGCATATGAACTTAACTTTGAACAAATCCAATATAAGAAAATCCAAATTTACAAAAGCTCATTACATTGCTGAAATTGTTATTTATTGATTTTTTTACAAACACATTCTTAGTTTTAATTCTTAGTTATAATTTCATATAAGAGCCCTTCATTCATTTAAAAATGCTTTACTTATAGCTTTTTAAGAATTCAGATTTTACATATAGAAAAGTCCTTTCAATGAGTTCTAGAGTTTAAGAGATTTAGAAAAATCGATTTGCTTAAAACATTACTTTCACATTCTAGTCATTTATTCATTTACTGAATCAATCACTTATTGATTCAGTAAACATGATTGAGAGTCTGCTATATACTAGACTTGTAGTCAATCGGGTATGGGAGTTGGGTCTATAGACCAAAGCCCTCCCACCACCAGTGTTGTGAAAACAGAAAAAGATTCTAGAAAACAGTATTGCCTAGGATGGATCTTCGCATCGTTGAAGGTTATCTAATGTAAGCCCCTCATCAACTTCCTCAATAAAATCCCCAGGAAAGCCTGCATTTCTTACTCTGATCTTTGAGTTAAATTCTTTGGGTAAAACCCAAGAGTCGCCAAGTTCTTTTTTCAAGGTTGGCATGGGCTAGAAACAGAGGCAGCATGCGCATATGCAGAGGTTGGAATAGCGGAGATGACTCACACTAGGTAGCCCTTCATAAACACTTCTCATGCTAGGATGTAAGTGACTGTAGGCATGGAGCTATATTTCCAACTATATTCGGTTCCTTTATGGTGAGGTGTGCCATTTTATTTGTCACTCTGGGTGCCTAGCGGGGTGCCTGGTCCTCATTCTTAACTTATAGGTAATTAATGAATGCTCACTGACAGGATGATTGGTTGCTGAATATTTCTCTGTTTCCCACCTGAGAAGTAGCAGGGCATATTCCCAGAGTGACAGCCAGTGCTGACCTGAGACAGAACTGTGAAGCAGGATGCAAAGCAACATAAGCAGTGCATGGAGGCACTGAGGCCAACAGAAGGCAGACCCGATTCCCTCCACGGTGAGGCTGAGTGGCACCGTAGACGCTCCCTCACATTGGGACTTAGGCCGAGAGACACAGGCTAAACCCAGAGGCTGATGCAACTAACATGATGGTGGCAACTGAGGATACCAATAGCTGGTATTTCTCTCTCTTTTTTTTTTTTTTTTGACGGAGTCTTACTCTGTTGCCTGGGCTAGAGTGCAATAGTGCCATCTCGCCTCACTGCAACCTCTACCTCCATGGTTCAAGCAATTCTCCTGCCTCAGCCTCCTGAGTAGCTGGGACTACAGGCACCCACCACCACACCCAGCTAATTTTTGTATTTTTAGTAGAGACAGGGTTTCACCATATTGGCCAGCCTGGTCTCCAACTCCTGACTTCAAGTAATCTGCCCGCCTCAGCCTCCCAAAGTGCTAGGATTACAGGCATGAGCCACCGTGCTTGGAAACAGCTGGTATTTCTCAAAGGGGAAAAACAAGGAAGACAATGCCTTTATTGCCATAGGGCTCCTCATCTTTTCCCATTCACCATCATCTTCTCCGTCATCTCGTGCTACAGCATTTTGAATTTGCATCTCCTAATGAGTCAGTGAACATGGGGGAGATATTTCAGCCTATGCTTGTCAAAAATCAATGTGAAGAAAATATAACTAGGTTCTAAAACCAGCCTGTCTTATGTTCTCATTAAAAAACAAAGAGAGAAAAATAATATTTAGAATGCCTTTCATGAAAATGGAACATTTCCATTTTCAAAGACTTTGCATCATTGTAAGTTGAATTCTCACAGCGATCTGTCGAGCTGTAAAGAGGCAGAATAATGTCGTGAAAGGAATATGGAATTGGATTCAAAAGAGACGGAAGGTATGTCCCAGCTAACCATACACCAGCTGCAGGATCTTCAGTGCCTTTAAACCTCATTTTTATCATCTCTAAAATGGGGATTAAAGTGACCTTTTCTTTGTAGGTAAAAATTAAGTAAGAAACTTCTGAGATCTATAAAAATGATGACAATATAATCATTAAAAATATTTATGGAGCACCTACTGTGTGTTAAGCACTATTCTTGGCCCCGAGACAGATGATTGAATAATAAAATCTTTGTGTGTACACGTGTGTGTGTTTGTAGATAAATAAGCAACATGTAGGGTATAGAGTATGTCAGATATATAAATCTTATGGAAGAAAACAAAGCAAGAATTCAGAGGGAGAGTGCTGAAGGGCAGGGTGAATGCAATTCTAAATAGGGTGAATAGACCCTCAAAGAAAGGATGTTTGGGAGAAGAGCCTGCCAGAAAAAGGGAACAGCAAGAGTGAAATCCCCGTGAGACTGTGAGCATAGCTGAAACATGGCAAGGAGGCCTGTGTGTGGAAGAGGAAGTGACAGAGGGCATAGCAGGAGCCATACAGGGGGGCCCTGACCCTGTTTGGCTTTATGGGCAAGGATAAGACCTTCCGTTTTCACTTTGAGGTGGGCAGACATTGGAGAAGAAGAGTTGCACGATGGGACATGTCGATCAAATCATTTTTCTCCATTTTGCTGCTTCAAGAATTGAGTCTCAGGGAAGTTGAGAAATTTTCAAAGATTGCATGTTGAATCTGGGATTGAAACCAAAACTCCCAACCTAGTTTTCTGGAGGAAATGAACGAGGTAAAACCACTGGTGTATGTGTGTGTGAATTCATTCCAGGCAGGAAGCTGGTATAACAACGTTCTTGCCACCAAGACCCTTCAGAATGGCTGTGCCAGCATAATATGGGAGCCCATCTGTAAGAATGGCACGTGACCATGAAGATAGCAGCCAAAATGTTGGTTCTGCCCTCACGGAGTCTAATCACACTGCCGCATACCTCCCAAATGGGCAATCTAGCCACTAACAGCATCTTACTCTCCTGCTCAATTCTGTATTATGGAAAGGGCAAGCTATTTCTTGGTACTTAAGGCCTAGTATTTCAAATATGAGGTAACTATAGTTTCTAACACCCTGCAAGGAAGGCATTTCTAAAGCGGCTATCAAAAATACATATTCATTTAGTTTTTGAGAATGTAAAAGCAATACCTGACTTCTACCTGTGGGGAATATCATTTTTCCAGCAGCAATTTGTTCATAAAAGAGCAATATTTGTGCCAAGAACTCAAGTGAAACAAATGTCCTTCTTGATGGGAAGTGTCCACACTAATTTGGAGCTGTAAAATAAGAATTTCAAATTCACCTTTCTGTGATTTGGCATTTGCAACTTCGACATAATTTAGTCATGTTGAGCCACATGAAAGGACTCCGTGGATAGCGCTCCATGGTGAAATACCAGGCTGATGTTCTGAAATTTGCACTGTACGTTTCAAAGGTGCTTATTTCTGGAGTGTGCTGTGAGGCATCCTATCATCGTTCTTTCTTTGAAATGTCACTCTTGTTCTGTCAAAGGCTCCTGTCTGCGTGTCTGATGAGCTTTGCAAGTGCCTGACAGGAAATTGTCAGAAAAAAGCTATAAAGGGAGACACCTTTTGTCTCTAAGTGGAGAAGATGGTGATTTTTGGACAGCACAGATTGGCTGAACAAATGCTAGGCAAGTTCACCAGCTCTTTTGAAAGGCATAAAGATAATATTAGAGGGGTGAGCAATTTCTGAGTCCCACCACTCCCCTGCAATTCTCTGAACACCGCCTCCATCAAGTGACTCCAGATAAGCTCTCTAGAGCGTGACTTGGACAGCCTGATGTTTCCTCCAGAGTGCAAGTCTTTTCACTACGATACACTTTTGTTCTATTTGGGTACTTCTTATTTTTCTCTGGGGAAGATTCTCTTTTTGAAATAACAGCAACTTAAAAGGTATTTTCATCTGTCCATCATTCAGGGACATGTATAAAATTGCCATCCAGGAGATGATGCCATTTCTAGGTCTTATCAAATAATTGTGACTGGCATCTTTACAGAACACAGAGTGAAAAAGAGTGAGGTTTCCCAAGTTTCCATATGTTCATGGGCCTACCAGTTTATTAGAGACATACTTTCAAGCTTTAGAAAGACAGTTAGTGAAGACTCTACAGAACAAATGACCAAATGTCAGAGAGCAGAGAATTGCTTGACATATCCATATCAACCTGAATATATGAACATGGTTAGTTTGGAGAGGCCATTGTGGGAAAATGAAACAGGAAGATACACAAAAGAGCTACAATCCATGTGGGAGGAGGGTGACCAAACAAAAAGAGTCATGGGAGAGCTGTTTCCCCACCCCTACCTTGTTGGACAATGAAGAAGGTTAGGGGTTAACACCAGAAGATATTTATGTTTAAATTACTGTTTTCTAAAGTTACACATGTGTATCCTATGTTTTAAGTTCTGACCTTACAAATCATTTTTACTATATTTTTAAAATGACAAACTAAAAAATCTTGTTCTGGTATGGTTAAGAAGAAATTGGAAATACTTGGGTCAAAACTGACATAGCAATCCAAATTCCAGCACCCAGAAGACATAGTTCGGGAAAATATCACCTCATAGACCCCTGCTACAGCACAGACAGCCTGTCGGAGCGGGCTAATGTCACACACAGCTGCTGAACCACTACAGATCAGCCTCACCCAGGCCTGTGTGACCAAGTTAATTCAGCCTTTGTGTGCATGCAGGACATTCCTCACTGACTGGGTGCCAACTCTCTGTTTCCTTAGGTAATTCTGCCACATCTTCCTGGCCTTTAAAGGCTGAGGTGGTCAGGAATGTAGTCTTCAGATCTCTTCTCTATCTATACCACTAAACAGGAGATTTGAGTCACCTTGTCAATGAGATCAGATCACAGGGTGGTTTTCTGATCAACCCATTTAAATCAATCCTCCCCAAAGTCCCTATCCCCTTACTCTGTGTATTATACCTCATAGCACTTTTTACAATCTGACATATTACTGATTAACCTGTTTGTTCATTGTTTATTCCTCACTGCCCATTAGAATGTAAGTTTCAGCAGGGCAGAGACTTACATGTTTGTAAGCCATGTTTGTTCATGGCTCTGCCTCCCACTCTGGAAATACTTAATGGATAGTCAATAAATATCTGTTGAATTAATGAACAAATGATTAGATGAATAAATGAATAAATGCTTGAAAATTGCAAAATTATTATTATTATTATTATTATTATTATTATTAGAGATGAGATCTTACTATATTGCCCAGGCTGGATTCAACCTCCTGGTTTCAAGCGATCCTCCTGCTTCAGCTTCCCCAGTAGCTGGGAATAGAGATGCACACCATCAGGCCTAGTTTTACAAAATTATTACCTTGGGAAATGTACTCTAATTCAAAATCTTTACAGTCTCAACCATCATCCTCCTATTGAAATACTTCTTAAGAAGTAGTGTGTTATCAGTATATCTTCTGTCTCATCTGGACGTGGAAGGACAATCACAGTAAGAAATTTCTCTTGGTTTAATATATTGATTTATTTTCTCTTAAGTAGAAAAATTCTTCCCCAAATTCACATCTCTTTTAAGAATTCCTATATCCATATTCTATATCAATTCCCAAGTTATGACTTCAAATGAGCAGAATCTGGAGGTCAAAAATTTTACTAGGGTGGAAGCTAGGGCAAGAAAAACAAGCTTCATTTCCTGGAATTACTGACATTTCTTCTGGCAGAGGGTCATCTGACCAACCTCAAGGGCAGAGTGCAAAGCTGAGCTGAAGTTCCTCTTGCTAGGGCTAGCATCTCTTATTACTGCCTTATATTAGCTTAGCTACTTACCTTAGCTACTACCACTTTAGTTTTACGTATTTTAATTAGTTCACTCTTTTTTATTTCATTTACTTGTTTACTTATTTTTTTTTTTTTTTTTACTATAGCCCAAAAGTGGGTCACGTACAGGAAAAAAAATGAAAAGATAACAAATAGATCATTTCAACCCAAATTAACCCTGTCCCATACTAGTCTACGGAACCAATCACGGAGGCATGGGATGGCTTAGTGCAACCATGTCACCCTAACTGATATCAAGAGCTCTAGATTTTATCAATTTGCCTAGTTTAGGCAAGAGGAACTTTTGTTATATTCCCTTTTATGGATGTATTATTCATTTTAATAAAGTTTAATGTTAAACATGAAGTTTTTTTGGTTATTTTAAAAATTAAAAATGTAGTATATTCTTACTATAATGAAGAAAAAGAATCCAAAAATGTAAAAAGAGAAAATAAATGATCTCGCTCTACCCCTTCCATTTCTAGTATCACTCCTGACCCAATGGCCCACTTGTTATATGTCTTTGTTTTTCCAAACTATACACTCTAAAAAGGAAATTAATATGGTCTGCACAGTGTTCTCCTTTCCTGAATGTGGGAAAATGTGATTCTTCACTGCATATCAGAATACTGATCCCATTCATTTATTTAACAAATAGTATTGAGCATTTGCAACGTGTTCAAAACTATGATTAGAAGTTGAAGATACAAGTAGGATTTTCTGAATAAGGGAAGTTTGTCTTTATCTGTGTGGGGTAGTAGCATCACTGTGGTGAAAACAGAGGAGATAAAGAGAAGTCTTGCAAGAGCTGAAATTCCATCTTGATTGTAGAACACAAGATAGAAGAAAAACCCTTACCTAGGATCCTAGGATTAAAAGTAATGTCTGCATTTCTCCACATCAGCAAGACTATTTGAATTCAAGACCTGTGGTGTGATTTTCCTGACAGTCAAAAGTAACTCCTGGCCTCAACCTTCACCCAACTCCTTTGACGTATCTCAAAAAACCTCAGGAATAATATGCAACTGTGGCATTTCCAATTAAGTACAAATTACACTGTCACTGATATCGAGGAATAGAACTCATATAAAAATCTAACCACTAAACAAGTGTTTCTCTGTTGCATAGCACTGAAGAAGATGGGTCATTTTCTTAGAATTCTCCACCCTCAGGCTGGGCGCAGTGGCTCACGCCTGTAATCCCAGCACTCTGGGAGGCCGAGGCGGGCGGATCACGAGGTCAGGAGATCGAGACCATCCTGGCTAACACAGTGAAACCCCGTCTCTACTAAAAAATACAAAAAAAAAAAAAATTAGACAGGCGTAGTGGAAGGCGCCTGTAGTCCCAGCTACTCTGGAGGCTGAGGCAGGAGAATGGCATGAACCCGGGAGGCAGAGCTTGCAGTGAGCCGAGATCACACCACTGCACTCCAGCCTGGGCAACAGAGTGAGACTCCGTCTCAAAAAAAAAAAAAAAAAAAAAGAATCCTCCACCCTCACATAATGGGAGAAAGTGAGGCAGGGAATTTTCTCTATGTGTGTTGCTGATGCTTCAATACATAAGTAGAACACAACAGTTGAGTCAATTTACATCTATACTTTTTCTTTCTACCTGTCTAAGAAAAAGTGATTGTTTCTAGAAACTGACATCAGCTCTGACATACACAAAATAAGAGCTTGCTTGTCCTATCATGTGTGAGTCCAAGTTTAATCCCCTGGGTTAGTGTGGAAATCTAAGTCAAATATTACAAGGGACCTTTAGATTGGGAACGGAGTCAGAGAAGAATACAACACAAACATATTAAAGAGAGGCAATTAAATGCAAACAAACACTATTGCAGTTTCCTCCTAAGACGATATAATTAGATTGCCAAGTAGATTGCTTTTGGATTATTTGGATTAAGCGTTGCATTCTTGAAAGCTAAGTGACTTCCTGGCATTTCATTTCCTTGGAAACCACAAGTTTCTGCAGTTATATGCTATGCAGATTTTTTCACATGCTTTGGGCATTTTTCTACTGAGCTTTTGTTTCTAAGATTGGATATCACAGCAGTCGAAAATGGGACATTGAAAGAAGATCAAAGATTAAAGCCAAAAGAGTTCTGGCTAATTTGAAAACCCTGGACAAGCAGTAGAATTATTGCAACCTCGAAATACACACACTGAGCCCTATAATTGAGCAGTGTGAACAATCATTCCTGCTCATAAAGTGGTTTGAAGTAGTAGTAACCTGTATAGCTATACCAAACAGTCCCTGCAATAGTTAACACAAGACCTTTCTTTTGGTCTAATTTTTGGCCCATGAGACCTTGAGAAATAACCTTTATTTACCATGTTGTTAGCTTCACACTGAGTTAAAAGTCACCTCCCAGGAGAACACTCCTGAGATTTCACCTGTATCTTATTAATAAAGTTTTCCATTTATAGAGATAAATTCAGGTACCTAAATAAGAAACCATGCTGCATAAACAATAAGGGATGAATGAAGGCCAAGAAATTAAAAGTGACACAGATCTATTAAATAAACAAACAAAAAAAACCCACCAAAATTTGTGACCATTGACTGACTTCTTGGCTGAACAGGCAGCACTGACTGCCCAGTTATAGCATGTAGTCGATGGAGTTACAAATAACCTGCCAAATACATGGACTTACAGCTATACCCTGGGTGCAGACATCCTGACTTAATTGCTTTGATTTACATGAGAAGTGTTCTTTTACAATTCTGAGTCTTCCTGGACTGATTTTTGTAGCCGGCATACCTTGAGAGAGAAAGCAGTCTCTCTTCTTAACAGGCTGGTCCTTAACAAAATTATGACATGAGGAAGTTGAAATTGCATTCTACTATCAATTCTCGCATAAATTGGCCACAAGTCACAGGCACCCATAGCTTTCTTTGTAAGAGGCAAGGTAAGTCTGATGAACCCAAACAGAGCCTTGAGATTTGAACAGACTGGCTCACTATCCTGAATCTCCAATACCAGCTTCCTCCTCTGCATTCTGTTTCGACAGGACCGTGTTCACTAAGTGAACTTGACTAATTGGTTCTGTGGACTCTAATCAATTTTAATGTGAATGTAGAAAACCTAATGGTATATTGGCAGTTTTATTAGATGCTTTCTGGAAGTTATGCCTTAATCTCAGTATGGCGTTTTCTGAAGACAACTGGATTAATGGGGGAGATATTTGGAAGAAGAGGGCTTTGTTTGGTCACCTACTTCTGGTCACCAGAATAGGAAGCTGTGAGCTGTCTGAGGAAGGTTCAGGATTGCACCTGTCAAAATAACTTAAGGTAGGGCCTTATACCAGGGATCAGCAACATTTTTCTGTAAAGGGCAGTAGTAAATATTTTAGGCTTTGCAGGCCATGTGGTCACTCTTGCAACTACTCAACTCTGCCATTGTAATGGGAAAGCAGCCATAGACAATATATAAGAAATAGGACTGGTTTGTTCCAATAAAAGGTTTTGTTTTGTTTTGCTTTATTTTGTTTTTGTTTGTTTGTTTGTTTTTTCAGAAATAGTGGTCCAGATTTGGCTCAGAGGCTATAGTTTGCTGACCCCTGCTTTATACAACTGGAAGAAAGATGTCGATTACCTACCTGCCCCAAGTGAGTGAGTCCACATCCAGGAATTTGGGAGAAAATGGCAAAATCGTTCTTCTTGACAGAAGAGATGTGTGTGTGTGTACACAAACACACATATAAATACACACACATTTATATGCATATATACATACATTATATATATACACAATACTATATGAAACTGATAAAACTTTATTTACAAGACTCATTAAATCAGAGTCATTTCATCTATAGTGGACTTGTGCTGTGTCAATTTAGCTAAGCCAAAACTATGTTTCCCTGAACCTCTTCCTTTGTAAATTTGTGAGTTAGCAGGGTCTACAAGTGAAATTTTCTATGAGATTTAGAAAAAGGCAGACTTGAAGCAACAACCAACTTTTTACACTCTCAAGGTTGATGCAGGGCACCAGGTGCTTTTGCAGCTCACACTTACTGCTGCTTAATCTTATTGGTGTGAAGCAGCAGCTGGGCCCTCAACTCCTCTAGCTCCTGCCAGACCTGCTCCTCCAATTATTCCAAATCCTGGCCAGGTTCATGTGCAGCTCATGGTAGAAGGACAGCAGTCTCTTCTGTAGCAGGTCACTCACACTAAAGAAGTTGGGACCTGGAGGTGGTGAGAGGCAAATGCAGATTCCAGCACAGCTTCTGAGTGCTTCCCCTACTTGCCATCCATCACTTTCCTGACTCCCAGCCCTGCTGACTTCAGGTCCTGCATAGATGCAGAAGTAATTGCCTTACATGGACTGTTTATATAATGACTGCCCTATTCTATATAAGCCATCGTGATTTTACTTTTCTGATCAAAACCTAATGGACATATCATGCCAACCTAAATAATTTTCCGTTCAAAGAAAGGAGACCCAATAATTAATAATTGTAAGTACTAGGTTTTAAAATATTATCATAATAGTGACGCTAATTTCTCTTTTGAAGGTCACACTATTCCCTTCAACCCTGAGATTATGTAAATGCTGTGGATTCTATAATGATAGTGATGTGTTTGTTCACAGGGCATGGACACTGATTTATTTTCTCCTCCTCTAGGATCAATGATACACATTAGAGAGGTGGCTGGTAGGAGACCGGTGTGGCAGCCTCTTGCCCCCAGACTAAGCAAAACCATCTGGCCCTCAGAGGAATTGAACCCATATTATCAACCTCAATTAGCACCATGTTTTACTCAATTGAAGAAATAAAAGTTGCAATTAATTCAACTGTCCCCATCTTAGTCATTATCAATTGCAATATTCTATCCTTATTTAGCTTCTAAAACCCAAAAGTTCATGCTCCCGGACAAACTACATGGGAAAGTATGATATGCCAGCATTGTCACTATTACAACTTGAATGACTGCAGGAGATTGTATTTTTAAACTGCCTCATCATAGCCCTATCCTCAAATGTACGCCAGTACTTCAGAGAAGCAAAGTCACATGGCTGTTTATTCAATCAGAATTCATGTTTATCATCTCTCATCCCAATCCTACTTCCCTTACACTATTCTCCTGCTTGGTTCCTTGGAAAAGGAAACTGTCCCCCCTTCAGTTAAATTTTTCTCATGTTCAATGAGTTAATTTTGTTGGCTCAGTTATACATTTAGGATATATTAAATTCAAATTTCCTTTATTTTAGTCTTTGGGCCAGTTGCATTGCTTTATACTTTCTGGTGTTCTTAATTTCAACTTTGCTAGCATTTAGAAGGCAAAGGCACTGCCTAGCAGAAGTAATAATCCTTTTAACTACCTAATTGCTTCTGTTGGTTACAGCCGTTTCTCTTCTAGACTCAAGGCATTGACTCTAGATGACTTCCAACAAGCAGCCAACACATCTGCCTCTTGATGGATCAACTCATTTGTTTGTTTCTACTGTCTTATAGACAATCTCAGATAAAAACTGGATCTTAATGGACAAAGGTAACAGGAGAAAGATTGTTTGCTTTTTCTAAAGTTTCTTTTTCCATTTTAGCTCATGTAATGCTATGTGTCTCTATTAGAACCAGCAATTCTTTTAGTTCGAACTTTGGTAAGATTCATTTATAGGCGTCTAGAAAGTGTGTGGCATAATGTAGTTTATGTGTCAATGGCTGAGATGTTAGAAATGGAGTTTTTAGAGGGTCGGGTGTGGTGGCTCACACCTATAATCCCAGCACTTTGGGAGGCCAAGGAGGACGGATCACCTGAGGTCAGGAGTTTGAAACCAGCCTGGCCAAGATGGCAAAACGCTATCTCTACTACAAATACAAAAATTAGCTTGGTGTGGTGGCAGGCACCTGTAATCCCAGCTACTTCGGAGGCTGAAGCAGCAGAATCGCTTGAACTCAGGAGGTGGAAGTTGTGGTGAGCCAAGATTGTGCCATTGCACCACAGTCTGGGAGACAGAGAGAGACTCAGTCTAAAAAAAAATGGCTTTTTCATAGTGTGGCAGTCTGATAATGGCCCTCAAAAATACCAGTTCCTAACCCCTGGAACCTGTAAGTGTTACCACATTTGTTTTAAAGGATCTCTGAAGATGTAGTTAAGGATTTGAAATTGTGAGATTGTCTTGGATTACCTGTGTGGACCTTAAATGTAATTAAAAGTGTCCTTATAAGAGAAAGATGGAGGAAGATAATACCCAAAGGAGAAGGTGCTATGAATGAAGATGGAAGCAGAGATCAGAGTAGTGAGACTACAAGCCAAGAAATGTTGGCAGCCACCGGAAGCTTGAGGATGCATGGAATACATTCTCCTCTAGAGCCTCTGGCAGGAATGCAGCCCTGCCGATACCCTGATTTTGGCCAAGTAATACAGACTCTATAATTTTCTGTTATTTTGACTTTACACAGCAGAATGCAGCTCCTCCCTACCCAGGGCAGCAAAATCACAATAGAAAAAATAGGAGGAGTGGAGCCAAGATGGCCAAATAGGAACAGCTCTGGTCTATAGCTCCCAGCGTGAGGGACACAGAAGACGGGTGATTTCTGCATTTCCATCTGAGGTATCGGGTTCATCTCACTAGGGAGTGCCAAACAGTGGGTGCAGGACAGTCGGTGCAGCGCACCATCCACGAGCCGAAGCAGGGCAAGGCATTGCCTCACTCGGGAAGCGCAAGGGGTCAGGGAGTTCCCTTTCCTAGTCAAAGAAAGGGGTGACAGATGGCACCTGGAAAATCGGGTCACTCCCACCCCAATACTGCACTTTTCCAATGGGCTTGGAAAATGGCACACCAGGAGATTGTGTCCCGCACCTGGCTTGGAGGGTCCTACGCCCACGGAGTCTCACTGACTGCTAGTACAGCAGTCTGAGATCAAACTGCAAGGCGGCAGCGAGGCTGGGGGAGGGGCGCCTGCCATTGCCCAGACTTGCTTAGGTAAAAAAAGCAGCCAGGAAGCTTGAACTGGGTGGAGCCCACCACAGCTCAAGGAGGCCTGCCTGCCTCTGTAGGCTCCACCTCTGGGGGCAGGGCACAGACAAACAAAAAGTCAGCAGTAACCTCTGCAGACTTAAATGTGCCTGTCTGACAGCTTTGAAGAGAGTAGTAGTTCTCCCAGCACGCAGCTGAAGATCTCAGAACGGGCAGACTGCGTCCTAAAGTGGGTCCCTGACCCCGGAGCAGCCTAACTGGGAGGCACCCCCCAGTAGGGACAGACTGACACCTCACTCGGCCAGGTACTCCTCTGAAAAAACTTCCAGAGGAATGATCAGACAGCTGAATTTGCGGTTCACGAAAATCTGCTGTTCTGCAGCCACCGCTGCTGACACCCAGCCAAACAGGGTCTGGAGTGGACCTCTAGCAAACTCCAACAGACCTGCAGCTGAGGGTCCTGTCTGTTAGAAAGAAAACTAAAAAACAGAAAGGACATCCACACCAAAAACCCATCTGTACATCACCATCATCAAAGACCAAAAGTAGATAAAACCACAAAGATGGGGAAAAAACAGAGCAGAAAAGCTGGAAACTCTAAAAAGCAGAGCACCTCTCCTCCTCCAAAGGAATGCAGTTCCTCACCAGCAATGGAACAAAGCTGGATAGAGGATGACTTTGATGAGTTGAGAGAAGAGGGCTTCAGACGATCAAACTACTCTGATCTACGGGAGGAAATTCAAAACAATAGCAAAGAAGTTAAAAACGTTGAAAAAAAATTAGAAGAATGGATAACTAGAATAACCAAAGGAGAGAACGGCTTAAAGGAGCTGATGGAGCTGAAAGCCAAGTTTCGAGAACTACGCGAAGATTGCAGAAGCCTCAGTAGCAGATGCGATCAACTGGAAGAAAGGGTATCGCTGATGGAAGATGAAATGAATGAAATGAAGCGAGAAGGGAAGTTTAGAGAAAAAAGAATAAAAAGAAATGAACAAAGCCTACAAGAAACTTGGGACTATGTGAAAAGACCAAACCTACGTCTGATTGGTGTACCTGAAAATGATGGGGAGAATGGAACCAAGTTGGAAAACACTCTGCAAGATATTATCCAGGAGAACTTCCCCAATCTAGCAAGGCAGGCCAACATTCAGATTCAGGAAATACAGAGAACGCCACAAAGATACTCCTCGAGAAGAGCAACTCCAAGACACATAATTGTCAGATTCACCAAAGTTGAAATGAAGGAAAAAATGTTAAGGGCAGCCAGAGAGAAAGGCCGGGTTACCCACAAAGGGAAGCCCATCAGACTAACAGCTGATCTCTTGGCAGAAACTCTACAAGCCAGAAGAGAGTGGGGGCCAATATTCAACATTCTTAAAGAAAAGAATTTTCAACCCAGAATTTCCTATCCCGCCAAACTAAGCTTCATAAGTGAAGGAGAAATAAAATACTTTACAGGCAAGCAAATGCTGAGTGATTTTGTCACCACCAGGCCTGCCCTAAAAGAGTTCCTGAAGGAAGCACTAAACATGGAAAGGAACAACCGGTACCAGCCATCTCAAAAACATGCCAAATTGTAAAGACCATCGAGGCTAGGAAGAAACTATAGCAACTAACGAGCAAAATAACCAACTAACATCATAATGACAGGATCAGATTCACACATAACAATATTAACGTTAAATGTAAATGGGCTAAATGCTCCAATTAAAAGACACAGACTGGCAAACTGGATAAGGAGTCAGGACCCATCAGTGTGCTGTATTCAGGAAACCCATCTCACGTGCAGAGACACACATAGACTGAAAATAAAGGGATGGAGGAAGATCTAACAAGCAAATGGAAAACAAAAAAAGGCAGGGGTTGCAATCCTAGTCTCTGATAAAATAGACTTTAAACCAACAAAGATCAAAAGAGACAAAGAAGGCCATTACATAATGGTAAAGGGATCAATTCAACAAGAAGAGCTAACTATACTAAATACATATGCACCCAACACAGGAGCACCCAGATTCATAAAGCAAGTCCTGAGTGACCTACAAAGGGACTTAAACTCCCACACAATAATAATGGGAGATTTTAACACCCCACTGTCAACACTAGACAGATCAACGAGACAGAAAGTTAACAAGGATATCCAGGAATTGAACTCAGCTCTACACAAAGTGGACCTAATAGACATCTACAGAACTCTCCACCCCAAGTCAACAGAATATACATTTTTTTCAGCACCACACCACACCTATTCCAAAATTGACCACATAGTTGGAAGTAAAGCTCTCCTCAGCAAATGTAAAAGAACAGAAATTATAACAAACTGTCTCTCAGACCACAGTGCAATCAAACTAGAACTCAGGATTAAGAAACTCACTCAAAACCGCTCAACTACATGGAAACTGAACAACCTGCTCCTGAATGACTATTGGATACATAATGAAATGAAGGCAGAAATAAAGATGTTCTTTGAAACCAACGAGAACAAAGACACAATATACCAGAATCTCTGGGACACGTTCAAAGCAGTGTGTAGAGGGAAATTTATAGCACTAAATGCCCACAAGAGAAAGCAGGAAAGATCCAAAATTGACACCCTAACATCACAATTAAAAGAACTAGAAAAGCAAGAGCAAACACATTCAAAAGCTAGCAGAAGGCTAGAAATAACTAAAATCAGAGCAGAACTGAAGGAAATAGAGACACAAAAAAACCTTCAAAAAATTAATGAATCCAGGAGCTGGTTTTTTGAAAAGATCAACAAAATTGATAGACCGCTAGCAAGACTAATAAAAAAGAAAAGAGAGAAGAATCAAATAGACGCAATAAAAAATGAAAAAGGGGATATCACCACCGATCCCACAGAAATACAATCTACCATCAGAGAATACTACAAACACCTCTATGCAAATCAACTAGAAAATCTAGAAGAAATGGATAAATTCCTCGACAAATACACCCTCCCAAGACTAAATCAGGAAGAAGTTGAATCTCTGAATAGACCAATAACAGGTTCTGAAATTGTGGCAATAATCAATAGCTTACCAACCAAAAAGAGTCCAGGACCTCATGGATTCATAGCCGAATTCTATCAGAGGTACAAGGAGGAACCGGTACCATTACTTCTGAAACTATTCCAATCTATAGAAAAAGAGGGAATCCTCCCTAACACATTTTATGAAGCCAGCATCATCCTGATACCAAAGCCTGGCAGAGACATAACCAAAAAAGAGAATTTCAGACCAATATCCTTGATGAAAATTGATGCAAAAATCCTCAATAAAATACTGGGAAACCAAATCCAGCAGCACACCAAAAAGCTTATCCACCATAATCAAGTGGGCTTCATCCCTGGGATGCAAGGCTGGTTCAACATACGCAAATCAATAAATGTAATCCAGCATATAAACAGAACCAAAGACAAAAACCACATGATTATCTCCATAGATGCAGAAAAGGCCTTTGACAAAATTCAACAACCCTTCATGCTAAAAACTCTCAATAAATTAGGTATTGATGGGACGTATCTCAAAATAATAAGAGCTATCTATGACAAACCCACAGCCAATATCATACTGAATGGGCAAAAACTGGAAGTATTCCCTCTGAAAACTGGCACAAGACAGGGATGCCCTCTCTCACCACTTTTATTCAACATAGTGCTGGGAGTTCTAGCCAGAGAAATCAGGCAGGAGAAGGAAATAAAGGGTATTCAATTAGGAAAAGAGGAAGTCAAATTGTCCCTGTTTGCAGATGACATGATTGTATATCTAGAAAACCCCATCGTCTCAGCCCCAAATCTCCTTAAGCTGATTAGCAACTTCAGCAAAGTCTCAGGATACAAAATCAATGTACAAAAATCACAAGCATTCTTGTACACCAATCACAGACAAACAGAGAGCCAAATCATGAGTGAACTCCCATTCACAATTGCTTCAAAGAGAATAAAATACCTAGGAATCCAACTTACAAGGGATGTGAAGGACCTCTTCAAGGAGAACTACAAACCACTGCTCAATGAAATAAAAGAGGATACAAACAAATGGAAGAACATTCCATGCTCATGGGTTGGAAGAATCAATATCGTGAAAATGGCCATACTGCCCAAGGTAATTTATAGATTCAATGCCATCCCCATCAAGCTACCAATGACTTTCTTCACAGAATTGGAAAAAACTACTTTAAAGTTCATATGGAACCAAAAAAGAGCCCGCATCGCCAAGTCAATCTTAAGCCAAAAGAACAAAGCTGGAGGCATCATGCTACCTGACTTCAAACTATAATATAAGGCTACAGTAACCAAAACAACATGATACTGGTACCAAAACAGAGACATAGATCAATGGAACAGAACAGAGCCCTCAGAAATAATGCCACATATCTACAACAATCTGATCTTTGACAAACCTGACAAAAACAAGAAATGGGGAAAAGATGCCCTATTTAATAAATGGTGCTGGGAAAACTGGCTAGCCATATGTAGAAAGCTGAAACTGGATCCCTTCCTTACACCTTATATAAAAATTAATTCAAGATGGATTAAAGACTTACATGTTAGACCTAAAACCATAAAAACCCTAGAAGAAAACCTAGGCAATACCATTCAGGACATAGGCATGGGCAAGGACTTCATGTCTAAAACATCAAAAGCAATGGCAACAAAAGCCAAAATTGACAAATGGGATCTAATTAAACTAAAGAGCTTCTGCACAGCAAAAGAAACTACCATCAGAGTGAACAGGCAACCTACAAAATGGGAGAAAATTTTCGCAACCTACTCATCTGACAAAGGGCTAATATCCAGAATCTACAATGAACTCAAACAAATTTACAAGAAAAAAACAAACAACCCCATCAAAAAGTGGGTGAAGTATATGAACAGACACTTCTCAAAAGAAGACATTTATGCAGCCAAAAAACACAAGAAAAAATGCTCATGATCACTGGCCATCAGAGAAATGCAAATCAAAACCACAATGAGATACCATCTCACACCAGTTAGAATGGCCATCATTAAAAAGTCAGGAAACAACAGGTGCTGGAGAGGATGTGGAGAAATAGGAACACTTTTACACTGTTGGTGGGACTGTAAACTACTTCAACCATTGTGGAAGTCAGTGTGGCGATTCCTCAGGGGTCTAGAACTAGAAATACCATTTGACCCAGCCATCCCATTACTGGGTATATACCCAAAGGACTATAAATCATGCTGCTATAAAGACACATGCACACGTATGTTTATTGCAGCACTATTCACAATAGCAAAGAGTTGGAACCAACCCAAATGTCCAACAACGATAGACTGGATTAAGAAAATGTGGCACATATACACCATGGAATACTATGCAGCCATAAAAAATGATGAGTTCATGTCCTTTGTAGAGACACGGATGAAACTGGAAACCATCATTCTCAGTAAACTATCGCAAGGACAAAAAAACAAACAACACATGTTCTCACTCATAGGTGGGAATTGAACAATGAGAACACATGGACAGAGGAAGGGGAACATCACACTCCATGGACTGTTGTGGGGTGGGGGGAAGGGGGAGGGACAGCCTTAGGAAATATACCTAATGCTAAATGACGAGTTAATGGGTGCAGCACACCAACATGGCACATGGATATATATGTAACAACCCTGCACATTGTGCACATGTACCCTAAAATTTGAAGTATAATAATAATAAAAAAAAGGAAAAAGAAAAAGTACTGCTAGGTCCATCTGAACACTGCTTGCTCTCTTTAAAAAGCTGAGGCAGCATACAGTCATCCTTCTCGTTTTCACATCTTGAATCATGACAATAACATGTTTGATGTTAATTCCTTCACCAGATACTGAAGGATGAGGCTCTTAAGACTTCATGGCACCAAAGCCTTTGGCCAATAAGACCCTTCAATACCAGCCATTGTTTTTAGGATGCAGTAGTGATGATGGATTTCTGGTGTAAAGATGACAGAATAAAGAGTTTTTTGCCTTCCTCTTCTCAGAAATAACTGCCAAACAAAAAGGACAAGGAGAACAGAAATTCCACATTTGCTATAAATTAGTTGATTTCCATATATTATGAAGGGTGAGCAAAGACTGGAAAGATCACATGAATATGTGGGAAGAGGTCAAGACACCTGTGGCTGCAGAACTGAAAAAAGGCTGTAGTGCTCTGTATCCCAAACTAGGTAGCCTATGAGAAGACGCAAGCCCAACAATCCTATTTTGGAATAAAATTATCTCAGTATAGAAGCTACTGTCTTTACTTTGGCACTAGAAAAGTGGGGGAGGTGGGATTCACAGACAAATGGTGTTTTCAGAAAGTGGTGTTCAGATAGACTGGAGTAGAAAAAACAAAATATAAATGTGGAGCAGTAGTACAGTTGCTGATAGGACGGGACAAGCAAAGTTAAGCATTTTGCCCCTAAAATCCTGTCATTAACGACTTCATTTGAAATCAAGGAAAATGGTTACTGTCTCAGAATAGGGGCCAAACCCCTCCATACTTGAAATAGTTAAGCTAGGAAGATGACAACTCATTCAAACATAAAATAGTTGAGAACACAAATCTGACAAATAATTATGCAAAACAAATCTAAGCCATGTAGTGCAATATTGTTTAAAGGAAAAAAAAGAAATAAATAGCATAAAATAAAATACGATGACAATGTGGAAACTAAAATAGTTTTTAAAAAGAGTCAAAAGTCAGAGAAAAATAAATGTCAATAACAGATACTTCTGTTGCCACAGAGCTGCGAAAAAGCATTACAACTCATAGCCGTGAAGTCGAAAAAGTTATGAGATACAGCTGACTCTTGAACAACACAGGTTTGAACTGTGCAGGTCCAGTAACTTGAGGATTTTCTTCTGCTTCTGCTGCCTCTGAAACTGCAAGACCAACCCCTCCTCTTTCTCCTCCTCCTCAACCTACTCAACGTGAAGATGATGAGGATAAAGACTTTTGTAATGATTCACTTCCACTTAATAAAAAGTAAATATATTTTCTTAATAACATTTTCTTTTTTCTAGCTTACTTTATCATAATATAATATATAATACATATATAAAATATGTGTTGATCAACTATGTTATCAGTAAGGCTTCTATTCAACAGTAGACTATTAGTAGTTAAGTTTTGGGGGAGTCAAAAGTCGTATTCATATTTTTGACCATGTGGGGAGTCAGCACTCCTAACCCCTGCATTGTTCAACCATCAACTATATTAACATTTTAAAACTAACTGCCGAAAGCAGAAATGCCAGTGTTGAGAGAAATTTTATGAAAAAGACATTTAAAGGAGAAAAATGAGTTGGTTTAGTTTAGAAAAAAAAAAACGGAAGAAAAACATAAAACTGTTATGGAAATGAACTTCCCTTTGGAAACTGGAGAAGAGATACTTGTAAAAATGCAACAAAATACGTGGTGAACAAAATCGAACAAATTGAAATGGACAGAATTTAAAAGGACTAGAGAAAATAAACTTGGAAGATGAAGGCTATTCAATATGAGCAATATTAGTGTCCCTCAAAATACAGGTGTATAATGGGCCAGAAAAAAGATTCAATTACAATTTAAGAAAATGTTTCAGTCATAACCACAACAACAATTTATTGAGCACCTCCTATATACCAGGTAGCTCTATACACAGGGATACAACAGTGTAGAAGACAAAGAAGCCCCATCACCACTGAGCCTACAGTTAAAAAAAAAGACTGGATGATGGGCATATTATGTTAAAACAACAACAACAGGATTATCACCATCAAGACATTTGCAAAGAAAGTTACTGACTTCAAAACTAAATAACAAACACTGTATTTTGAGGGCCAGGCATGGTGGTGCACTCCTGTAATCCCAGGACTTTGGGAGGCTGAGGTGGGAGGATTGTTTGAACTCAGGAGTTCAAGACCAGCTTGGGAAACATAGTGACATTCCATCCTATAAAAATAAAAAATTAGCCCGGCAAGGTGGTGTGTACCTCTGTGTGGCCCCAGCTACTTGGGAGGCTGAGGTAGGAGGATCTCTTGAGCCCAGGAGGTCGAGGCTGCAGTGAGCCATGATCGTGCCACTGCTCTCCAGCCTGGGTGACACAGTGAGACCTTGTCTCGCACACACAAAAAGAACACTGTATTTTGAGTATGCAGGCAAAAAGATTTTTACCTAAAAGAAGAAACACAATCACCCAGGCCTAAACACGAAAATATAAAATGAAACAATGCCTGTTAACTCGTCAAAGAACATTATGCGCAATCACAAAAAAAATTTTAATAAGCAAGAATTAGGGATGTAGCTGAAACGGCAATGGGAATAGTGGCCAAAGAACAGAATGTAAAAGTGATATACAATAAATGCATACAAATAAAATAACTAATAAAACTTGGAAAGTGGTGAGAAATGGATGAAATTATAAATATGGCAAGCAAAATACGTAAGTTAAAATTGATAAATCAAGTAACAGATGTAAAATTGTATTTAAAGACGAAAATGTAATTATTAAAAAAACTAAGAAAAATCAATTATGTGGTAAAGGGAATAAAGGAGGGAGCAGTAGAGATGGAAATATATTAATGTGATATTTGTTTATAATAGGCATACTAATACTCTATAAAGAAATAGCTGAATATTCTAGATGTTTACACTAAAGTCATGTAAAAATCACAAAACTAGCTTTCCAAGTTAACCTAGGAAGTGTGTGCGTGCGTGCACGCACGCACACACACACGTACACAATTAAGCAAAGCCAATCTGAACCATACAGAGAAATATGTATGGTACATAAAAAGAAAAAAGCTAAGTGAAAATGCATAAAATAAAATATAATAACACAACAAAATCCAACTATGTATTCTTGCACTGTACACAAATTAAACAAGATCACCTAATTAAAAGTTAAAAGCTCTGAGATATGGTCTCTGATCACAAAGCAATACCTAACTATATGTTGCATACAACAGCTATACCTAAAACAAAATAACTTAGAAAATCTAAAAAAGGTAGAAGAGCTAGCAATGGCATGCCAAAAAATACAATAAAAGTAAAGCAAATTATAGATTATTTCTATTAGAAAACTGAATCCAGGAATAAAAGCATGAAATAAAACAAATAAAGGTATTTTATAATAATAAATGGAAAAGTCAACACTGAACATAAACAGTGATAACTACTAACAAAAAACATAGAAAAAGCTCATAAAGAATAAAAATTATATTAAATATTTTTGTAAAATAAGTGGAAACATGCTAGTCACAGGAGATTTTAGTTCACAGTATAACTTTAAAACAGAAATAAACCTGCTTTTCAATCACATAATATGACTATATATGAGACCTCAAAGAAAACCACAATAAAGCCTTCTGTTTAGAAATACCACAAATATTTTTTGATAACAGCATTCTAAAACTAGAAATTAATATTTAAGCTGGAAGATGAAATAACCCTTCCAACTGGAAAATGTAATAATCATGCTTAAATAAACTTTTGAGTTAAATTGGAAATCATGAGTGAAATTTCAGAATGCCTAGAAATAACGATACTGAAAATTCCACATGGCAAAACCTTGTACAGAGTTTTCCAGAAAAGAATTATGTAGAAGAAGAAGAAAAGGATTCAAAGGACAGAAGGGCAGGGAACACTTCTTAAGTCACTTTTATGAGTCCAGTATTACTGTGATATCAAAAAATCAGAAATAAACAGTACACAAAAAGAAAACTATAGGCAAATATTTTTCATGAACCTACACAAAATTAATGATAACAAAATTAATTAATATTAACAAAATATTAGCAAACCAAACCCAACAATGTATAAAAACAACTAGGCCGGGCACAGTGGCTCACACGCGAAATCCCAGCACTTTGGGAGGCCGAGGTGTGCAGATCATGAGGTCAGGAGTTTGAGACCAGCCTGGCCAACATGGCAAAACCCCGACTCTACTCAAAATACAAAAATTAGCTGGGTGTGGTGGCGGGCGCCTGTAATCCCAGCTACTCCGGAGGCTGAGGCAGGAGAATCACTTGAACCCAGGAGGTGGAGGCAGCAGTGAGCTGAGATCGTGCCACTGCATTCCAGCCTGGGCAACAAGAGCAAGACTCCATCTCAATAAATAAATAAATAAATAAATATTTAAAAAATAACAACAACTAAACACCACGATGAAGTGGGATGTATTCCAGGTAAGACCAGTTAAGCATTAGAAAATCAATCAATGTAATCCACTAAAGAAGACATCCACAAAAGATGAAACATCATATGATCTTATCAACTGACACAGTAAAAGCATTTGAAAAAAAAAGTCAACACTAATTCTTGATAAAAATCATTAACAAGTTAGGAATAGAGAGGAACTACCTCAACTTGAGCATCTACAAAAACCTTACAGCTAACATTATGCTCAACGTGAAACACTGAGAGCTTTCTCCCTAAGATCAGGAACAAAGCAAGATTTCTGCTGTTACTGCTGTCTTTCAACACAGCACTGGGAGTTTTACTTGCAGCAAATTGGTCAAGAAAAAAATAAATGACATGAAGATTGGAAAGAAAGAAATAAAATAGTCCCTATTGCCAGATGACAGTATTAACTATATAAAAAGCCTCAAAAATTCTACAAAAATCTCCTAGAAATAATAACTGAGTTCAGGTAGATCACAGTATACAAGATCAATATATAAAAATCAATCATGTGTTTATACACTAACAATTCACATGTGGAGACCAAAATTAAAATCATAATGTCATTTATAATCACGCCAAAAGAAATGAAATCACTCATGTATATACCAAGCAAAATATGTACAAGATCTGTATGCTGGAAGTTATGAAATACTGATGAAAGAAATCAAAGGTGACCTACAAAGAAGTTGAGACACATACCATTTTCACAACTTAGAAGATTCAACATAGGAAAGTCTCCCAAAGTGCTCTATAGGTTTAATATGATTTATATCAAAGTCCCAGCAAGGTTTTTGTAGACATAGACCATATTATTCTTAAGTTTTTATGGAAACTCACAGGCCCTAGAACAGCTAAATAATCTTGACAAAGGAGAATAAAGTGGGAGGAACCACTCTACCCTATATTAAGGTCATCTAGACAGCATGGTGTTGGTGGAAGAATAGATCAATGTGACAGAACAGAGAACTTGGGAATACACCCACATAAATATGCTCAAGGGATTTTTGACAAAGGTGTAAAAGCACTTCAATGAATAGTCTTAACAAAATGGTTCTGAAGCAAATTGGACTACCACAGGTAAAAAATGGAACTTTGCCCTGAACCTGACACCTCACACAAAAATTAACCCCCAGTGGATCATGGACCTAAATGTAAAATGTAAAACCAAAAAAAAAAAAACTTTTGGAAGAAAACAGTGAGAGAAAATCTTCAGGATCCAAGGATAGGCAGAGTTCTTAGATTGACAACAAAAGCACAGTCCATTAAAGGGAAAAAATGATTAACTGGATCTCATCAACATTAAACTTCTGCCTTGTGCAAGCCCATGTGGAGAGAATCAAATGACTAGGATTAAATATTTGTAAGCCACATGCCTGACAAAGGACCATTATAGAACAAATAATCCAATCAGGAAATGCGCAAAAGACATGAAGAGACATTTCATTAAAGAGGAAATGCCAGTGACAAGCATATGGAAAGATGTTCAGTGTGATTAACCAATTAAAGAAATGTAAGTTAAAATAATATTAAATGCAAATATAAATGTAAACTATTGAACATGAAAACGACAATGAGATATCACTGCATCCCTATCAATCAGAATGGCTAAAATAAAAAACAACAACATGCTAAATGCTGGTGAAGTGGAGAGAAACGGATCACTCATACATTGCTACAGCGAATGTAAAATGGTATAGCCACTCTGGAAAACAATTTGGCAGTTTCTTAAAATATTAGACATGCAACTACCATATTACTCAACAATTCCACATCTAGGCATTTCTCCCAAATGAATGAAACTTTTATTCACACAAAAATCCAGCAGCCAGCCAAATCAAGAGGGCCCCTACCATGCAATTGGCCTGAACTGGAAAACCTCTTTGTCCTGGTGGACAAATAATTCATTGGATACTTTTTTCTTTTTCTTTTTTTCTTTTTCTTTTTTTTTTTTTGAGACAGAGTCTCGCTCTGTTGCCCAGGCTGGAGTGCAGTGGTGCGACCTCACCTCACTGCAACCTTCATCTCCCGGGTTCAAGTGATTCTCCTGCCTCAGTCTCCCGAGTAGCTGGGATTACAGGCATGCACCACCATACCCAGCTAAGAGATGGGGTTTCACCAAGTTGGCCAGACTGGTCTCGAACTCCTAACCTCAAGTGATCTGCCTGCCTTGGCCTCCAAAAGTGCTGGGATTACAGGTGTGAGCCACCGTGCCTGGCCACTGGATACTTTTTTTTTTAAGCAAACAAATGGAAACAACCTAAATGTCCATATATATGTATGGAGAGAAGTTAAAAATAGATTACTACTGTACATTAACTTAAATAATTGAACTAAAATAGTTTTGCATATCCCAAGTTATAATTCAAAATATATAATCCAGAAAAAAGATTAAAAGCCATTTATATATCATGCTACATATGTGTTAAATCATACAACCTATACAAATCACATATTTGTGTGTATATTACACAGATATACTATGAATATACATAAACGCTTGTATATACAGTCTCTGACTTATGATGGTTCAACTTGTGATGATCTTTTGACTTTATAATGGTGCAAAAATGATATACACATTCAGTAGAAATCATACTTCAAATTTCAAATGTTGATCTGTTCTGGGCTAGCGACACTCTCTTACAGCACTGCACAGCAGCAGTGAGCCACAACTCTGAGTCAGCCAAGCCATCACAAGGGTAAACAACTGGTATTCGACAGTTTTCAGTGTTGCCAAATGATTTTCCCCAACTGTAGGTTAACGAAAGCGTTCTGAGCATGTTTAGGGTAGGCAAGGCTACGCTATGATGTTCAGTAGGTCAGGTGTATTAAATGTATTTCAACCCAAAATCTTTTCAATTTACATGATGGGTTTGCCAGATGTAACTGCATCATAAGTCAAGGGGCATTTGTAAATATACTGTATGAATACATGTTTAAAAAAATAATTCTGGGTGAAATGTTACAACATTTTAAATAAATTTCCCTATTTGTTTTTAACAACAGCCTGAGTTGGATTTTATTTTACTTCTACTTCAAGTATTCTAATGATATGCTCCCTAAGGCTGAATACCTTAAGATAATTGAGGAGACATATTACTCTCTATTACTCCACATCAGAGATACTACACATACTTGTTCCTAGTACAACAGCACAGTCTAAGGAACTTGTTCCTAGTACAATAGCACAATCTAAGCACATAGACTTACGTTAACTCGCCCCATGAAATAGACTCCAGTGCTTGGTTTTGACCAAGCACATCTAATCCAGTTCCTCTCCTAACTACCAGGTGTTTCAGATATTTTAGTATCTCTTTCTGGAGCTTAGGAAACTAGAAAGGACTCTCTATGAATTATATTAGATTTTTACAAACTGTAGTTTTGCATCTTCACACCATGATACGGCCAACATATAATCAGAATTTTTAAGTGGGAGAAACTTTGTCTAATTATCATCTCCTATTTTACAACAGAGAAGTAAAATGACTTTCCCAGATCACAAACTGTGAGAGGAAGGTCTAAAATCTAGTCTCCTAAATTCAAGTTTAATGCATTTTTCAGTATATCCTATGGCCAAATAGCTAATAAAAATGTGCTAAAGTGCCTTTGAAAGATTCATATGGATTCCAAGTCCATGAAATGTCGACACCCTGCCCACTATAGTTCATGTTGCCTTGCAAGTGGTCTGTACTACAATATGCATGAAGAATTTCCACTTTGATCTGTAAAAACAAAAGCTGGGGGTTGCACAAGCCAACAACAAGCATCCATATATACATTGTTTAATGGACGAGAACAAATAGCCCCCGCTTTCATTAGAGAGCTTTTTGCAATGGCTGCAGAGTGTGCTCATAAATGTAATTTACTCTCTGGTTGTCAAGGCCTCCTGACTAATTGTTTCCTGGTCCCTTGATTGTCTCAAACAAGCATCGTTGACTGGCTTAAAATACCAGGTGGCTGAATGGAACAGTAATATAGAATGCATATATTCCAGAACAGTTTTGTAAATCTGGAGGATACATCATTTCCATCAAAAAGGTAAAACAGCACAGACATGTGTCAAGCTCAGAAATAAATTCTTTCAACCAACCATGAGGAAAAAGAATAAAACAGAAATCCCCAAATTCACATCCAAAAATAACCAGATGTTGTATCTCCAGATTCTGTGGCTTCTTCATGAGCAAAACTTCTCGTGATCTTTCTTTGGGTATGTCTTGGCCATGGCATTGACCATGGTGATGAAATGACTGGGTTGGAATCCTAGCTCGACCACTGTAACCCTGGATGAGTTTTCTAACCTCATCTGTACAATGGAATTAATAATAATTTCTACCTCAGCTAACTACTTTATTTCTAATCCAGCATTCACCTGGTCTGTTAGCAACCAACAAGTGCTCAATAAACGCATATTAGTCATAAATCATGCACTCTGCTCTCTGGGGCCACACACAGATAAGTAAAACATAGTCTCATAATAGAATGCAGGAGAAAAAAAAGACAAAGTGAGGATATAGAGCACATTGTTTTTTGCACTTTGCAAAATCCAGTTTGGTTCAAATAAATTGTAGAGAAATGCTGAGAGATAATATTATAAAAGCTAGTCTGGGACTGAATCAAATTACAATGGTGAGGAACTCTGATGTAATTCTGTGAGCAATAAGCAACAATTAAATGTTTTGAGCAATGTAGTCATGAGAGTGCAACTTGGCTCTAAGAATATGAATTTAATCATGGTGTTATGCACATATGAATTGGAAGGGAGAGACTGGTAGTCACAGGGACATTGCAAGGACTATTACCGTACTCATCTCCTGAAGGGAGCCAGCAAAGTGCCTGCCCTCATGGAGCTTTCTTTTTTTTTCTTTTTTCTTTTTGAGACAGAGTCTCACTCTGTCGCCTGGGCTGGAATGCAGTGGCGCAATCTCAGCTCACTATAATCTCTGCCTCCCGGGTTCAAGCGATTCTCCTGCCTCCCGGGTTCAAGTGATTCTCCTGCCTCAGCCTCCCAAGTAGCTGGGATTATAGGCGCCTGCCACCACACCCGACTGGTTTTTGTATTTTTAATAGAGACAGAGTTTCACCATGCTGGTCAGGCTAGTCTCAAACTCCTGACCTCAGGTGATCTACCCGCCTCAGCCTCCTAAAGTGCTGGGATTACAGGTGTGAGCCAGCGTTCCCAGCCTGGAGCTTTCTTTTCAGAGGAAGAGATGTATGAAATATAAAAACACAAATATTAGTATGGTCAGGTCATGTTAAATTTTATGAAGAATAACAGTGCAGGGTTAGAGAATAGAGTAAGATGAGGATTCATTGTATCTGTAATGGCCTCTAAATAGAAACACACTGAAAAGATGAATTTTGAGCAAAGACTATATCAAAAAGTCTTTGGGGCAGAAGAAAGCTTTCATTCCTGGAAGAAGAACAAGGCTGCTGGAATAGCTAGAAAGGAAGGAGAAGCCCAGGAAGAAGCAGGAGACGAATTCCAAGAGGAAAGAGAGGTTCAAGTCCTTCAAAGTCTTTTGGGCCGCTGTCAGGAATTTAGATTTTATCCTGAAACATTGATGGGTGTGCTTAGATTTCTTCCACGCTCTAGAATTCTTTGATCTTATTGTTTCTACCTTCAGTTTCCAAACTATTATCTCCTTCCCACTAAAACTCCATTCTTAACCTTTCATGAAAGGAGACCTCAGTTCCGTTGAGGCATCCTGAGGGATTTTATCACTAAACAAGTGTAGTCAGTTGTTACTTTTGGCATTAGTTTCTGTTTTGTTATCTGTCTTTGGCTTAGTCCTATTTTAAATGTGTCAGCCTGTCTTCTGCTGCTCCATGAGGAAATCACCAATGAATTTTGAACTTGTTTGAGCTCACTATGGCATTAGTAGCCACTAGGAGGAAACCAAGAAGGAAAAGGGTAACAGAAGGGAAAAAAGTGAGTCAAAACTTTGAGATTTGGGTGCTCCCCATACAGAAATTCTTTGCCCACTTCCAGCCTTTAAAAGTCAGGGTATGATTTTTTACACAAAGCCTTAGTCTTCCTTCTAAGGAGAGTAAAAGTTACTTTAGCCATTCATTGTTCTGCCCAGCTACTGTTCTTCACAGAGCAGTGCCTGAATACTCTTCTGATTTCTGCATGAGCTACTAAACCATCTCTCTGCTTAAGGGTATTTTTGTTGTATTATATTTATTATATCCTATTATATATTACATTAGTTTACCCTAATGAAATTTTTTCCCTTTCCTAAACAGTTAGGAACTGGTTGCCATGTAAGAAATATTTGTGGAGGTGGTTTTTTGAGTGAATAGAAGAGGAAATCAAAGCAACTGTTCTATCAAAGACAATGTCTCCAGCCTCAGAGGTGTCACATTTGTCTTTCCAATGGCCCTCAGTAAAGGCTGCCATCAGCCAAGTCTGCACAATGACTTTGACTTTCAGATATAAACCTGACCCTACAGGCTCACCACCACTACTGCTATCACATTATCAATTCAGATGAATATGACATATGCATAGAAAGAAGAAAATATAGCATAACAAAGCCACTTGCAAATGTAGTGGAATAGACCATACATGTGAAAGAGACCATAATGGTGGGAAGAATCACGAACGCACACATAGAGGGCTTTAGAGAGCAGAGGAATCTTGGGATTTGAAGAGAAGAATGAAAATAAGTGCTGATAGGTGGGAGTGGGCTGAATGCTAATAGGTATTATATGCAAACTGGTTTTAGGAAACTAAATTTGGCATTTAAACAGCATAAATTCAAGGGGAGGATACTTAATAAAAGAAACTCAGGAGTGTCTCAAAAAAGGAAATGGCGAGAGTCTGGGTGATGATACTTAGATGGGAAGGTAGAGATACATCCAGCACTAGAAAGTTATTTTTTAATTTTTTCACTAGATTTAGGACTTGCTTTAATTAAACAATCACAGACATAAACTGTTAAAGTTATAATGGACTCTAGAATTTGTCCTATCCATTCAATTTATTTTTCAGACAAGGAAAATGGAATTCATATTAAGAATTATTAACTTTTTGGCAGGGCATGGTGGCTCACGCCTGTAATCCCTGCACTTTGGAAGGCCAAGGCGGGTGGATCACGAGGTTAGGAGATCGAGACCATCCGGGCTAACATGGTGAAACCCCGTCTCTACTAAAAAAAAATACAAAAAATTAGCTGGGTGTGGTGGCGGGCGCCTGTAGTCCCAGCTACTCGGGAGTCTGAGGCAGGAGAATGGTGTGAACCCAGGAGGCGGAGGTTGTAGTGAGCCGAGATGTTCCACTACACTCCAGCCTGGGCGAAAGGCGAGACTCTGTCTCAAAAAAAAAAAAAGAATTATTAACTTTTTAATACTTTTAGTTAAAAATTACTTTAACTAAAAGTATAATTTTAGTTAAAAATTACTTTAACTAAAAGTATAATTTTAGTTAAAAATTACTTTAACTAAAAGTATAATTTTAGTTAAAAATTACTTTAACTAAAAGTATAATTTTAGTTAAAAATTACTTTAACTAAAAGTATAATTTTAGTTAAAAATTACTTTAAAAGTATAATTTTAGTTAAAAATTACTTTAACTAAAATTATACTTTTAGTTAATTTTTAACTAAAATTATACTTTTAGTTAAAAATTACTTTAACTAAAATTATACTTTTAGTTAAAAATTACTTTAAAAGTATACTTATACCTATCTCTCTTATTTAAAAAAATCCTGGTGAAATGAAATAATTTCCTAGAAAAACATAACTTATAAATGGGCTGAAGATGAAAAAAGGAAGTCTGAATAAAACAATAAACTAAGAAGAAATGGTAAATGATACCCAATAGTTCTTTCAGAAAAGGTGCCAATTCAAAACGGCTTTATGGGTTAATTATTTCAAACTTAAAAAAAAAATCAGGCTGAGCACAGTGGCTCACGCCTGTAATCCCAGCACTTTGGGAGGCTGAAGTGGGCGGATCACCTGAGGTCAGAAGTTCAAGACCAGGCTGACCAACATGGAGAAACCCTGTCTCTACTAAAAATACAAAATTAGCCAGGTATGGTGGCACATGCCTGTAATCCCAGGTACTTGAGAGGCTGAGGCAGGAGAATCGCTTGAACCCGGGAGGCAGAGGTTGCGGTGAGCCAAGATCGCACCATTGCACTCCACCCTGGGCAACGAGAGCGAAACTCCGTCTCAAAAAATAAAAAAAACATTTCTTTATTATATTAACTGTTTTAGAACTAGGCAAAGAGAAGTTCCAAATCATTTAATAAATTCCTGAAAACCCAATGCCAAAATCTGACAAGTAATGAATTTTAAAAATTATAGTCTAATCCTACGTATTTATACCAAACCATTTATTCTTAATAAATATTAAGAATTCAAGCCCAGAAGTTTATTGTAAAAATACATTAAAACCAACTAAGATTTACTCCACTGATGTAAAAATGGTTCAACTCTACTAACTCAAAATGCTATTAGCTCAATTTTGTAAAAACATAACACCATACAATAAATTCCTAAATTATATTTGCCAAATCAATGCTATTTTATGTAGTTTACAAAGTATATATATATTTACATATATATATTTCAAACTATATAAAACATTAAATTAGAAAAATCCCACGCAAAAAGGAATAGGAGTAAAAGTTGATTTTTTTTTTAACATGATGAGTATCATATATCTCAAGCAGGACCATATACTACACTTTAACAAAAATGCCTCTCATGTTTTATAACCTAGGAATAAGGCAGACACCCTGCTGTCACTACCACTGGCAGGTACACCTGCTATCACTACTATTACTTTGCATTGTTCTGGAAGTTTCAGGCAATGTAATAGTGATTAAAATAAAGTTTAGGTATTAGAAATAAGATCCAGCCTTTTTATTGTTATAATTTTCTAATGCCTGCATGAAAAACCAAGGTAATCAACTAAGATATTAGAAATATTCAGAATCTAGAAAATCATGGATCCAGTAAATATACAAAAAATCCTCTTTACCTCTAAAAACTAATTAGAAAATATAGGGAAATGACTGTAGTCATAAATGTTTACATAAATGGACAAATAAAATGACAATACATCAGCCAGGTGTGATGGCTCATGCCTGTAATCCCAGTATTTTGGGAGGCCGAGGTAGGTGGATCATGTGAGGACAGGAGTTTAAGACCAGCCTGGCCAACATGGGGAAACACCATCTCTACTAAAAATACAAAAATTAGCCAGGCAGGGTGGCAGATGCCTGTAATCCCAGTTACCCAGGAGGCTAAGGCAGGGAAATTACTTGAATCCAGGAGCAGAGGTTGCAGTGAGCTGAGATCACGCCACTGCACTCTAGCCAGGGTGACAGAGTGAGACTCCCTCTCAAAAAAATAAATTAAAAATAAATAAATAAATAAATTGATAATAAATCTAGCAATAATTGTAACAATTGCACTCATTTATTGAACAGTTATGACATCAGGCATTATGCTAAATGCTTTTACATATATTATCTCATTTAACACATAACAGATTCCTATAAAGATAGTTATTATTATTAATCCCAATAAGAAGAGAAAACTTAGACTTCAGAAGATTAAGTGACTTGCCTAAGTTTACTAGTGACTAAATATACAAAAGTATGAAAATAATGTTCAAATTTTACTAAGTGGCCCAAAAGAAAGCCTGAATAAATTGAGGAATATAGTATATCCTTGAATAAGAAGATTCAATACCATAAGATATCTGTTTCCCAATATACATGTATATGTTAAATTCTAAAGTATATTAAGAAGCATTAGGAAGTGATCATAATGAAACATTTGCAGAGGAAGAAAATGAAGCAGGCTGGGAAGTCTCAATTGTGAATTTTCAGATGTATGAAATAAGCCACCAAAGGCCGTGAAAGTGTACTGGATGACCTGGGAAAATATTTATCACACAAATGTATGTGAAAAAGCAGGATGCAATATTTTGTATGTGGTACTATTCTAACAGCAGTGCTATTTGCAGCCCTGTGTCCTTCTCAGACTTTTCTCTCCTTGTGGCTTCCGTAGCTTCTTCAAAGAGACCATGTCTTCTGGCTCACAGAGGATGGCATTTCTCATCCTATTTTTGTTTCCTGAAATAAGTAATTTTCACAGATGGGATGTCCCACGGGGTCTTAGGTATGGTTGTGAATTTGTCTGACTCCATATGTATTCTCCATAGGTTTAAAGAGTATGTGACATGCGTGTGCTAGATGCAAACTCAGGATTGAGGCAAGTTCTCTCTAGACTATGTTAGCCAGAAGGCACTGTCTGGGGCCTTTGAAACTATTTCCCCTCTCTCATGGTTGCAGATATTATATGATATTTCCCAGACTTCCTTGTTTGGTGTGATTGTGTGATGAAGTTCTAGCAAATAATATGTGAGCAGAAGTAATGTCTGGTGTCCGAAGCCTGACCCATCAAAGCTGTTTCCCTCTCCACTAGCTTGACATAGACACACTTGCTGGCTTTAGAAGTCCCTTGTTCAAGATGAAAGAAGGCTGGCTTCTAATCACTGCTTAAAAAAGAACTGTACAGTGTTGAGGGATACCTGATTTGTACTTGAAGGAAGTGACAAATAACCTTCTATTGTGTTAAATCACTAGGATTTGAACAAGTAATGTTGTCTGGATAGATCTCTCCTCAAAGCCATTTGGGCAGAATTGCAAGATAATTTCAATAGCAATTGGCCAGGTGCAGTGGCTCACACCTGTAATGTCAGCACTCTGGGAGGCCAAGGTAGGAGGATCGCTTGAGCCCAGGAGTTTGAGACCAGCCTGGGCAACATGGTAAGACCCTGTTTCTACAAAAAATAAAATTAAGTAGAAAATTAGCCAGCATGGTGGCACACGCCTGTGGTTCCAGCTACGTGGGAGGCTAAGGTGGAAGGATCGCTTGAGCCTGGGAGGTCAAGGCTGCAGTGAGCCATGATTGCACCACTGCACTCCAGCCTGGGCAAAACAGCAAGACCCTGTCTCAAAAAAGAAAACAACAACAAAAACCAGTAACAGACTAAGATAGAGATTATACATCTTCACATCAAAGCAATTTGCCACAGTAGCAGATGGAGAAATTCTCCAGGTAGTTGGTCAGATGAGGGGATGAGGGCCAAGAGAGATCCTGCTCAGCATGTCCACAGCAGATTGCTAGAGAATTAATTCGTAGTTCTTAGTGACCACGATACTAATGCTCTGTGGACCATGTGGGTTAGTTTCTACTTTGATTTCTGAAGGAAAGAGAAGCAAGCCTGACTTTCTTTAATGAGTGAAAGGGGACTTGTGATATTTGAACAGAAAGAATATGGTGAAGAGGGATATAAACCGTGCAAGCTGTAGTCAAGGGGACACCCAGGCTTCTTGGATGCACTTCCTCTGCCCCTGCCACTAAATTGCCCTTAGGTCTGGATTTTCTGTTTCTAACTGAATGTAGGCCAGGCCTCTTATAGCTAAGCAATGTTTGTGACCTGGTCCAGAATTATACTTGTGTCATAAGGTTTTCTAGGTTTTCCTGATACGAGGTGTTTGTATGTGCTGGGCCCTGTGCTAAGTGTCCTGTGTGCATTGCAGTGTATCAATACTCAAAACTATGCTACAATGTAATCCTACTATTACACCCATCTTACAACTAAGGATGGAATGGGTGAAGTGCATTATCAGTGCCCAGCTTCTAAAGTAGAGAAAATTACAGAATTAGGGAGGAAAATAAGGAAAGAAAACCTAGTGTTCTCTTGGTTGGGTTGGAAAATATCCTAATGATCAAGGTATGGGGAGATATGGAAAGGGAGAAAACTGTTAGCACTGATAAAGAAGGCCTGGTCACGTCAGACTAAAGTTTGCTTTATATTGTCACTATTACTGATTTTTAATCTTTAATGTAATTTGCTAACCCATTTTCCTGGATATGAAGAATTTGCTTATATACTGAGAGACAGGTACTTTGTGCCTTTTAAGTGGACCAAGGGGAAAAATAAACTTTTCTCAACCAATCCAAAAGATTACAGTTGAAGCATAAAGTTCATTTCATAGTATGCTAATAATAGAAAGGCATATTAAGCAGAAGAGCTCACAGGTGTATCCTCAGATGTGAGTGGTATTCCCTTTTCAGGTAGAGGCTGGAGAACAAATTAAAGTGTCTGGCTACTAGCTTCTTTCTCATGGTCCCAAGATGTTCTTTTTCACGGGCAAACCAAGATAGAGCTGAGCCTCCTTCTCCTACCTTCGCTCCTCTTCTTTGACCAGTAGAAGAGATGAAATACAGGAGCAGCTACAGTCCCCAGCCTGCACCGCGTCCTCCTGTTTCCTCTCTGGCCTACAATTAACTGGTTGGAAGTGTAGCTCCCAAAACTCGGCACTCCACCACCAGCCTCTTCTACTTTCTGTGTTTTTTTTTTTTTGTATAAAATACACTTTGATGGCCTTGGAGTTTCTGCTGACACAGACTTTGGCTATCTTGTTCAAAAAGCAGAGAAGGAACAAAGTGCTGTCCTAAAGTTCACTAGGAAAGAAGGTTTTCTCTCTTTCATGTGTATGGAAGCATCTGCCACCCATCAGAAGTCTCTTTTTATCACCATAGGCCTTCTAAACACTGGGAAACGACCTACTGCTACTGTTAATTCACTTGGGGTCTCTGTATATCTGTTATAATAATATGTTTTTTTCACTCTCCAAATATTTATAAGAGTTTCAGGGGAGTTCAGAATGGCAAAATCACCATCTTAAACTAGAAACAACATTTTATGTTGAAAGAGGGCTTAAAATATGTAATACTTTTCAACATAAATTATATTAGTGAATTTAAGATCCTTGTGATATTTCCTATTTGATGTTCTTGCCCCTTGATCTGAAGCTCTTAAATCCTCTTTTGGAATACTATGCAGCCATAAAAAAGGATGAGTTCATATCCTTTGTAGGGACATGGATAAAACTGGAAAACATCATTCTCAGTAAACTATCGCAAGGACAAAAAACCAAACACCGCATGTTCTCACTCATAGGTGGGAATTGAACAATGAGAACTCATGGACACAGGAAGGGGAACATGACACTCCGAGGACTGTTGTGGGGTTGGGGGAGGGGGGAGGGACAGCATTAGGAGATATACCTAATGCTAAATGATGAGTTAATGGGTGCAGGAAATCAACGTGGCACATGGATACATATGTAACAAACCTGCACATTGTGTACATGTACCCTAAAACCTAAAGTATAATAAAAAAAAAAAAAGAAAAAAAAAAAAGAAAATTTGGCACATATACACCATGGAATACTATGCAGCCATAAAAAATGAATTCACGTCCTTTGTAGGGACATGGATGAAGCTGGAAACCATCATTCTGAGCAAACCATCGCAAGGACAAAAGACCAAACACCGCATGTTCTCGCTCACAGGTGGGAATTGAACAATGAGAACACTTGGACACAGGAAGGGGAACATCACACACCGGGGCCTGTTGTGGGGTGGGGGAGGGGGGACGGATAGCATTAGGAGATATATATATATATATATACCTAATGTAAATGATGAGTTAATGGGTGCAGCACACCAACATGGCATATGTATACATATGTAACAAACCTGCACGTTGTGTACATGTACCCTATAACTTAAAGTATAATAAAAATATTTTTAAAAAACTAAAAAAAAAAAAAAAAAAAATTAAATCCTCTTTAAATAGGGAAATTGCTCACTATTGTTCAAGGACATGCTTCTCATGGCCCAAAGAATCTGGCCTCCCATTGAAAGCACTGTAAAAAGCTCCAGACACCTGGGTCTTAATGGATAACGTCACATTCAATGACGGGAAGCATTCTTCTGAAAGACTCCAGGAGCTCCTTTCAGGGAAGGAGTGAATCAAGGTTAATTTACATTTCTGAACCTATCCTCTGCATTATTGTATGCTGACATAATTGAGTTTCGAAGAGACAACCAAAATAATATAGTAAAGCACAACTTTAATGCTATTAAAAGTCAGAAATAGCCATGATTAATTACCACCAAAGCTGAAGGGAAGAAGGGAGAACTCAAGCAGTCAGTTTAATTAATCATTTGGTTTAGAACGAATACAATCCATCTAAATTTGGTAAGAAAGAATGATCGGCAAAGAATAAATGGTGTTTGTTCTTCAGGTAATCAATGCACGCTCTTAACCTAAAGAATATCTAAAGTGTCTTTGAGTCATTTGCTTTTATTCTTCTTTATTTTTAAAAAGTAAAGAAAATTGACTCTGTTCCCCTGTTTTGGATAAAATAGATGGCAGTGCAGTCTGAGGGTTTCCAGGAGCCTTTGCAAAGAGGTGACCATCTCATTTCTGCCATGTACACCTACATGATGTACATGTGCTTATATATGATTTTATCTTGATGTTGATAAAAATCCTACCGAGGCGGGCCACATCTACAGAACATGGGATGAAAGAGAAAATGTGGTGCTTATGCAGTGCATTTGATCAATGGGCATAACCAAACCAAACAGCTCTAATGCCAAACTTCATGTTTCAGTTTGAATAACTTGATCAGTCAGCCAGCACCTGAGATTAAACAAGTGATTCAAAACTCTCTCCTTGATCATAAGATGGTAGAAAGAACCCAAGAGGTCAACTTCAAGTTTTTTGGGAAAATGATGACATACATTTGGGGAAGATTTTATTTCTCTAAAGCGAACTGAGCAGAACAATCATAGTTGTGCATAGCTCCAGCTACCCATAGCACAGGCTGCCCCATGAACCACCTTACTGAAGCCTCTTGAACTTGGGGTCAGAGACCTTCCATCTAAAACTGACCTTGTGGCCAGGTTGAGAGGCTTCAGCGGGGCAGCAGCAACTAATGCTTGTGGAAAACTTTGCATTTATCAACAAGGTATTTTCATGTATTATGTCATTTAATTTTTTGAGTTGTCACAGTAATCCTCTAAGGTTCTACAGTTAGGAATAAATAGGGCCAGAATTTGAATCCAGGCTTACCTGACTCTAGGGAAGATCACTGAGAGGAAAGAAATATTCATTTTAACACGGATATTTGGGACATAGTGATCACCAAAAGCTCGTTCATCCAAAATATAAATATAAAAAGAAATATAATTGAAATTACTTACAATGAATGATTGGTCATTATATCTCTCATCTGAGGTCCCAAATATGAAAGCCCAGGCAAGTAGCTTCATTAATGCAAACACTTTTATTAATGCAACCTCCCTCACTCCCAAGTCTTCCAACTAAAACAGATTCTCAAGCTACTTTTGCTAAGGAAGTATCTTTGGGGTTTTACATTCCAGAATGAAAATATGCCTGATCACTTCGCTACAGATTTCATTCATGTCATCAAATATGAATTGAACATGAGTACTTTTAGCCTGACAGCAGTGTATTGAGCATTACTTTGTGGGAGAAGTCTTTAAGCAGAACACTCAGGATAAGATATATTCTAAGGCAAAATAAAAGTGAATACGGAGTAGAATAGCATTTTACTTAGGGGTTGGTTTCTAATGTCAGCTCATAAAACAAAAATAATATACATTGAAAATCACCTATAAAATTTCTTAGGAAAATGGCATGTTGGAAACTATACCATTTCACGGGTCCAGTACACCAGCATTGGATGACACAGCCCTGTTTTTATTTGGGCACAGATAAAGGGGTCAGTTTATGCTTGGGAATATGTTATCTAAGATGTGTGTACCTCTAGACACTGAATGCCATGTCGACAAACTCCATGTGGACACTCATTTCTTGTCCCAAGCCACAAGGCAAATGTTTATTGGATGAGTTATTTTAGCTCTACTATTTAGATTTTCCTTTTTTCCCCTCTCTCCCATTTTCTCCTTTTTTTCTCTTGGCTTTCTATCTTCCTCTGCCATGAGTGTTCATTTTAATTCATTAAAGTTAAAAGTACATATGAAGTAAGTTTAGTCTACCTTTTTGATTCCTACCTACACAAGCATGAAACTAGACAGTGGCTGCACTTCAGCTTAGACTTGGTTGATGGTCACATTATGTTGGAAAAGTTCGATGATGATTCTCTCTGGTGCTGCCTACTGCATTTGTTTATTTAGTGAATAACTTCACCATTCTACCATCCAGCCAGAACCATTTAAAAGAGAAATGCAAATCAAAACCACAATGAGATACCATCTCACACCAGTTAGAATGGCCATCATTAAAAAGTCAGGAAACAACAGGTGCTGGAGAGGATGTGGAGAAATAGGAACACTTTTACACTGTTGGTGGGACTGTAAACTAGTTCAACCATTGTGGAAGTCAGTGTGGCGATTCCTCAGGGATCTAGAACTAGAAATACCATTTGACCCAGCCATCCCATTACTGGGTATATACCCAAAGGACTATAAATCATGCTGCTATAAAGATACATGCACATGTATGTTTATTGTGGCACTATTCACAATAGCAAAGACTTGGAACCAACCCAAATGTCCAACAACGATAGACTGGATTTAGAAAATGTGGCACATATGCACCATGGAATACTATGCAGCCATAAAAAATGATGAGTTCATGTCCTTTGTAGGGACATGGATGAAACTGGAAAACATCATTCTCAGTAAACTATCGCAAGGACAAAAAACCAAACACCGCATGTTCTCACTCATAGGTGGGAATTGAACAATGAGAACTCATGGACACAGGAAGGGGAACATCACACTCCAGGGGGACTGTTGTGGGTTAGGGGGAGGGGGGAGGGACAGCATTAGGAGATATACCTAATGCTAAATGACGAGTTAATGGGTGCAGCAAACCAACACAGCACATGGATACATATGTAACAAACCTGCACACTGTGCACATGTACCCTAAAACCTAAAGTATAATAATAATAAAAAAAGATGATGTTGATGATGATAATGATGATTTTGATAATGATAATAATGATGATGTTGTTAAAGATGATGATTGAAAATTATTAATAATAGGAAGAAGAAGGAGAAGGAGGAAGAGAAGGAGTCATTAATATTGTAATATTTATGGAATCTATACCATGTGCCAAGCACTGTACTATGTGTTTTTCTTGGATTATATCCTACAACAACCATATAAAGTTGGTGCTGTTTTTATCACTCCCAATTTAAAAATAGAAAAGCCAATGCTTAGTAATTTGACTGAACTAGTAAGTGATACAGCCAGTACTCAAACCCAGACAGTGTGATGCAAAAGCCTGTGATAATAATGATCATAGTGTGTGTCTGAGTCATCTCCAATCCTGTGCTCTCCACCCCCACCTGCCACTGCCTTCATTTCTATCAATCACCAAGTTAGGAAAATTCTACTTCCTGAAAACTCAGTTCCTTCTGCCACCTCCCTATTAGCACTGCTATGTTCGGCCTCTCCTCTCCTCTCCCCTGGGCTGTGACAAAAGAAATCTGCCAAGCTAGCTTCTTTTCACATAGCCTTTACCTCTTCAAACCGCTCTTCCCAGTGCCATCAGAGCAATGTTACTGAAAAACAAATCTTCCCTATTGCTCCTCATCCTAAGCCTGCTCTATGGCTCCCCGTCACTGCAGAGAAATGCTCACATTCTTGAATGGGGCACACAGCAGCTTTGTGATCTTGCTCCAGTCCACCCTTGTAGTCTCATCCTGTGCCCCATCCCCACACTCACTCCTGGCTCAACTATTTCAAATGACTCTCCTTCCTCTGCTTAGATTAGGAGTTTCTGTTTCTTCTGCTTAGATTATCTTCTCAGCATAACCATCTAGCTTCCTTCTTTTTCTTTGAAAAGTCTGTACTCATCTTTGGGGTCCCACCTTAAACAGTCACCTCGATTGTGATGCTATCCCTGGCTCTGGTAGGTGAGGCAGATCCTTCCTTCTCCATCCTCGCACAGTACACTATGCCTGCCTTTAGGAGGGCACTTAATCTCTTGCATGGTGACTTTCTGAGTGGAGGTCTGTGAGATCTATAAGAGCAGTGACTGTGTAACATCCATGACTCCCTACAACCCAGTCCCCACCTATATTTTCAGCCTTATCTCACAACACATAAGTAGTGCATCTGCTATCTTAAACTCAATAATATCCTCCCTATGCCTCATAATTTATTCCTTCTCTGTAATCAATTGCTCAGATCATCCCTTCTGTCTGGACAGACTTCTCCAAATCCTCACTTACCAAAATCATTTTTATTAGGTTGGTGCAAAAGTCATTGCAGTTCTTGCCTTCAAAAGTAACGGCAAAAAACACAATGATTTTTGCACCAAACTAAGATGCAGCCCAAATGTCACCACCTTCTCAAAATTTTCTTTGCCCAGAGAAGGTGTCTTCCCTTTGAATCCTATACTGCTCTCTGGATCCTGGCCTTATCTCCCTGGCACTTCATCATCTTCTGCTGTGTCACAGGCTTCTCTGTCCATGGCTTGGTTCCCCCACTCTAAAGCAACTCCTTGAGTCTTTTTATCAGAAATCATGTCTTAGGCATCTTTGTTTTACCTTTGCACCCAATGCACTTATCCTTACTTTCCCTCTGCTTCATAGCAGCAAGGTGTGATAAAAGAAGGCATGAATGTTAGTGATGGGCCACATTGGTCACAGCACTCTCATCCCTCATATTCCCCTTTGGCATCAGAAAGGGCTCATGAAGCAATGGTGAGCTAAGAAATAGTTAATTTGTAAAACAGACTGAGGGATGTTCTTTGGTTTATGGATCTGGGTCTTGTTTGTATCAAGAGTTATTTCTGTCTGGTTTGAGTGTACTGAACTGAAGGTTGGTAAAGCTCTCGCTGGAGAATAACAATCATCATAGCCAAAATATGCTTCCATTTGCCAGGGTGTGTGTCAAGCATTTTGTATTCATTTGATGATTCTTCACAGCAACTCAATAAAGTAAAACTGTTGTTAATCTTATAAATAAGAGAACTGGGTTGTAGAGAGGTGATGCAATTTTTTTTTTTTTTTTGAGACAGAGTCTCACTTTGTTGCCCAGGCTGGATTGCAGCGGTGCAATCTCAGCTCGCTGCAACCTCTGCCACCCGGGTTCAAGAGATTCTCCTGCCTCAGCCTCCTGAGTAGCTGGGATTACAGGTACTTGCCACTGCACCTAGCTAATTTTTGTATTTTTAGTAGAGATGGGATTTCACCATCTTAGTCAGGCTGGTCTCAAACTCCTGACCTCGTGATCTACCCTCCTCAGCCTCCCAAAGTGCTGGGATTACAGACATGAGCCACTGTGCCCAGCCAAGGTGATGTAATTTATCTAAGATCACAGAGCTTACAAGTGGCAGCTCTGAGAGTAAAATCCATGCCTGTCTCATATCCATGACTCAATGCTCGAACTCTTAACCACAAAGCTCCTTTCTTTAGAAGCTTTCCTAACTCATCATGGCAGAAGTGGAGCAGTGATGACGTTCCATCCTCTTACTTAAAGCAAAATTTTCCAACCTTGCCACTACTGACATTTTGGACTACGTAATTCTTTGTTGTGAGGGTCTGTCTTGTGCATTTTAGTATAATTAGTAGTATTCTGGCCTCTGCAAACTACATGCCAGTAGTTCCTGCCTCCCTATCACACCTCCAGTTTTGACAACCAAAACTATCTCCAAACATTGCCAAACCACTGGTTAGGAATCATTTGATTTAAAGGAAAGAAAAGCCTCTTTGATTGGATAGCATTTCCAATCTCAGTTCAAGTAACAAGCTAAATAGGATGATACTGCAAGCGTGATATTGCAACCCAGACTACAACAGTGGATCACAGGTGAGGGGACGTAAGAGCAGTTTCCCCCGGGGTGTTTTCTTCAGCATCCATTATGTCCAAGCAAAGTATATCAGAACGCTGGACAGTGGTGAGGGCAGCTGAGGCAGTCACATAAATCCTCCCTCATGAGGTAACAGGGAAATAGGAGCTTTCCTAGGTAGGACATTTAGTTCATGTGAAGCCAATTTCCCATACTTTTATTCCCATAAAATCCAGTTAAGATGGTAATTAAAAGTGCTTTTTCAGAGGAATAGCCAAAAAGGAACACATTGAAAGGAAATATGTGAAAAAGTAGGAGGGGCCATGCCACATATGCCATGGTAATAGGGCCGGGTCTTTTAATTAATTACTCACATGTGAATTTTAGTTCTTTGAAAATTAATTGTAAGGGAGTTCCCTTCCAGTACCCTACCCCCTCGACACCCCATCTAACATCACTACAAGAAATTAAGGTTTAGCCTTAGCCTGGGGTAATACCACCACAATACATAACAAAAGATTGCAGCTATATGTTGGTGAATTGGAATCATTAATATTGGTATAATGACCATACAACACAATGAAATCTACAGATTAAATGTAATTCGTATCAAAATACCAATGACATTGTTCACAGAAATAGAAAAAACAATCCTAAAATTTGTATGGAACCACTAAAGACCCTGAGTAGCCAAAGCAATCCCGGACAAAAAGAATAAAGCTGGAGACATAACATTACTAGACTTCAAAATATTCTACAAGGCCATAGTAACCAAAACAGCATGATACTCATGTAAAAACAAAGACCTAGACCAATGTAACAACAGAGAATGAAATAGAGAAATAAACCCATACACTTACAATCAACTCATTTTTGACAAAGGCACCAAGAAAAGGACACTGGGAAAAGGAAAGCCTCTTTAATAAATGGTGTAGGGAAAACTGAATATTCATATGCAGAAGAATGAAACTAGACCCCTATCTCCCACCATATAGAAACATCAAATCAAAATGGATTAAAGACTTAAATGTAAGTCCTATGAAGCTACTAGAAGAAAACATTGGGGTAATGCTTCAGTACATCAGTCTGGGCAAATATTTTTGGGCAAGATATCAAAAGCACAGATGACAAAAGCAAAAATAGACAAATGGAATTACATCAATCTAAAAAGCTTCTGCCCAGCAAAGGAGACAATCAACAAAGTGAAGAGACAACCTACAGGTAGAAGAAAATATTTGCAAACTATTCATCTGACAAGGAATTAATAATATATAAGTAACATATTATTAATATATATAAGAAATACAAACTACTCACAAGCAAAAACAAAACAAAACAAAACAAATAATTTGATTTAAAAATGGGGACCAGCTACTTGAGAAGCTAAAGCAGAAGGATCATTTGAGCCCAGGATTTTGAGACCAGCCTGGGCAGCATAGTGAGACCCCCATCTAAAAAATTTGGCAAAGGATTTAAATAGACATTTCACAAAAAAAGATATTTTTATATATATATATATATAATATATACTATATATAATATAATATATTATATACTATATATAATATATAGTATATATATATTATATTATATATATATTAGTAGTATTAGTAGTATTCTGGCCTCTGCAACTACATGCCAGTAGTTCCTGCCTCCCTATTACACCTCCAGTTTTGACAACCAAACTATCACCAAACATTGCCAAACCACTGGTTAGGAATCATTTGATTTAAAGGAAAGAAAACCTTCTTTGATTGGATAGCGTTTCCAATCTCAGTTCAAGTAACATGCTAAATAGAATGATATTGCAAGAGTGATATTGAGACCCAGACTGTAACAATGGATCTCAGGTGAGGGGACAGACATAAAAGCAGGTATATGAATATGGCCAATAGGTATATGAAAATATGTTCAACATCACTAATAATCAGGGAAATCCAAAGCAAAACCACAATGAAATATCATCTCACTCCAGTTAAAATGGCCATTATCAATTAGACAAAAAAAAGCACATACTGCAGATGTGGGGAAAGGGGAACACTAGAGCACTATTGGTGGAAAATATAAATTAGCACAGCCACTATGGAAAACAGTATGGAAGGTCCTCATAAAACTGAAAATAGAACCACCATATGATCCAGCAATTCCACTACTGGACGTAATTCCAAAGGAAAGGACATCAGTATGCCAAGGAGATATCTGCACCCCATGTTTTTGGTACCACTATATGCAATGGCCAAGATATGGAAGCAACCTAAATGTCCATCAATGAATGAATATATAAAGAGGATATGGCATATATACCGGATGAAATATGATTTAGCCATAAAAAAGAATGAAATCATGTCATTTACAACAACATGGGTGAAACTTACATTATGTTAAGTATAATACGTCAGACATAGAAAGACAAATATCACATGTTCTCACTCATATACGGAAGCTAAAGAAGTTGATCCCATGGAAGTGAAGAGCAGAATGATAGTTGCCAGGGGCTGGGAAGGGTGTGGGCAAGGAAAGGCGAAGAGAGGTTGGTTAATGGGTACAAACATACAGTTAGATAGAAGAAATAATTTCTAGTGTTTGAAAGCATGGTGGGATGACATTAGTTAACAATAATTTATGGTATATTTCAAAATAGCTAGAAGAAAATATTTGTACTATTCCCAACACAAAGAAATGATAAATATTTGAGGTGATGGCTATGCTAATTATCCTAATTTGATTATTACACATTGTATGCAATGTGTAATTGTGTTACAAAAATCACATGTACCTCATAACAACTATACAGCTATTATGTGTCAATAAACACACACACGCACAAACAAACAAAGAAAATATTGTTGCTGCTTAGGGGACCATCAAGTAATATTTGTGACTAACAAGGACAAATAATTTTGAACTTTATTTTTTCTAGTCCTTCAATTGCATCTATTTTGTCAAATCTTGATTTGCTCATTGGGTTTTCTCTCAGATTACTTTTGGTGAATTTATATCATTGACACGTTATATACTTGGAAGATTCTTCCCAGATTCCAATTCTATGAAGATCTCTGTTACCTATTTTTACTTAGACATTTTTGGTTAGGTACATGTATTCTGGTAACTATGTCTTTTGAGAAACTGAGTTGCAAATAATCAGAGAAAATGAGCATGGTCTTTAAACTTGGAAAACTTTTTCTTTTAACTTTTATTTTAGTTTTGGGAGTACATGTGAAGGTTTGTTGCATAGGTGAACACATGTCACAGGAATTTGTTGTACATATTATTTCATCATCCAGGTATTAAGCCCAGTACCCAGTAAGTATCTTTTCTGCTCCTCTCCCTCCTCCCACCCTCCACCCCCAAGTAGAGCCCAACGTCTGTTGTTTCCTTCTCTGTTAAACTTGGACAACTTTTTTAAGAGCTCAAAATAATTTTATTGTGTTAAGGTGTCTTGGATTTTTGGATTAACTTTTGGATTTTTTTATATATATCTATGACTGCACATTGTATAATACATGTATATATAATTTGATAATACAAATAATTGCTTCCACAAATAAGCTTGTTTTATTAATTTAAAAAAGATTTAAAAAGATTGTGAATAACTAAAGTTTAAAGAAAAGATTAATGAGCTGAATTTACCAAGGACCTTTGCATTTTTAACAAAGACAAAAGCTGAAAAGTCAAGAACTTTTTAAAAGCTCTAATGGTGGCAAAACAGGCAGCAGGACTGGAATTCTGAGCTTGGAATGAGATGTTCTGACACCCTCTTGCTAGCACCTCAGATTTTACTTGGTGATCATCACGCTGGTCTTTAGGCTCACTAGCTGAGATGTTATAAAAATGCCACCTGTAAGCTGTATTAGTCTGCTCTCATGCTGCTAATAAAGACATACCCGAGACTAGGTAATTTATAAAGGAAAGAGGTCTAATGGACTTACAGTTCCACGTGGCTGGGGAAGCCTCACAACTGGTGGAAGATGAAAGAAGAGCAAAGACACATCTTACCTGGTGGCAGGAAAGAGAGTATGTGCAGGGGAACTGCCCTTCACACAATCGTCAGTCCTCCTGAGACTCACTCACTATCACAAGAACAGCACAGGAAAAACCCACCCCCATGACTCAGTTACCTCCCACTGGGTCCCTTCCACAACATGCGGGGATTATTACAATTCTAGGTGAAATCTGAGTGGGGACACAGACCCAAACCATATCATAAGCTGACCCATTTCAATCAACAAACATGAGGAGACCATGAATAGTATTATTTCTATGGCTTAAGGAAGGGAAGCCTTGTTCTCTTAGTCACACTCTTGATGAATGCTGTTTTCTAAACTTACTGTTGTAATTAGAACATTTTAAAAATGATATGAGAAAAATCCTAGTTTCTCCTCTTACCAGCTCTTTGACCTGGGACACGTCACTCAATTTCTTAGAACCTCGGTTTTCTCATTTACGAGATGAGGAGAACAATACCCATATTGAAAAGTTACTGAGAGGTAATATAATTTATTTTCTTCTCATTTTTCTTCTGGGCTTTTCTGTGCTTGCCAGGAAGAGTATAAACTATTTAAGGACATTGCATATGCTATTATTCCAGTACAAGGTGGTTTCTCTCCCTCTCTGCTTCTTCACACCTGCATTCATTCACGCAGCAGAATGATTTTCTCCGCTGCCAGGCAGTAGTTACAGAAAGAAGTCCTGAATGACTGGCTTCATTCACTTTGGGCAGCTCTTTCATGCACTCCGTGATGCACAAATAAACATATGTTATTTTCTATTATTTATGCTGCTGTCATTTCTGTAAGATCCCACATAACTTATACTTTGTCAAAACAGGGACACTATTCAGACTTCATCTGCTGGCATGATCTGGCATCCCTGGGGAAGCAGGGAGGCAGTGCACTGTGCAGTCTACAAGCACTGCAGTTCCCTCAACATGCATCCTCCTCCCACTTACTGCCCTGGCATTCCAAGGTTCCATAGAGTGATGGCCAAAATAGAACAGAGCAGAGAAATCTAGTATGAAATGGAATTTCTTGCCATGATATTTTGGAGAGCAGGGTGACATTTAAATGGTGCTTGGCTGAATTTGACCTTCACAAGGATCTCTGTTATCTTAAAAATCTGTTATTTTGGTTCTAGCCCAGGATATTTGTTGACAAGTGGCATTTCTCAGTAATGTCGAGGAGAAGCCCTTGGAGAGAAAAAAAAAACAGCCCTCAGAATCAGGAGTTGACAGTCAGTATCTTTCTGTCCAGATAGCCTGTGAATGAGAGGGTGACTTTAAACCTGAGTTCCCTGGATCCACGGGGGTTTTTAGAAATGCCTGTTAAGGGATACTTCAGAAAATCAAGTAGAGAGCCTGAGTTTGGGGCTTCAGGCCCTCCAAACTTACTTAAATCAGAGCAGCTCGAAATTAATCTATTTTTAATACGGTAGAATTATTTATGAGATATTTTAAAAACAGTTGTATTACTAAAAAGACATTTGAGTGCATCTGAAACGATGCCTTTGGGGCCTTGTGTGGAAACCTCCAATTCCTCCCTAGGCTGGATGCATTTCTGGTTTTTGAAAATCAGTGACTTCTAAATAGCTATAAAAATGCAAAGGATGGTTAGGGGAAAGACAAGAGTAGTCAGAGCTGGGAAGGGTCCAGAGCCAGAAAACTTGTAAAAACCAACAACTGCCTTCTATCTATTTCTTCACAACTTCTCAAAAATATTACTATTTTCACTTCCTCACTGCCAATTAACAATTTGACTCACTCTTATCTGACTTCCATCCTTATCATCCACTAAAACCAAAGTCTTCCTGTGACTGAAGGAAATGAACAATTCTCAGTCCTTCTCCCACTTGATAGCTCAACAATATTTCACACTGATGGTCATGTTTTTTAAATCAAAATTTTAATTTTTATAGTGGTATTTGTTAACATAAAATTTTGAATTATTCAGAGCTCACAGGAAAATGAAGTATCTGTGAGTCATGAAAGACTATTCATTATAGTACTGCTCCAAATACTATAATGTCTTGGAGTTTTTTTGGTAAATAATTCAGGGATTATATTGTTGTTGTTACTTGTTTTCTTGTACACAGTAAAAGGCATAAACTGAGCACTGCTGCAGATATTTGCTTTAAAATTTCTCTAGGAAGAAGCCACCCAGAGATGATTATCTTTTGAGATTATCATCTTATGTTTCTCAAAGCAATTCATAAATATTTTCTGAATAATAACGTGAACATTACAGAACTCTTTATTTGGCAGGTCAACTTACAACCAAGAGAGAATCAGAGGCCCAAATATTTTTGGAAACAACAAGGAAATTTATGTATTTCTCTTTTATTATTATTATACTTTGAGTTCTACGGTACACGTGCACAACGCACAGGTTTGTTACGTAGGTATGTATGTGCCATGTTGGTTTGCTGCACCCATTAACTTGTTGTTTACATTAGGTATTTCTCCTAATGCTATCCCTTCCCCAGCTTCCCAACCTATGACAGGCCCCAGTGTGTGATGTTCCCTGCCCTGCGTCCAAGTGTTTACGTTGGTCAACTCCCACCTATGAGTGAGAACATGCAGTGTTTGGTTTTCTGTCCTTGTGATAGTTTACTAAGAATGATGGTGTCCAGCTTCACCCATGTCCCTGCAAAGGACATGAACTCATCCTTTGTTATGGTGGCATAGTATTCCATGGTGTATATGTGCCACATTTTCTAAATCCAGTCTTTCACTGATGGACATTTGGATTGGTTCTAAGTCTTTGCTATTGGGAATAGTGCTGCAATAAACATACGTGTGCATGTGTCTTTATAGTAACATGATTTATAATCCTTTGGGTATATACCCAAGAATGGCATTGCTGGGTCAAATGGTATTTCTAGTTCTATATCCTTGAGGAATCGCCACACCGTCTTCCACAATGGTTGAACTAATTTACACTCCCACCAACAGTGTAAAAGCGTTCCTATTTCTCCACATCCTCTCCAGCATCTGTTGTTTCCTGACTTTTCAATGATCGCCATTCTAACTGGTGTGAGATGGTATCTCATTGTGGTTTTGATTTGCATTTCTCTGATGACCAGTGATGACAAGAATTTTTTCATGTGTCTGTTGGCTGCATAAATGTCTTCTTTTGAGAAGTGTCTGTTCATATCCTTTGCCCACTTTTTGATGGCATTCTTCGTTTTATTCTTGGAAATTTGTTTAAGTTCTTTGTAGATTCTGGATATTAGCCCTTTGTCAGAAGAGTAGATTGCAAATGTTTTCTCCCATTCTGTAGGTTGCCTGTTCACTCTGATGGTAGGTTCTTCTGCAGTGCAGAAGCTCTTTAGTTTAATTAGATCCCATTTGTCTGTTTTCGCTTTTGTTGTCATTGCTTTTGGTGTTTTAGTCATGAAGTCTTTCCCTACGCCTATGTCCTGAATGGAAATGCCTGGGTTTTCTTCTAGGGATTTTAGGGTTTTACATCTAACATTTAAGTCTTTAATCCATCTTGAATTAATTTTTGTATAAGGTGTAAGGAAGGGATCCAGTTTCAGCTTTCTACATATGGCTAGCCAGTTTTCCCAGCACCATTTAAGAAATAGGAAATCCTTTCCCCAATTCTTGTTTTTGTCAGGTTTGTCAAAGATCAGATGGTTGTAGATGTGTGGTGTTATTTCTGAGGCCTCTGTTCTGTTCCATTGGTCTGTATATCTGTTTTGGTACCAGAACCATGCTGTTTTGGTTACTGTAGCCTTGTAGTATAGTTTGAAGTCAGGTAGTGTGATGCCTCCAGCTTTGTTCTTTTCGCTTAGGATTGTCTTGGCTATGAAGACTCTTTTTTGGTTCCATATGAACTTTAAAGTAATTGTTTCCAATTCTGTGAAGAAAGTCAGTGGTAGCTTGATGGGGATGGCATTGAATCTACAAATTACCTTGGGTAGTATGTCCATTTTCACGATATTGATTCTTCCTATCCATGAGCATGGAATGTTCTTCCATTTGTTTGAGTCCACTTTTATTTCGTTGAGCAGTGTGTTGTAGTTCTTCTTGAAGAGGTCCTTCTAAGTTCCCTTGTAAGTTGCATTCCTAGGTATTTTATTGTCTCTGTAGCAATTGTGAATGGGAGTTCATTCATGGTTTGGCTCTCTGTTTGTCTGTTATTGGTGTATAGGAGTGCTTGTGATTTTTGCACATTTGTTTTGTATCCTGAGACTTTGCTGAAGTTGCTTATCAGCTTAAGGAGATTTTGGGCTGAGACGATGGGGTTTTCTAAATATACAATCATGTCATCTGTAAACAGGGACAATTTGACTTCCTCTTTTCCTAATTAAATAAGCTTTATTTCTTTCTCTTGCCTGATTGCCTTAGCAAGAACTTCCAACACTATGTTGAATAGGAGTGGTGAGAGAGGGCATCCTTGTCTCATGCTGGTTTTCAAAGGGAATGCTTTCAGTTTTTGCCCATTCAGTATGATAGTGGCTGTGGGTTTGTCATAAATATATCTTAGTATTTTGAGATACGTTCCATCAATACCTAGTTTATTGAGGGTTTTTAGCATGAAATGCTGTTGAATTTTATTGAAGGCCTTTTCTGCATCTATTGAGATAATCATGTGGATTTTGTTTATGTGATGGATTATGTTTATTGATGTGCATATGTTGAACCAGCCTTGCATCCCAGGGATGAAGCTGACTTGATTGTGGTAGATAAGCTTTTTGATGTGTGGATTTGGTTTACCAGTATTTTATTGAGGATTTTCACATCAATGTTCATCAGGGAGATTGGTCTAAAATTTTCTTTTTCTGTTGTGTCTCTGCCAGGCTTTGGTATCAGGATGATGATGCTGGCCTCATAAGATGAGCTATGGAGGATTCCATCTTTTCTTGTTGATTGGAATAGTTTCAGAAGGAATGGTACCAGCTCCTCTTTGTACCTCTGGTAGAATTTGGCTGTGAATCCATCTGGTCCTGGACTTTTTTTGGTTGGTAAGCTATTAATTATTGCCTCAATTTCAGAGCCTGTTATTGGTCTATTCAGAGATCCAACTTCTTCCTTGTTTAGTCTTGGGAGGGTGTATGTGTCCAGGAATTTATCCATTTCTTCTACATTTTCTAGCTTATTTGCATAGAGGTGTTTATAGTATTATCTGATGGTGGTTTGTATTTCTGTGGGATCGGTGGTGATATCCCCTTTATCATTTTTTATTGCGTCTATTTGATTCTTCTCTCTCTTCTTCTTCAGTAGTCTTGCTAGCAATCTATCAATTTTGTTGATCTTTTCAAGAAACCAGCTCCTGGATTCATGATTTTTTTGAAGGGTTTTTGTGTCTCTATCTCCTTCAGTTCTGCTCTGATTTTAGTTATTTCTTGTCTTCTGCTAGCTTTTGAATTGGTTTGCTCTTGCTTCTCTAGTTCTTTTAATTGTGATGTTAGGGTGTCGATTTTAGATCTTTCCTTCTTTCTCTTGTGGGCATTTAGTGCTATAATTTTCCCTCTACACACTGCCTTAAATATGTCCCAGAGATTCTGGTACATTGTGTCTTTGTTCTCATTGGTTTCAAAGAACATGTTTATTTCTGCCTCATTTTGTTATTTAGCCAGTTCAGGAGCAGGTTGTTCAGTTTCCATGCTGTTGTGCAGTTTTGAGTGAGCTTATTAATCCCAAGTTCTAATTTGATAGCACTGTGGTCTGAGAGAAAGTTTGATGTGATTTCTCTTCTTTTACATTTGCTAAGGAGTGCTTTACTTCCAATTATGAGGTCAATTTTAGAATAAGTGTGATGTGGTGCGGAGAAGTATGTATATATATTCTGTTGATTTGGGGTGAAGAGTTCTGTAGGTGTGTATTAGGTCCACTTGGTGTAGAGTTGAGTTCAAGTCCTGGATATCCTTGTTAATCTTCTATTTCATCGATCTGTCTAATATTGACAGTGGGGTGTTAAAGTCTCCCATTATTTGTGTGGGAATCTAAATCTCTTTGTAGGTCTCTAAGGACTTGCTTTATGAATCTGGATGCTCCTGTATTGGGTGCATATATATTTAGGATAGTTAGCTCTTCCTGTTGAATTGATCCCTTTACCATTATGTAATGTCCCCCTTTGTCTCTTTTGATCTTTGTTGGTTTAAAGTCTGTTTTATCAGATACTAGCATTGCAACCCCTGCTTCTTTTTGCTTTCCATTTGCTTGGTAGGTCTTCCTCCATCTCTTTATTTTGAGCCTATGTGTGTCTCTGCACATGAGATGGCTCTCCTGAATACAGCACACTGATGAGTCTTGACTCTTTATCCAATTTGCCAGTCTGTGTCTTTTAATTGGGGCATTTAGCCCATTTACATTTAAGGTTAATATTGTTATGTTTGAATTCGATGCTGTCATTATGATGTTAGCTGGTTATTTTGCCTGTTGATTGATGCAGTTTCTTCCTAGCATCGATGGTCTTTACAATTTGGCATGTTTTTGCAGTGGCTGGTACTGGTTGTTCCTTTCCATGTTTAGTGCTTCCTTCAGGAGCTCTTGTAAGGCAGGCCTGGTGGTGACAAAATCTCTCAGCATTTGCTTGTCTGTAAAGGATTTTATTTCTCCTTCACTTATGAAGCTTAGTTTGGCTGGATATGAAATTCTGGGTTGAAAATTCTTTTATTTAAAAATGCTGAATATTGGCCCCCACTCTCTTCTGGCTTGTAGGGTTTCTGCCAAGAGATCTGCTGTTAGTCTGATGGGCTTCCCTTTGTGGGTAACCCAGCCTTTCTCTCTGGCTGCCCTTAACATTTTTTCCTTCATTTCCACATTAGAGAATATGACAATTATGTGTCTTGGGGTTGCCCTTCTTGAGGAATATCTTTGTGACGTTCTCTGTATTTCCTGAATTTGAATGTTGGCCTGCCTTCTAGGTTGAGGAAGCTCTCCTGGATAATATCCGGAAGAGTGTTTTCCAACTTGGTTCTATTCTCCCCATCACTTTCAGATACACCAATCAAATGTAGATTTCGTCTTTTCACATAGTCCCATATTTCTTGGAGGCTTTGTTCCTTTTTTTTACTCTTTATTCTCTAATCCTGTCTTCTTGCTCTATTTCATTAATTTGATCTTAAATCACTGATATCCTTTCTTCCATTTGATCGAATTGGCTATTGTAGCTTGTGCATGCGTCATGAAGTTCTCATGCCATGGTTTTCAGCTCCATCAGGTCATTTAAGGTCTTCTCTACACTCTTTATTCTAGTTAGCCATTCATCTAATCTTTCTTCAAGGTTTTTAGCTTCCTTGCGATGGGTCAGAACATGCTCCTTTAGCTCAGAAAAGTTTGTTATTACCAACCTTCTGAAGCCTACTTCTGTCAGCTCATCAAAGTCATTCTCCATCCGGCTTTGTTTCATTGCTGGATTTTGAGGAGAAGAGGCTCTCTGGTTTTTAGAATTTTCAGCTTTTCTGCTCTGGTTTTTCCCCATCTTTGTGGTTTTATCTACCTTTGGTCTTTGATGTTGGTGACCTACAGATGGGGTTTTGGTGTGGATGTCCTTTTTGTTGATGCTGATGCTATTCCTTTCTGTTTGTTAGTTTTCCTTCTAACAATCAGGTCCCTCAGCTGTAGGTCTGTTGGAGTTTGCTGGAGGCCCACTCTAGACCCTGTTTGCCTGGGTATCACCAGTGGAGGCTGAAGAACAGCAAATATTGCAGAACAGCAAATATTGTGGCCTGATCCTTCCCCTCGAAGCTTTGTCCCTGAGGGGCACCTGCCTGTATGAGGTGTCTGTGGGCCCCTACTGGGGGGTGTCTCCCAGTTAGGCTACATGAGGATCAGGGACCCACTTGAGGAGGCAGTCTATGCGTTCTCAGAGCCCAAATGCCATGTTGTGGGAAACACTGCTCTCTTCAGAGCTGTGAGACAGGGACATTTAAGTCTGCAGAAGTTTCTGCTGCCTTTTGTTCAGCTATTCCCTGCCCACAGAAGTGGAAACTATAGAGGCAGTAGGGCTTGCTGAGCTGCAGTGGGCTCCGCCCATTTCGAGCTTCCTGGCTGCTTTGGTTACCTACTCAAGCCTCAGCAATGGTGGATGCCCCTCCCTCCACCAGGCTGCAGCCTTGCAGGTCAATCTCAGACTGCTGTGCTAGCAGTGGGCAAGGCTCCGTGGGCGTGGGACCCACTGAGTCAGGCATGGAAGAGAATCTCCTGGTCTGCCGGTTGCTAAGACCATGGGAAAAGCATAGTATTTGGGCAGGAGTGTCGTGTTTTTCCAGCTACAGTCAGTCACAGCTTCCCTTGGTTAGGAATGGGAAATCCCACAATCCCTTGCACTTCCCGGATGAGGTGACACCCTGCCCTCCTTCGGCTTGCCCTCCGTGGGCTACACCCACTGTCCAACCAATCCCAATGAGATAAATCAGGTACCTCAGTTGGAAATGCACCTGTCTTCTCCATCAATCACGCTGGAAGCTGCAGACCAGAGCTGTTTCTATTTGGCCATCCTGGAACGGACCCCCACTGATGACCATTATTTTTAAATCATGCCAATCCATTAGATTCCACGAACTCAAAGGCTTCTGGTTGTGACTTTGTTTCTCATGAGTCTTTTTTGAGCATTCATCTTTCTTTTCCTATCTCATCAGTTTTATCCTAGGTTCCCTTGTCTTTTCACAGTTCTGTCATTTTTGGTGAACTCATTCACTCTCACGATTTCAATTATATCCGAGTGCTAATGACTACTAAATGTTTCTTCAAACCTTGAGCTATAGACCCACAAATCCTCATTTGTATTTTCCCTTAGACACCTCATTTCAAAATGTCCAAGCCGATTTCATCATCTTTCCTATAATCTGGTCCTACACTTTTAGTTAGTACAGTCATCACTATCACCATCTGCAACACTGCCCAAGCTAGAAACCTGGGCATGTTCCTTGACTCCAGAATCCTCAACCACTTCCCCAGCCTTCTTTTCCATCCTCTGTCTAATCAATCACAGGAGAGCCATTTTGACTTCTAAATATTTCTCATATCTTTTTGCCTCCCCTATACCCTACTTCCACTTCTTAGTTTAGCCCATCCTCATCTATCATCTGAATAGCAGCCATTACTCCTGACTGGTCCCCCAGTACCCAATTGTACCTTCTCCAGCTTATTCTCCATACTTTAGGAAAACTGATCTTTCTAAAATACCAGGTTAGTTAGGTCTACACTTTAATAGCCTTTAGTTGTTTCTTTGGTAAATTCAAGCTACTTTAACATGACTTGACAAGACAGCACATAGTGTTACTCCAGCTGCACTCTAAAGCGTCGCCTTTTGGTCTTCTGTCAAAATTGGAGCCCGTGCATTCTCCTTGTTCTATAGCTTTTCCATATGTTGTTCTTGCTGTAAGCTGGAATGGTCTTCAGTCTCCTCCCAGTTATTTACCTGAATAACCATGACTTTTTCTTCAAATTGCAATGATACATTACTTCCTGTGGAAAGCATTTGCTAATCCCTCTGGCCTTGGTAAATTTACTACCCATATCGTCCCATTGCTGCTCCTGTTTTCTTTTTATATGAACGCTGATCCCATTGCCATTGTCTGGTTACTTTTTCTATCTCCCATCTAGACTCCAAGCTTAAAAAAACATAGACCTGTTATACCTCTAGCATTTAGCAGTGTGCTTAGCATTCAGTAAAGGATCCCCAGTGAATGAACAAATGAATGTCCTCTAAAGAACAAAGGAGAAAGTGCCTTAGATTAAGGACTCAAGAGAGTTGGCATTTAAGATGTATATTTAAAAAAAAAGAAATAAAAACAAACAATGGGGAATTTGCTTCCAGCACTGAAGAGATTATTTAACATCACTTAAAGCATGAGTCATGTTATTTAAGACCAAATATGCAGGATTTAAGTATTTCTGGAATTGACCACATAGACATAAAACCAGGCTACATTTTTTTTAATGAGATATTTCAGATTGATATGGGATACTATGTTGTCGAAAATGAAAACCTTAAAAGTAACAGAGAATCTCAACTATAAACCCTAAATCTTTGGTGGGACAGAATTCAATTAATAAATACCCAACAAATACCTCTTCTAAGTAAGGACTGTGCTGGGTGATTCAGAAATGAATAAACTCTGTTTCTTGATTTAATGAGTTTACAACACTGAGGAAAAAAACCAACAACCATAGCAAAAAATCACTGTACTGAATTGGTAAGTACAACAGCTAGAATGAAGGAAATACTGTTATTGTACAAGAAGGGAACTACTAACTCTACTTTTCAGGGAGATATTCTAGAAGAGGTAACAATTGAACCAAGTCACAAAGAGCAAATGAGTAGGATGTGATCTGATGGAGAACAAAGGTAGGGGAACTTTAGGGAATTTTGGACAGAGAGAGAAGTCCTCACAGGACGAGAATCACTAAGGAAAACCATGGTATGTCCAGGAAGAGTAAGCAGACCCCAGAAGCAAGATCACAGCAGTCACAGAGGATAGTGGAGGATGACGAGGCCGAAAATGCCGGTAAAACTCAGGCCTTGACCGCCATGCTGAGGTGGCTAATGGCAATGAGTAACCACTAAGTGTTTTAAGGATATTAGTAATGTCATCAGATTTAACTTGTAGAAAACCTACCTAACTTATTGGAAAGCGGAGAGAATGAAAGAGGCAGTGATGAGTGCTCAGGCAATAACACAGGGATCCCCAGGTAATTTTAAAAATAAATGACTCAGCTGGGCATGGTGGCTCATGCCTGTAATCCCAACACTTTGGGAGGCCAAGATAGGCAGATCACGAGGTCAGGAGATCAAGACCATCCTGGCTAACACAGTGAAACCCAGTCTCTACTAAAATACAAAAAATTAGCCAGGCGTGGTGGCATGTGCCTGTAGTCTCAGCTACTTGGGAGGCTGAGGCAGGAGAATCGCTTGAACCCGGGAGGCAGAGGTTGCACTGAGCCAAGATCACGCCACTGCACTCCAGCCTGGGCAACAGAGTAAGACTCCGTCTCAAAAAGTAAAATAAAATAAAGTAAAATAAATGACTCATAGAGATGATGGACTGTGTGTGTGTTTGGTGTGTGGGGGGGTATGCATGTGTGTGTGTGTGAATGCACGTGTGTGTTTGTGAATTTGGGGAGGAAAATGTGGGGAAAATATGAGGGAGAAGATATGGCTGTGTGTTTGAGGGTTGGGAGCTGGGTTACAACTTCTACTTCTCTAAATGCTGGATTTTCTCACAAGTGGTGCCTTATCAATCTTATTCTTCCACAGAGTTGGAAAAGGTCAAATTCCCAAATTCATTTCATAAGGTGAAGGGCAAGTCACAGAAAAGATAATGAAGCATATCATGAGAAATAAAACAAGGTGTTTCCTAATCTGCAGAATGACTTTGTGCCAGCTAAGTAGATCCATCTGCCAGGCTTCACCTTGTCTCTACAGCGCCTTTTCCTAGATGTCAGGGCAGTGTTTTTCCCCAACGTATTTTACATGAAACATTAAAATCCGAGGTAAATTGAGAAGGCTAAGATCAATGCATATGTTAAAATATCAATACAACAAGAACAGCTGGCTTGTACCCTTCCTTGAGAAAAAAAAAAGCTTTCTGAATATTCCTGGCAGATCTGTCATCTCTTCCTCATATCAAGTGACAAGTGAGTTATACAATGGGGCTTCAAAAGGTTCAAACCATATTGCACAGCAGATGTTCTAAAACTATTTTTCAGAGAGTCTGTTCAGGCCCCCTACTGCCCTCTGATTCCCTTTAAGCGATTTATGACCTAGTCTCTTTTTGCGTCAGTTACACCATGACCACATTAATTTCACAAGATGAATTAACCTCACCTCTACTTCAACATTTCTGAACACTCCCACCACTACAGCCCCCAACATCTCACCACCATATATACACATTATTCTCTTTCACATATTGTCTAACGCAGGATTATTCCAGAAATGTATTAGTGCCAAAATGACCAATGTGATACACACTGAACTTTTACCGAATGCACTGGTTCTGGTCCTTTTTGCTTTCGTTCCACCATAAATCCTCTGGCAGCTTTCATTTTTGAAGATAACGGTCTTTTTTCTCATTTCTATTTCATCTTATTTCCCAATCAATCTCACCTTAAAATTAACCCAGGTTAGGACTTGATATGATACTCATCATATACAAAATTCTATAGATTGTCCTTGGATCCACATTTTAGAGGTACTCTTCATTATAATGCTACTTTCAATGAATTCTTACCTTTGACATATTGAGACTACAAAATACTTTGCATTTATAGATCTTGTTGAATTCATGACTATTACCTACACAGCAGCAAATCATGAAAATTAGAGTTAGAAAAGTCTTATTAGGACTGCAAGTCCATCCCCAGAGGCTATCTAAGAATGTTACTAATAATTCAGTATTTATTAAGTCCTCAAAATGGACTAGGTTCTTTACAGAACAAAGAGCTGCACAGAGTTTCAGCCCAAGTTATTTACAATAATGCACCATCACCCTGTCCATTTTTCTCTTTAAAGGGCTCCACAAATGGGGCTTCTAATGTGAGCTCCACAAACAAAGATTGTATGGCTTGATAAATTTTTCTTACGAGAATCAGGAACAAAATAAATATATAGAATATGAACTCTGGGAATAACTTCTTTCAGAGTTTCATCCAGTTTTATTTTCTATATTTAAGCAGGACAGAAGAAAACCAATTCGCAGTCTACATCATTTCCTACTTTGTAATAATTGAATAGCTGAATAATGTCTCCACACTCTTTTGCTTCTGCTTTCTTCGTCTCCCTCTTTCAGTGAGAATACATTTGTATACATACCTATCATTTAATAAAATACATTACACAGTGCTTGACATATAGTGGGCACACAATACATTTTTGTTAAATAGATATATAATAAGTACACATTTTTTGGATAACATGATTGTGGTATGCCTGACTCATCTTTGCAGAACAGTATGCCAGTACTTTGAATATTCACTCTGCTTTAAAAAATCCACTGGATCAAATGCACAGTTCTTCAACACACCTCAAAAATACATAGATTCACAAGTCATGGAGAATTTAAGTTAACTAACATTCACACCAAGATTTTGATTGTCATTTAAAAATTATTTTAACTAAAATATACACTGTCCACCAGGGGAGTTTTAAAATATACCATTGTCACTGGGAGGATGAGTGGTAGAAACTACCAAGATAAGTTCCCCCCACCTCTTTTTTTTTTACCTTTTACTGAATTAATTGAACTGGACAGTTATTGGTCTCAGTTATAGATATGTAATTTAAATAATTATGCAGGTGCTATGGAAACTATATAGCCAGTTGATGAACTGAATATATTACTACATTTCCCTGCTTATTTCAGTGCCAGGATCTATGCATTCAGTGCAAATACCTCAGGGTGCAATTTGTAACTCATTCTTTCATCTTGGCTCTGGAAATAGAGTAATAATTATTCTTTTAAAAAAAACCTTGTGATATTTGCCACACAATAAATAAAACATTGATTTTCTATTTTCCTGCCAAAGGGAAATGGACACTGAGCAGTAGTATTTCTTTTCCAAATGCTCTCTTGACCTATCATACCCTTTCTTGTATCCTCCTTATGGAACTCCCACCCCAACCAAACAGTGGACACATGGAGATGTATCCCTAATGCATTTGCCTGAAAATGAAAATATTTGTCATAAAGTAAGTCTAATATTCTGAAATTGATGTTCACTAGAAGTGAATAAACAAAGCGTAAAAAGATTTGCAATTGAAAATACAAAGGTCATCAGTATTTAGATTAAGTGATAGCCAACTGCAGTAAAACTTCGCTGCATTAGAAGCCTCATTTAGGAATATATTAGCTAAATATTACAATAGCTATGAAAGAAATCTCCACAGCTCTAGTTTGCTAGTCAGAAATCTGTGGCCTCAGATCTGCCACTAATTAACTATGAGAACTCCTGAAATGCACATGCTTTTTTATGGTTTTAGCTTATTTGCTTATGAAATAAAAAAGATTGAAGTAGGTGATTTCCAGGGTATTTGCTGCTAATAAATCCCAGGCTTTCAAAATGTGACACTTTCAAGAAATATGCTTTCTAGATTTTGATATATTATAGCAGACATGATTTGACTCTTAGTATCATAACTATATACAATAAAAATCTTTTTATGACATTAAACACCCATAAGGCAGATAAAAGGAATTTCTTTCCTTACTGATCATTAGCATTTAATCTTTTCTGCTTTCCTATGACCCTGGAAGAAAGGCATGGATATCCTTCACTTTCCAGATGAGGAAACTGAAATCAAAAGAAGATAAAGAACATATTCTGTCCAAGGTACTAGTAAGAGGTGGAGCTGGGATTAGAATTCATGTCTAACTGCAAAACCTGTGCTTTACATCATAACAGACTGGATTTTAAGCAACAAATTAGAGTTTGCTGATGTATTTACAATTTTCTATTCTTTTTTTATTCCAGGAGCCACTGAAACATAATGATATGCCAGGAGCCACTGAAACATAATAATATGTAATATATTTTTGCGTTTACGTTGTGCCAGACATTGTTCTAAGCACTTGACGTGTGTTATGCCATTTACATTTACAATAATCTTAAGTGAAAAGATAGGGGGACAAAGAGAAAGAGAGGTCAAAGTCATATAACAACTAAGTACGAGATGAAGATTCAGATTCGAATCCCTATTTCGGATGCAAAAGCTTGCTACCTCATACTGTCTCTACACGAAACACCTCTGGATTTACACTGAAATGCTTTCTTAAATAAATGGAGAAAATGCTTACAAAGCGAAGTCCCTGCATAGTTATCTGAAGGAAAAGTATTTTGGGGGTTAGGTCTTATTGTGGGTCCTACTTTCTAGGATTTCAGAACATAGAGTATGTAGTCAAATCTCTGCTCTCTCATACTCCAGATGGCTCCAAGACATTTCCGGGACAATCGGTTATTGCCTCTTATGTTCTTGCTCTACTGCCTCTTTGAACTTTGGCAGTAAAATCGCTAACCTGCTTCCATTCCATATGAGGCACCTGATAGCCTTAAATGTATGTGGGTCGTCACAATAGTGAAGGTGTGCTTTATTATTGAACACACTGAGTATTAAGCAACTGAGTATTTAGTAAGTATTAATAGTATGTACATTGGATATGTACCAAATGAATCGTACTTTGTGTATTTTAAGATATGGGCGCCAAAAAGCATGCAAGTATGTATATAAAACAGATACTTTTTGTTTCATTTCAAATGTACTTGCACTGGATTTTCAGTTTTTATATATCAAGTTTTCATAAAGGATGGCATAGCAGAAAAATGGAATGTTTGGAAAAATCAATTTTGAGGCTCTCTTTTTAAGGAAAAGTGCCATTACACACCCTGCTGACATTCCCCTTTTGGTAGGATCTGTATTTATATTAAACATGCCTAAAAGAATCATCTTCGGTGGGTAGAATGCATAGTCTCCCATGACCCAGAAATGCTCAATTGATTGTTTCCTTGCAAGGGTTATGCTACTGGTTGTGACACACTGAATAAATCCATCATATTTTTGTCATAAAGTAGTATCCCAATTTATATTCTTTAGCCCTAGCAATCATACTGTGTCCACAGATAAAAATGACATGAAAGAAAATAACTAGCTACTGACTGAATTCAACAAAGGTTCCCCTTTACCATCTTCCAACAACCAGTTCACTCCATGTATCCACATTCCCAAGCTAGTTTGTACATATAAGCATAGTAAGACATATTTAGCCTCTTAGAATATTTCACCTTACCCAGTAAAAACGACAAGTGTTATTGATTGATTACCCCCTTAATTTGATAAATACTGACTATCAATCTTGATTTTTTTAGGCTCTGACACGTTGAGAATCTGGAAAGACTTTAACAGCTCTATAGAACTAGCTAGCTTCTACCTGGAATGCTCCCCCTACAATTATCTGTATAGCTCACTACCTTTTCTATTTCACTGCATAAATGTCCATTTCACTGCATATTTCACTGCATAAATGTCATTTTACGCTTAAGGCTTACTCTAATCTGCTCATTTTAACTTACCACTGTACTTTCTATTTCTTTCTCAATTAATTTCCTCAGTGGCACTATTCCATCTAACTTTCATAATTTTTTTCTTGTTTCTGTGGTACCTTTCACCACTAGAATGTAAATTCCATGAAGGCAGAGAGTTTACACTGTTTTGCTCACTACTGCATTCCCAGTGCCTAGGGCCCATAGTGGGTGCTCAATAAATATTTATTGAATGACTGAATGATATCCTCCAAATGTAGGTTTGAATATCCTGTAATGTCCAAGGTTTATATTCCAATGTAGCTTCTAACAGGGATACACTCTATCCAAAGGTATATTTTCTTTTCCCAATTATAACAAAAGTGTTTGTTGTAAAATCCAGAGTCTTTCTTTCAAAGACTTCAAATATCCAGGAAACTGACAGCTGCAAGACCTGTGTTCTAGTCTTGGTCTACCATTGTCTACAGCAGGGTGACCTTGTTCAAGTCACTTAGATTCTTGGAGCCTCTATTTTACAGTAATATACAATAAAGAACATAAACTAAATGTTCTTTTTACTTTATTTTATACTCTGAAATTCTATGATTCTTTAAGGTAGCTTCTGCTATCCCTCAAATATTTGTTTTCCGTTTTAAATTTTAATTTTAAAAAGTGTATATATTTATGAGGTACAATGTGGTGTTTCAGTACATATGTAATTATCATTTCTTTGTGGTGGGAACATTTAAAATCCACTCTTTTTAGCAATTTTAAAATATACAATGCGTTACTATTAACTACAGTCACCTTGCCACGCAGTAGATCACCAGAACTTATTCCTCCTGTCTAACTGAAACTCATGCCCTTATCAATCAAGTGTTTTAATCATTCCATGTGTATAGACATGTAGTGGTTAATCCAAAAGATGTAGAGAAGACGTAAGACCTAGTGCTAACACTGTAGTTATAAGAAATAAAGGATCAGGAAGATCTGTTATCCAGGATTTTATATGTAAATTTATGTGAAAGTTACTTAAAAAAAACCAAATGCTTCTGCTTCCTTGCCATTTCTCCTACCATTGACAGTTCTGAACTTGTGAATTACACCCTACATGAGCACAGCTCCTTAACTCATTTTTTATCCAGATTACAAAGCCACTGAACTGTCTTTTCATCTTGGATGCTCCATTGAACATACTATACAATTTTTCAACACCATAATTTGATCTGAGAACATCTGCAAAAAATCAGGAGCACATTTTTTCCCCTTCTCGGCACTTGACTGCAAACCTCACATTTCAGACATTGTTCCACAGTTCTGTGACATATTATTGAGCAAACCATCAGCTATGCTTCTGTTTTGGAAGGTGTGAACATGGATAGAAAATGAGCCAGACTCACATCATCATTAACAGAATTAATTACCTGCTTAACTTTGTTTCTTCTAGAAATAAGAATCTCTTGGCATTTTCTCCGCTGTTATTCTTTATTTAAAATGGCTTCTTATAACGATTGAGATTATTTATTTACGTATTTACTTTTTCCAAATAATCTGAGTTTCCTGGAAAGAACTGCAAAGTCTTCTCTGGGGTTGATGCTTCAATAGGTGAAAGTTCCAACGTAAGGAAGTTCAACAGACAATTCAAATTTTATCTCAGCCACACACACATAAAACCTAACAGTTATCTCCTCTTATTTTCATTCCATGCCTACGAGTCTTCTAGGCCTCATTTCCTCCTTCCCACAGAAATTCAATGAGAAAAGCCACCACATTCTTTGATTCAAAACTCCCCACTTTTCTCCTTTCTTTCCTACTTGCATCCTACTATGCATTTATTTTCAACTTATTTTCATGTGGAGTCCCTCCATCTGCTATTTTTCTCTATCATTTCTTTTTATCCTTATTGTATTTTATCTATTTTCTAATTCTATATTGGTTCGCTAGGGCTCCCATTACAAAATACCATGGTCTGGTTGGCTTAAACAAAGGAATTTATTTTCTCAGAGTTCTAGAGGCTGGGTGTGCAAGAGTAAGGTGTCAGCAGGATTGGTTCCTTCTGAAGCTTTTTCCTTGGCTTGTCTATGGTTACCTCTCACTGTATCTTCAAATGGTCTTCTCTTTCTGTGTGTTTCCATGTTCTAATCTCCTCTTCTTAAGGACACCAGTCGTAATGGATTATATAACCTATATAACCTCATTTCATCTTTGTCACCTCTTTAAAGGCCTTATTTTCAACAACAGGCATGTTTTGAGGTACTGGGGGTTAGGACTTCAACACATAAATTTTGGGGAAAAACAATTTAACACCTAATTTTGTTTCTCATTTTTCTTTCTCTTTGCTTACTCAGCTACTTTTCTTCTATTCTTTCCTATTTTGTTTATATAACTTATATTCTTATGTTGGTCTCTATCTTTCAGATCCACCCCCTTTGCAGGCCTCAGGGACACTACTTTCCTGGGTCACTCCTCCTTCCAAGCATCCCAGCAAACAACCAAACCCTGTGGCTTTTGGTCTTGAGACTGAAGATGGAAGTTGGGAGATAAGATGAGACAGCAATCACGTACCTCCACTCCACCGTGAACCAGATCCCAGGAAGTCTTCTGTGGCCAACTTACTGCTACAGCCAATAATGGGAACGGAGGCAGAAAGACCAGCTTGCCAGATTTTGATCTTTGCATTCACTTCCATAAAGAATTAGATGGGTACTATCAACTTTGTTCATTTTAAATTTGCTGCTGACTCTTCACATTTAATAACTGAGCAGAAATACATCTATTCTTCTTTCAAGTCTACTATCTTTACAAGAGAAATTGTTATTGATCTTATCAATTACTTGCTGAAACACTGCATGGTGATGTTGAACCATAGGCTTCACACTAGGTAGCCAGAGAGCCCCAGAGAAGTTCTCCATGTTTTGCTTACTTAGAGGTGCAGGGAGACTGACAGTCAGTTCCCAAATATCCCTTTCTTCTCTAGGAAGTTTGACCCCCATTCTCTTGCTTCAAGTGTTTACTGAATCTGAGCCTTCATTCTCTTTTTAAATCTAGAGTACAAAAGAAATACTACTGCTCTGGAGACATACTGTGATGTGTCGAGTTAGTTCTGAGTTTCCCAGGAGGCAGAGGAAGCCTGTGTTTAGGGCACCCTGCAAACCAGGAACACCAAAAAGATGTTCGAAAGGTTTTTATGTTTATTAATTATATATATTTTTAATTCATTGTTTTTCCTTTCTGTCCTGTGAGCAATGCTATATTTTGTGAAAGCATCAAATGAGTCATCTTTGGGGAAAAAATAAGATCTTTATTAGACTTCTTTCTTTTACTTTACATCTTGGTATTATTTTGTAATTTTGAATTAAACATGTGAAAAGAATGGGCACAGCCTAAGATTTTTAGTGCTCTTTCTGTCTTAGTTCAACTTGCTTTATATTTAAAGTGCAATTCAAAATGATAAATTCTTTATGTTAAAAAAACTTGAATGGAACCAGTATTTTAACTAGTCTTGAATAGATTTAGTTTTTAGAAGGCACTGAATTTAAGACATCAATAAAAAAGTGATTCAGAATATTCACTGGTTCTGGGCTTGCAGTGTTTTTGTTCCTTTGTAAGTTGTACATATATTTTTAAACTCTTAAATTCTTACCTATTGGTGTCTCTAAGTATTTCTTTCATGTAGACTAATCCAACAGGAATTTCTAAGAGGGACATCTCAATCCTTGGCCTAACCCCAACTGCAGACTTCAGCTCCATCAAAAAACTAAGACAAACCTTCTTCCCACTGGGGGGAATTTAAAGAACTCTAGGTTAAGAGAAGCAACAACAACAAAAATATCCAGTTAGCCTCTTTGCACTTCTTGGTCTCAAGATCCAGTAACTGAATCCTGGTATTGGTGAACTTCCCAGTCCCTAGGGCATTGTAGCCTTTCTCCCACTCTTCCTAAAGAACTTCCTTTCAGTTCCTGCAGTACAATGGCTTTTCACCACAGATGTTCATTCCACCTAAAGACAACACTGGGAGGGGATTTGTAGCAGATATTAACCTATTTTTCTAAGTATTTTCTACCAGTTCTACCAATGAGAAAATTAAAGCTCAGTGACTTGTCCAAGGTCCCATGTCTTAAAGCCAGATCTTCTGATTTGGCCTATAGATACTGTGCTCACCTGTGCTTCACACCATCGCCTTCTAGATAGTGTGCTTCCATGTTCCACAACAAATTTGACACCCAAATCAGAAAATTTTAAATGGGATTTAGTCACCCTGGGTTATTCAAGAGCAAAAATTAGAAACATAGGTCAAAGAATCTGATCCAGACCAATCTATTCTGAGTCAACTTTTGGCTCTCTGGGTGACTGTGGGCCCATCCCTTAACCTGCAGGACTCAGTTTCCTCATTTCTAAAGTCAGGGAGGTGTTCACACAGTGCTGCTCAAAGTGTGGGCGGCTGTCCTGTGAATAAACTTCAGCTGGGAACTTGTTCCAATGTAAGATCTCAGGCCTCACCTCAGACCTCCTGAAGCAGATACTCTGGAGAATGGGACCAACATCTATGCTTTATACAGACTTCCAAGTAATTTTGATACACACTAGAGTCTACATGTGTAAAACACTGATAGAGACCAGGGTTCAGAAAACTGCAGCTCTCAGGCTACCTATTTTTGGAAATAAAGTTTCACTGGAAAACAGACATACTCATTGTTTATGTGCCGTCTATGTATGCTTCTGCATTCCATTGGTGGTGTTGAGTAGTTGGGGCCAGGTGCAGTGGCTCAGGCCTGTAATCCCAGCACTGTGGAGGCTGAGGTGGGAGGATCACTTAAGCCCCAGAGTTGGAAGCTGCAGTGAGCTATGAACACACCACTGCACTCCAGCCAGGGTGATAGAACAAAACCCTATTTCAATTAAAAAAAGAGATATATATGGCCCCTAGAGCCTAAATGTCTACTATCTGGCCCTTTGCAAAAAATGTCTGGCAACCTCTGGCCTAGGCTACCCTTTAGTTAACCTACTAAACTAAAATTATCATATTCAAGGAGTTGGGCATCAATAATTGGCCACTGGTCAGATTCTTCTGAAAATTTATCCTTAAACAATAAATGAGATTAAAGACATAAAAGAATCTGATTGAAAACTGAGGAATGAGGCCTTGGAGCAGCTCATGCCCCTGTAGTCCAACACAGCCTCTGTGCTTGCCCTTTCTACTTCTGGGAAAGAGGAAGCCAGTATCAGCATCATTCTTGACCTCTTGCACTTCCCTTACCCTTCTTATATTGCTTTCAAAAGCCCAAGGTTGGAGAGTCTAATGCTGATCCCTGACCATGCCAATCAAAGCCATCTTTTGTTCTTCTTCTCTTGCTCAGCAATTTGCAGTACAATTTTTGTCTGTTGAAAGCTGCAAAGCTCAAAAAGTAAGGTAAATACTAGAATAATGTAAGAATCAATGTTGTATTTACTAGAATCCTTCTTTTGGTTTATCTAAATATTTTTCACCCAAATAAACTTTAAATGACTTGTACACAGTGTATGTCCTCATCACTAGAAGAACTACTCGAATAATGCTGTTATTAATATGTATAGTCACACAAATTTGCCCCATGAATATAAATACACTCCTCACATAGTGTACCTACATTTATGCTTATTCTCTAAAATAAACATCTCTCCACTTAACTGGAGTGATATGTACAATATTTAGCAGAATACTGAGCATGCAAAATGTACTAAAAATGATGCATATGTGATGATGCCAATATTAAGCATGTAGCAACATTACTGAAGGAAGCTCTCTGTAGTAAAGTCCACTAAGTGGGGCAACATCTTGCTGTGTGAAATAATGTGTGAAAGCTAGTGTATCACAGATACAGAAGCAAGGGATTCAAAGGAGTCTCTATTCAAACCTCCAGAGGGATATAACTGCTTTTTAGTTTTAGCTTTTGTTTTAAATCAAAGCAAAGCAGTAACCATTTAAATAACCTTTTCTGGCAGAGTGTGTGTTTACTCCTAAATCTGTCACTTACTGGGAAAAAGGACTGAATGAGTGGAGCTCCAGTGTGCCAGCTCCTAGCAGGCACTCTGTCCTAAAGGAAGGAGGAGGATTTATGAGTGGCCTTGGAGTCTAGTCCTCTGTAGGATGATACCTTGGGCAGATAGGGAGAGGAAGTCATGCTGTCCTCACTATGTGGTAAGAAATAGGAATAAGAAATTCGAGGCATTGGGCCAGGGACAGTGGCTCATGCCTGTAATCCCAGCACTTTGGAAGGCCGAGGCAGGTGGATCAACTGAGGTCAGGAGTTTGAGACCAGCCAGACCAACATGGTGAAACCCCATCTCTACTAAACATACAAAAATTAGCCCGGCATGGTGGCGCATGCCTGTAGTCCCAGCTCCTCAGGAGGCTGAGGCAGGAGAATCGCTTGAACCTGGGAGGCGGAGGTTGCAGCAAGCCAAGATTGCACCATTGTACTGCAGCCTGGGTGACAGAGCAAGACACCGTCTCAAAAAAAAAAAAAAAGAAATTTGAGGCATTATTCTCAAATATCTTCATTTTACAGATGTACAGTGAGATTCAGAAGAGCAGTGCAACTTACTTAGGGTCACAAAAGTAGTTAACAACAAGCCGAGAACATGTCCAAACCTCTGAATTCTCTACCTGTGTGGTATTTGGAGATGGGATAGTAGCTTAAGATAGTCAACTTGTAGTCAGCATAGGAGGCTATAAAATAATCTATATCTGTAAAATCCTTCTTTCTTACACTGACTCATTAACCTCTAAAAAATGAGGAAGAAAATGAGCACTGAGATTAATTATTATTAGGAAGTCTGTCCTTTCCTTCTGCTCCTGGAGCTGCCCGTGCCCGATTTCACATCATCATAGGCCGTTAGTCAAGTGGTAACAGGAACTTATGTACCACAGATAAGGCAAGCGATAAAGCCAAGGTAAACTTTCTGAGCCAGAAAGGATCTGACAGGCCATCTATTCAATGCCCCACCCATCACAGAAACCTTCTCTGCAATGTTATTGCTGGTTGATGGACAATTTGACCTTTACTTTACTATTTCGAGTGTCAGAAGTTTGCTTTAAGCTGAGCCAATGTGATCCATCACATAGTGCTGTTTATCTGGAAACTGGTGATCACACCTATATGGTTTATAAGCATTTCAAGATCTGCATGCAGATGTTCTGCTAAGCAGAGAGAGAGGTAACGCGAATCCAGTAGTCCCATATGCTGCAAGTAATTGTCTAACATGGACAAAGGGGCATTTTTTTGTACCTAACACTTGTAAGCAGTTGGACTGGGGGAAGATAGAGGGGAAAGGACACACAGGTTTTTTTTTTATACAGATGTGGTATAGACTAGTGGTGGCCCTACTGGTAATATGCATGCATAATGCTTCCAGACATCAGTGAAGTCTGGAAGAAAGGGATGTAAGAATCCTGACCTGGGTACTCAAGCCCAGCAGTGCATTCTCCAATGTGCTAACTAGATAAACCAATCTTTTGGTTCTATACCACGCCAGTGAGCTTCTGCATTCAACAAATACCAAGGTTGCTGTATTCTTTGAAAGGTAAAAGGAAGCAGGAGTTGGAGACTTGGACGAGCTTAAAGACGTAAGTAAAGAATGTACTGCTGGTGGTCTGCTGCTCTCCTGGTTTCTGAATGAGGCAGCATACAAGATTATTTTAGTATCTAGGCTCCAATCTAACTTTCCAGCCTCATTTCCCACCATTGGACCCCTCCTTTACCTTATTCACCACTCCCCTTCACCAAACTGATACCACCTTCCTTTGTTCCAACTGTACTATGCTTTCTACCAATGCACAAACCCCAGGCTCTTTGGCTCAAAAACCTTCTATGCCAGACTTTTCCCTCTGCTTTATCCAGCCTGTCCTCTGGGGTTCACCTGGCATGCCCCCACACATACTCCTGACCCAGCTCAGAGGGTGTCACCTTTGTGAAGCATGCCCTCCTCCAAGGTGAGGGCAAAGGCAGCTGTTTCCATACCGCTCAGGTTTCCAAGATGGAGACTGTTTCTTACTTACTTTATGTGCTTGATATTTAGAATGAATACACAAACACTCAGTTGCATGTAAGTGCAAATCAGGACTAAGACAGTCTTTCCCTGGAATTAGTTTTTATGTGGTTGTAATGTTCCTACACTTCTTCCCACGTTTTATTCCCAAATTTCTGAAATTCTAAATCTATAGGATCTTTAGAATTTTAGTTTTTTTTTTATCTAAAATTGAGGCAATGGCATAAATACCTTATAGGCTTAGAGCGTTAAATGATAAAATGTATTACAATGCTTAGCAAAGTGCCTGGTACATGAACAGGGGCACAGTTATTATTAGTTTATATTTCATTCTTATGGTGCTTATGCTTTTATTGATTGTTCTATTGATTTTTGATCAATTTTGACTATCTGTTTATATACTTATTCTAATCAGACTGAAGAGGGGATTTATGAGATAGTAAGAAAGGCTAAACTTCTACAGCTAAAACAGGAAATCACTGGCCTTACACTAAAAAGAAAATAAATGTAATATCAAAGGAGAAAATTTTTGCTTTAAGTTGTGACCCACATATTTCTCAGCAGGTACTTGTTGCTTTGACGTTTTTGAAAACTAACTTCCAGTTCTAAAGTTTCCAGAATCCCATGACTGGCTTTCAAAGACTCCATACTCCTACCTCCAGGGAGAATTGAGACACACCATGTAGGGTCAAATGGCGGCTCTGCCCTTGATCCATTTCCCTTTGTGGCTTCTTGCAAAAGCTCAATATTGGCACTGTGGAGGAAACTAGTCCTAGGTATAGCCCAGATAGTTCACACGGTGTTTAAATCCATTTTCATTGCTCTGAATTTAGTTGGCATTGAGATCACCCATCACCTTCTTCCGGATAAAATTTATTTTATAATAAATTCAAATCATAGGTGATGATTTAAGCATTTCCTTCATGAGCCAAAATCATCCCATTCCTTACGGACCCCATTTGCATCATATTTTTAAACTCTGCCTAGTCTGATTTAAAAATCACTCAAAACTTATCAAAATGGTGCCTTAAATATGAAAACCAGTGTCACTGCTGCATTTGTATGTCTCAAAGAATAAGTTTAACCTTATTCAGATCTGTCACAATTATTTATTAGGCTGAAAGCTATTGACTATTAATGGTAATTACTTGCTTAAGGAGTCCCTCCCCAGGTTCTGAATTTCAAATCACAGCACCTCCAGGCTTACTGGCAGGTGCTATGACAGGGGCTGAGCCAAGAGTGGGGAGCTGAAGCTGCAGGCGTTTCCTCTGGGAGGCACCCAAGGAGATTGATGGAATCACAGATAGTCTTTAACCAAACACCAAGCCTACCTGACAGGAACCACACAGCAATTCAAAGGGTCCCGAAGCAAGAGCAATGCATTTTAAACATACTCCCAGCCTTCCCTCTCTCAGTAACGAATTAGACTTATCAGTTTCTCCGAGCAGATTTAGTAAGGACATTACCAATGTTAATGATCTGTGCTTGCCACAGGAGGAAGACACTGGAAGCAGAGTTTGGTAGCGCCCAGGGAAGGCTTTCATTTTCTTTTCTTTTCTTTTGCCTGCATGGTAGCATGACAAGCACTGCTTCTCCACAGTCACCCCCCTCTCAAGTTTGGGGAATCTCAGATGATATGATGTGAAAATCTCATATATTTTACTCCTCAACAGACTGGCCAATACTTATCCACTGTTTACTCCCATGCCCTCATTCAATTTAGGAAAGTCAGGGGAATTATCCTCTATAAGCAGTGCATGTGCTGGGAGAAAAGGAGGGGAAGATGTTTTACAGGACGCGGGCTCTCCAAGGTTGCCCATTGAGAGGTACTTTTCTTGTTGTTATTGTTGTTTTTGTTTTTGTTTTGTTTTGTTGTTGCTGTTGTTGTTTGGTTTTTTTGAGACAGAGTCTTGCTCTGTCACCCAGGCTGGAGTGCAGTGGCACGATCTCGGATCAGGGAAACCTCTGCCTCCCAGGTTCAAGCAATTCTCTTGACCCAGCCTCCCAAGTAGCTGGGATTACAGACATGCGCCACCACGCCCAGCTCATTTTTGTATTTTTAGTAGAGACAGGGTTTCACCATGTTGGCCAGGCTGGTCTCGAACTCACGACCTCAGGTGATCCACCCACCTTGGCCTCCCGAAGTGCTGGGATTACAGGCGTGAGCCACCGTGCCCAGCCGAGAGGTAATGCTTTAGGAGTAGTGTATTTTAAACATGGTCTAAACTCCCCTGGACCTTGTTTCTACTGAATTCCACAGTTTTCTAGAGAAAGGGGCTTGAAACTAAAGTACAAGCAGGAGTCCAGTGTTACTAGGACGAACAATTTATGTAGAACATCTCCAACTTTAGGAATAAAGCATCTTTAATTTATTCCCAATAATTAAAGACTTTTCCCTAATGCATAGGTGCAATGCTATTGATAAGTACAGTCCACTTTCCCAAGGTCTTTGTCCCAAGGTGTCTTTTTCAAAACTGGCCCAGAAAGGCAAACAACAATAAAAAGAGGATGCCTCTCTGTCTCAATCCTAGCCATTTATTTTGTAGTAAATATAACCCATGCAAATCCATCTATCTAAACCTACTAAGCTCCAGCAATATTTCAGTGAAACTAGCTCCAAAACAGAAAAAAAAATACGTTGATAGCTCAAGTTGAAATGGATTGAAAATTAAATTTGCCAAGCACCCGGAGAGATTACTAAAAATAAAAAAGACCAAATGTTGCATTCCATTAAAGGACATAATAGGTTTCAAAGAGAAGACTATTAAGCCGGGTATATTGAAATTGAGCTATTTATAGACTAAAATCTCCTGAGTTTGTCAATAGCTTTGCATTTTCCTTTGAAATTAACCATCCTCTCTTACACATCTCAGGCTTGGACCCAGGTATCCACAAATGAGTTAATAAAAGCCATAATTAAGGATGATTCAGGAGGGATATTTTTTCATATTCCTCATATTATGGGTTGCTCATTAACCATCATAATTTTTAGGCTTTGGGGGAGCAACAAGATCAATGGGAAAAAGATGACAGATCAAAAGGATGGAATTTCCTGCGCTCATTTTCCTATAGCATTGACAGAGTCAATTTTGCTTTCAAGCCCTGGTTTGCATCAGCCTGGTAGCCAAAACAACACCAGGAACAAAGGGAAAACAAAACAACAAAAGCCCAGACAGACAATGCCAAGGAAAGATTTCAGAAGCAGCGTTCGTCTATTCTTCCCCTATCTTTAGTCCAAGCCAGCATCTGCCCCCAACACGCGGCAGCACAAGAGTCCTGTGTTCATCGCTTACTGTAGGCTAACACCACCTTTGCTTTGATTCTCTGGGCTTTGAAGTATTTTACTGCACATACACACACAGACACAACAAGTCAAATTTCTACAGGGCAAACTTCAGCTGATGCTTTTTTCAGGACGTTTTTTTTTTCCCTTGTCTTCTTGTCTTTCTCCCGTATACATTTCTTCTGCACACACTTTACTTCTCTCTCGCCTTTTCCCTTTTAGAGCTGCCATCCCTAAATGGTCATTCTTAGTCAAGAGATGACTAAGTTCTGTGAGGCATTTCCCGCTGGGAACCTTGCCTCAGTGTGTGCTGGCTTGAGTTGCAGGCTGGCTCCGTTTTTGATAACTTCTGAACATAATGTATTATCATCTAGGGATAGAGGAAGCCAGTGGCATTTGGACTGAGCAGCTCAAGGAACATATTTTTCAGATGTATTCGATTTTGCAAAGTCCGCATTGGATTTCGCCCCACAGGTATACTACTTATTTATTCTTTTAATTTCCAGGCTTTTGTGGACTCAAGAGGGCCTGGATCCACAGGAGCCAATTATGCTGAAGCCTTTTTAAGTTCAGCTTAAAACCTAAGATGCAAAGAAGAATCTTCTGAACTTTGTAAGAAACAGTTTATTGCCAACATGTTAAACAACTGTGTTTAAAATCCAGTACTAAGCAAAGGATGAGTATGAAGTAACATATGTTGATGTATACATGTGTCACCTCTTGCTGTGGAAGCAAGGAAACCCAAAATTTCAGTTGTTTATACCACGCACATTTATTTCTCAGTCCTAGGTTCTTGGGTTGGCTGTGGCTCTCCTGGGCTTGGCTTCAGCTTGGATTCCAGTCTGTTTCACTAACCCTCATTCTGGAAACCAGACTCAAGAAGCGTTTGAGATGGAGCAAACACCCCTCCGAGGGCCTACCAGGTACCCCCAAAATACACAGCATGGAAATAAAGGAAAATCTTCAGTTCCTTCAGGGAGCATAGCTAGCCCTGAGTAGTAAATGAGTAACTTGATATGCAAGAAGGTAATAGTAGCTTAAAACAACAGACAAGGAATACTAGCTTAAAACAATTCAGGGACATATGTTAGAGTTACAAGATGTTTTGTTTTCTGTAGAAACTAAAGATAACATTTTTTCTTTTTTTTTAAAGACTATCTCTCTCTGTTACCCAAGCTAAAGTGCAGCGGTACAATCATGGCTCACTGCAGCCTCAAACTCTTGGGCTCAAGCAATCCTCCTGCCTGAGCCTCTTGAGTAGCTAGGAGTACAGGTAGGTGCCACTACACCCAGCTAAATTTTTTAGTTTTTAGTAGAGATGGGATTTCACTTTGTTACCCAAGGTTGGGCTCTAACTCCTGATCTCAAGCAATCCTCCTGTGTCAGTCTCCCAAAGCTCTGGGATTACAGGCACGAGTCACTACATCCAGCCAACATCTTAACACATGTCCTTGAGTTGTTTCTTAGAAACCCAGACCACCACCAAACAGATCCCCTGGCACACAGATAAAGGGGAACTGAGGACTGAACTCTGATCACTCTTCTTTGTTCTAAATTTCCTCCTGACGGGCCTGGAAGAAGTCATGTCCATGAGCCAAAACTAACATTGCTTTATGCTGATCCCAAATTTTTAGACAAACCGTTGTCTCCTTAACCAATAGCAAAGCAGAAAATCTTTGAATCCATCTATGACCTGTGGGCCAGTGCTTCGAGATGTCCTGGTTTTTTAGATCAAACTAATGTGTAGCATCCACGCATTGATGTATGACTTTGCCTGTAATTTCTGCTTTCCTGCCTTTAAAAATCCTTATGTAGCCATTAGAGAGGTCGGGTCCAGAGCATGAGCTACTCAATTCTCCTTACTTGGTGCTCTGCAAATAAATGCCCTTATTTCTCCCACAGCAAACCTCAGTGTGGATGTTTGTCCTTACTACAACAGGCACGCAGAACCCAGCTTGGTTTGGTAACACCTTCACTATCTGGGGCAAGCTGTTCTGGTGACAAGACTGAAGCTCAGGAGGGTAAGTGGAAACATGGATTCCTCTTAAATTCTTTCCTTAAAACTGGTACAACAACCCTGCCATCAAATTTCCTTGTTCCAAGCATGCCATAGGACAAAGCCAAAGTCAATGGGGCATAAAAGGTTGGTATGATAAAAAAAATCAATAAATATTTGGTCTTTGTCCCAGGTTCCTGGCATATAGTTCTTAAAATCCTTGGAATTTACTCTCTTTTGTATGCTAATGAGAAAACTGATTGGCGGGGGGAGGTGGGGGAGGCAGGTCTAGATAACTTCAAGATGAGCAGGCTGTTCCCCAGGACACAAACCATCTATTATGGAGTTGGAACTTTTAGCCTTACCACCCTGAGATGGAAGAGAGACTGGTAATTACATTCAATCACCAATGCCCAATGGTTTAATCAATCATGCCTATGTGATGAAACCCCCATGAAAACCCTAAACAATGAGGTTCCAGCAGTTTCTGGGTTGATGAACACATCCATGTGCTAGCTGGGTGGTGTTCATACCCAGATTGGGTATGGAAAATCTGTCTCCCCACCCTTACTTTCCTCCATGCATCTCATTTATTTGGCTGTTCCTAAATTATACCCTTTATCACAAACCAGTAATCATAAGTGATGCACCTTCCTGAGTTCTGTGTCATTCTAGCAACTGCACCTGAGGGGAAACAATTCATTTTAATCCCAGAATTGGAAGTGTGGGTAGCCTACAGACCCTATCTTGTCCCAGCTGGTGTTCAAAGTGGGCACTATTTTGAGGGACTGAGCCCTTAAGCTGTGAGGTCTGTGTTAATTATGGGTAATGTCAGAACTGAATTGAAATGAGGAACACCAGATCAGTGTTGGAAAAATAGCTGGTGTTGGAATAATATATTTGGTGTCTGAAAACACCATGCAGAAGAGTATTCTAACCACAGGGAAATCAGGCTTTAGGGATGAATGAGTAAGTATGAATAAATCATGCAGTCTACCACAAGTCTCTGTGTTGTTTTATATTTCTTTGCTTTCTTAATTTTTTTTTCATAATATAATTTGAGTGGGAGACAAGTCAGAGATGTGTGTGAGGCTTGAGAAAACAAATATGCGATATTCTTAGGGGACTCTTTTAAACATTCTTTAAGTATATGTCTTTATAATTATACTTCCATGATAGTAAGAGCTCTGATACCTACAGGATATCAATGGGCAAAATGCACCCATTGTGTAAGTGCATTGGAAAAGCTTAGCACTGCTGAGTATTGTCAAACTCCAATTTTCCAATGCGTTCCCTACTCAACTGTAGCAATGTCTCCTTCCTTAATAAAAATATCAACATCATTCAGCATTAGACTGAGGAACTCCTGTTTCCTAGTGAACATTTCATATGACTTTAAATGGTAAGAGAGAATTGTGAGCATATATTTTGGGTCCCGAGCTAGGCTTCAAGAACTTGAAGGAAGATGCTCCATCTTATCTATTCTGTGTATTTATTTATGCAAAGTCTGGCACATAGACAGTGGCAGGTGCATTTTGCCCATTGATATCCTATAAGTATCAGAGCTCTTATTATCATATAAGTATAATTATAAAGACATGTACTTAAAGAATGTTTAAAAGAGTCCCCTAAGAATATCACACATTTGTTTTCTCAAGCCTCACACACATCTCTGACTTGTCTCCCACTCAGATTGTATTATGAAAAAAGTTAAGAAAGTAAAGAAATGTAAAACAACACGGAGAAGTCCAGCACAGTCCTGGGTGCTTTCCTTCATTTAGCAACATTGATTCCCCTACAGCTCTGTAAGAGGAATATCAGAACATCACCTCCATGTCCAGTTGTCCCCATGAGGAAATAAAGACTCCGAGACATAGTGTCTTAATGGCACAATTAGCAGGCAACAGAGCCACCAATTGAACTTAGTCCTGTACAACAAAAGCTTTTCTCTCTACTTGATATTTTTTCCATAGCACTGGTCCCAGGCCACATCTCAAGGAACTAGCAACTAAGAAATGTTGTCATCAGTAGTATGAAGTCTATCAAATGTTACCCATATTTGAAAAAGAAAGAGTAAAGAGAAAGGAGCCTGGTGTTAGCTATCTCCGGCAAAAGTTATTGTTTATGACTAGGGTTCATTTGCTTATTTTCCAGAACCCTCTATGCACATTATGTTTAAGTATACAATAAACAACCCTCCAAAAGTTGGCAAAGTTATAAATGGGAAACTAACCAAAGAAGATAAACAGGCTGGGTGCAGGGGTTCACACCCACTTTGGGAGGCCCAGGCAGAAGGACTGCTTGAGGCCAGGAGTTTGAGACCAGCCTGGGCAATATAGTGAGACCCTGTCTCTGTCAAAAATGAAAAACAATTAGCCAAACATGGTGATGTGCACCTGTAGTACTCACTACTTGGGAGGCTGAGGAGGGAGGATCACTTGAGTCCAAAAGTTTAATGTTATGTTGAACTACGATCATGCCACTGTACTGCAGCCTGGATGACAGAGTGAGACCCTGAAGGAAGGAAGGGAAGAAAGGAAGAAAGGAAGAAAGAAAGAGAGAGAGAAAGAGAGAGAAAGGAAGAAAGAAAGAAAGAAAGAAAGAAAGAAAGAAAGAAAGAAAGAAAGAAAGAAAGAAGGAAAGAAAGAAGGAAAGAAAGAGAGGGAGAGAAAGAAAACAGATGGCAAATAAGCACATGAAAACATACCCAACATTATTAGCCAATTAGCCATTAGGGAAATGCAAGTTGAAATCACAGTGAGATACTGCAACACACATATTAGCATGGCTAAAATGAACAAGACAGGCAATAACAAGTATTGAATGATGTAAAGTATAAAGTAACTGGAACTCTCATACACTACATGCAAAGTAAAATTGTATAGCCAAAACTACAATCACTTTGTAAAATAGTTTGGAAGTTTTTGAAAACTAGTATACAAACTATGTAACCCAAATATTTGACTACTAGGTTCTTAAGAAAAATCAAAACATATATATACAAAAAGTCATACATAAATGATCATAGCAGCCTGATTTGTAATAAGTCCATGCTGGAAACAACCCAAATGTCATCCACAGATGTATGCATAAACAAAGTGTGGACAATCCATTCAGTAGAGTACTGCTCAGCGAATGAACTATAGATTCACATAACATGTGTAACTATAGATATACATAACATAGAGGAATCCCAAAATAATTGTGCTGAGTGAAATAAGCCAGACCACCCAAAAAAACTATATTCTTCATTTTATGAAATTCTAAACAATGTAAACTGATCTGTAGTAATAGAAAGCAGCTCAGTGATTAGACAGGGATGGGAGGTGAAGAGACATATGGTGGAGGAACTACAAAAGGGCAAGATGAAACTTTTGCAGGTGATTAATGTTTATCATCTTGATTGTAGTGATGGTTGCATGGATATCTATATATGTTAAGCTTATTAAATTGTACCCTTGAAGTAAGAAAAAATTTACTACATGTCAATTATATCACAAGAGGTTTTTTTATTAATTAATTTATTTAGAGACAGGGTCTCTCTCTCCCTCTCTCACCCAGGCTAGAGTGCAGTGGTGCAATCACAACTCACTGCAGCCTCAAACTCCTTAACCCAAGTGATCCTCCTGCCTCAGCCCCCCAAGTACCTAGAACCACAGGCATGCACCATCACACCTGTCTACTACTTTTATTTTATGTTTTTTTTTTTTTTGGAGAAGTAGGCATCTCTCTATGTTGCCTTGGCTGGTCTGGAACACCTGACCTTAAGTGATTTTCCCACCTCAGCCTCTCACAGTAAGCCACGGCACCCAGCCAAGCTTTCAAAAAAATTATATCGTATAGGCATAATGTAAAGAAAAATTATTTCAGACATGAAAACTTAGATCAGTGTCTGGCACATTTTAAGCACTCTATACATGCTAAGACCTTGTGACTATTACTCTCACTGTTATTGAAAGGGATGTTGTGCTGTTTGCTGGTATTAAATATAATCTGTAAAGATCTACTTTCTACTCTCTAAGGTAATTGCCTTCCTATGTCACCGATCAACCGTGACAAAGTTGACAGTATCTATCACAAAACCTTAAGACTAACTCTGACCAAAGAACATTCTCTCATGTCTACCTTTTGCACTGTGAGAGGTATATTAGGAAAACAGGATCTTGTCAGTGTGAAGCCAATTCTTTCTCTTGAGGAAGGCTTTTGATAATCCTTAACATGACGCAGTGTTTTAGTGTTACTGAGCTCAAGAATGCTAAATAGGACTCAACAGTTTCTAAATGTTTCATTAGTTCGTGGGGAGCCAGAAGTGAAGCTAGCCTAGCTCAAAGACTCATTACAATCCAGGTGTTCGGACAGTTGTGCCAACTTTTTTTCCAGATATTAAAAAGGATTATATTCTCATCACTTCTTTACTCATGCACTCATGCATGATGGTATTCTAATATCATTGCTAGGTTTTTTGACTTCATGGTGCACAAATTCCTGTTGAGACACAAAAGACTCTATAGGAAGCAGCCTTGAAAATGTAAATAGTTCAAGAGTTTCTCTTTAGGTTAGAACTGTGGGCAAGAAATAAACAAGTTTACTAAGAGCGCCAGGTACTGGCCAGCAGCCACCAGCAGAATGAATGTAAGCTATGTCTTACGTGAGAATGTATAAGTTACTGCATTTGCAGATTAGGTCTGGGCTGATTGGTGATCAAAAAAATAAGGGAGCTCTCCCAAAGATTAGGCTTGAAGAACATCTGTGTTATCAACATGTCTAAGCTTTCTAAATATACTACCCTGATAACTTTCATCTTCGTTATTTAATGGCAAGATCTTTTGCACTCAATTTTGTCTCCAATACTCCAGTAGGCTCTCCACTTTACTGACCACTAGTAGGGGAAAGGTAAAATTCATGGTATCATTATCTCCATCATCAAGTATTAATTTTGCTGATTTTTGCCCCCTTTTAGCAATCTCTTGTATGAAAATTGAAAGGGAAGGCTGAATTCAGGATGGATTGAACATGATCCTTATCTTTACATTTACAAATAAACAAAATGCAACCACACTGAAGTCAGGGAAAGTATCTTGCTCATCATTTTATTCCCAGTACCTAGAACATGTCAGACTAAGAAACCAGTGTACGTAAAAGAGAAACAGAGAGACAACAATAACAAAACATCCTATTTTATACACACTGAAACTGCTATTTATTCACCTCTACTTTTGAGATGGGGAAAATAAGAAACAGAGGATAAGTAATTTTCCAAAGAAGAGAAAGCAAGTAAGTTGCAGAACCAATATTTTTATAAGGAAATCTGTTATTGAAATACAAACATACACAGAAATGTCCACATGTCCTAAATATCTAGCTAAGTGAATTTTCACAAATTGAATATATCTGTGTAACTACTACCCAGCTCAAAAAATAGAAAATCACCTGCACTCCAGAAGTCTTCCTCACGCCCCATCCCAGTACATATTTTTCCACAAATTAACCACTATTTGAACAACTAATATTAAAAAATAGGATACAAACAAATCGAAGAACATTCCATGCTCATGGGTTGGAAGAATCAATATCGTGAAAATGGCCATACTGCCCAAGGTAATTTATAGATTCAATGCCATCCCCATCAAGCTACCAATGACTTTCTTCACAGAATTGGAAAAAACTACTCTAAAGTTCTTATGGAACCAAAAAAGAGCCCGCATCGCCAAGTCAATCCTAAGCCAAAAGAACAAAGCTGGAGGCATCACGCTACCTGACTTCAAACTATACTACAAGGCTACAGTAACCAAAACAGCATGGTACTGGTACCACAACAGAGACATAGATCAATGGAACAGAACAGAGCCCTCAGAAATGATGCCGCATATCTACAACTATCTGATCTTTGACAAACCTGACAAAAACAAGAAATGGGGAAAGGATTCCCTATTTAATAAATGGTGCTGGGAAAATTGGCTAGCCATATGTAGAAAGCTGAAACTGGATCCCTTCCTTACACCTTATACAAAAATTAATTCAAGATGGATTAAAGACTTAAATGTTAGACCTAAAACCATTAAAATTCCACAAGAAAACCTAGGCAATACCATTCAGGACATAGGCGTGGGCAAGGACTTCATGTCTAAAACACCAAAAGCAATGGCAACAAAAGCCAAAATTGACAAATGGGATCTAATTAAACTAAAGAGCTCCTGCATAGCAAAAGAAACTACCATCAGAGTGAACAGGCAACCTACAGAATGGGAGAAAATTTTTGCAACCTACTCATCTGACAAAGGGCTAATATCCAGAATCTACAATGAACTCAAACAAATTTACAAGAAAAAAACAAACAACCCCATCAAAAAGTGGGCAAAGGACATGAACAGACACTTCTCAAAAGAAGACATTTATGCAGCCAAAAAACACATGAAGAAATGCTCATCATCACTGGCCATCAGAGAAATGCAAATCAAAACCACAGTGAGATACCATCTCACACCAGTTAGAATGGCCATCATTAAAAAATCAGGAAACAACAGGTGCTGGAGAGGATGTGGAGAAATAGGAACACTTTTACACTGTTGGTGGGACTATAAACTAGTTCAACCATTGTGGAAGTCAGTGTGGCGATTCCTCAGGGATCTAGAACTGGAAATACCATTTGACCCAGCCATCCCATTACTGGGTATATACCCAAAGGACTATAAATCATGCTGCTATAAAGACACATGCACACGTATGTTTACTGTGGCACTATTCACAATAGCAAAGAGTTGGAACCAACCCAAATGTCCAACAACGATAGACTGGATTAAGAAAATGTGGCACATATACACCATGGAATACTATGCAGCCATAAAAAATGATGAGTTCATGTCCTTTGTAGGGACATGGATGAAACTGGAAACCATCATTCTCAGTAAACTGTCGCAAGGACAAAAAACCAAACACCGCGTGTTCTCACTCATAGGTGGGAACTGAACAATGAGAACTCATGGACACAGGAAGGGGAACATCACACTCCGGGGACTGTTGTGGGGTTGGGGGAGTGGGGAGGGACAGCATTAGGAGATATACCTAATGCTAAATGACGAGTTAATGGGTGCAGGAAATCAACATGGCACATGGATACATATGTAACAAACCTGCACATTGTGCACATGTACCCTAAAACCTAAAGTATAATAAAAAAAAAAAAAGAAAATAGTTTTTCTTGCTTTTGAACTTCATATACATTTAATGATAATTCTTTCTGTGACTGACTTCTTTTGCTAACTATGGTCCTTAGATTCCTATTTGTTGTATATGCAATATAGTTTGTTCAATCTTTTTGCATAATATTTGACTGCATAAATATACCACCTTACCACCATTTATCTGTTTTACTTCTGACAGACATTTTAATTTTTTCCAGTTTAGGAATACTGCAAATGGTGCTACTATAAATATTCACGGACATGTGTGCCCATCCATTTGGTAAATACCTAGGAATGGAGATGCTGGGTCTTAGGGTAGGCATATATTTAGCCTTAACAGATATTGCCAGATTCCTGAAAGAATTGTTCCAATTTACACTCTCTCCAGTAGTGTATGAGAGTACCAGTTGCTCTATACTCTTGACAACACTTACAATTTTCAAATTTTGTTTATTTTAGCAATATGGTGGGTGTGCTGTGGCATACTACATTGTAGATTAAATTCCATATCCATGATGAGTTATGAAGTTGAGCCTCTTTAGTTTACTAGCCATATGGATTACCATTTTGTGGATTGCCTCTTCAAGACTGGTGCTCTTTCTTACTGGATTTTTTTCTTATTGATTTTTCCAGGACCTTTACATAGTCTAGATATGAACCCTTTGATGAAATGATGTATTACAAATATCTTCCTCATTTTATGGCTTGCCTTTTTATTTTCAAATATATATTTGATAATATTTGATATATTTGATAATAGGTTTCTTTTTAACAGGTTTTATTTTTATAGATCATTTATTTTATGGTTAGAACCTTTTCTGTCATACTTAAGAAATCTTTACCTGCTCTGAGATCTCAAGGTTATCCTTTTATGTATTCTCAAAAACATTAACCATTCTATCTTTCACATTCAGATTTACAATCCATTTAAAATTGAATTTTGTGTATACGTGTGGTAAGGGTTAAGATGCATTCTTTTCCATATGAATGTCCAATTTACCTCATATCATTTATTGAAGGAAAAAAAGGCTACTTTTCCACCACTTCCTTGCAGTGGCAATTTTTCATAAATCACATAACCATATCTGTATGGGTCTCATTTGGACCCTTTAATTTGTTCCTTTGGCCTGATCATCTCTCCTGCACTAATGCCACAGTGTTTTAATCACTGTAGCTTTATGCTAAGTCTTGATATCTGCTGAGGAAATTCTTTTTCTCTCTCTTTTTTTAAGTTTGTCATAGATTTTCTTGGGCCTTATATCTTCTATATGAGTTTTACAATCAAATTATCAGTTTCCTAAAACAAAACAAACCAACAAAAATTCTGCTAGAATTTTGATTAAGATAGTTTGAATTTAAATGATCAACTTGGGGTAGAATTGATTTCTTAAAAATTTGAGTTTTTGAATTCACGGACATAGTAATTTCTTTTATTTATGTGTATCTTCTCAAATTTATCTCAGGAAGTAGGTTTTAGTATAAAAACCATATTCATATTTTATTAGATCTATTCCTAAATAATTGATGTTATTTATGCCTCTATAAATTGTATTTTTAATAAATTTCAAATAAAATTTATTTTAGATGATACATTAAAATATAACTGATTTTTGTATGTTGACCTTAAATCCAGTGACCTCATTAAATTAGGTTACTATTCTTTTGCATTTTTCTGTAGATTTCTTTGTATTTTCTCTTCACACACTAAGGCCTGTACGAATAATGACAACTTAATTAATCCTTTTAAATCCTCACAACTTTCATTTCATTTTCTGACCTTTGTGTATTATCTAAGGTTTTATTACACATTGATTAGAAGTGGAAATAAAGAAATCCTTACCTCAGTCTTCTTTTTAGTTGGTAGTAAGACATCATTAAAAAATGTTTAGGTTTTTTTAGCTAAATACTGATCTTAAGAATATTTGTTTCTATCATTAATTTCCAATAGGTTTTTATTATGTATGACCAATAGGTTTTATCAAATACTTTTTTGACTTTTTGAAAAATGAGTATATTATTTTTCTTTCTGTTTTTTTATACAGTGAATTCCATTGATTAATTTTTAAATGTTAAGCCAGATATAATCATAAAATAATCAAATTAGGTTGTTTTATAAAAGCATTATAATTATATATATACACATATAATTACATATAATTGGCTAATATTTTACTAAAAATTTTGTATTTGTGTTCATGATTTACTGACTTTTAATTTTCTTTGGCTTTACTACACTGTCATTTTCCTAATATCTTGATTTTGATTTTTAGATAATTAATTTCTAGTCTTTCTTTTTTAAAAAATGTATACGTGTGTGTGTGTGTGTGTATCTATATACACATACATATCATAAACTGCACTCTGAAACAACTTTAGTTTCACTGCATAAATTTTGATAAATTGTATGTTTATTGTCATCCACACAGCAGGATTAAAATCCAGAATTTCTAATTACATTCTAGAATTCTTTCAACTGAAGGTGTAACACTGTTTTATTTCTTTGTCATCCATAAATAGTTGGTTTTCAAACATTTACTTGAAAATAATTAAATATCAAAGGAAATTAAATTGCCATTTTTAGTTTGCAAACTCTGCCAGTAAGTGTGTCATGCTTGTTCTATCTTTCCTTATGTATTTATATTTAATACTTACAGCAATCTTAGGGGTATGTGCCTTTTTACTCTCTCTTTAAAATGAAGAAACATATGCGTAAAGAGATTATGTGATTGTGTCCATTCAACTAATAAATATGTAGCTGAGCCAAGATTTGAAGATGAACTTCCCAGCTCCAAAATCTGTTTTCATCTTCCATGCTCCCCTGCTCTATGCTACCTCTACACATATCCCATGCACTCAAGTCATGTCATCTAAGAATTAGAGCTAGAGCGAGTAAGTTACCTCAGACCCTTATGTCTTGCAGGTAAGAAAACGGTTCCAGAAAAGCTGCCTGGCTCATGCAAGGCCATTTTGCTAGTGAATGGTTGAACCAGAACCAACTCTAAGGTGTCCTAATTTCTAAGACAACCATCTTCCTGCTTTTGTAAATTGCATAACAGCTCACTTTTGAAGAACAGGCAGTAGTGCCACACCATCAACAATGCTTCCAAGACCACGTAGTTCACTTGGTAGAAAACCTTAAGAAGAAATTGAAGGCGTTTGTCAGGATTCTTATTTTTTTTTTAAAAAGTACAGAACACTGACATTAGTCCCCATTAGCTCCTTTACAATCTTTGCATAACTTCTTCAAGTTGTTCAAACAAAAGTTTTATTGTATCCCAGTGGTAGTCACTGAGGGGAATTAATATGGAGAGTAGGTGATAAGAATTCCCAAGTTGCCAACAAGAGCATTTACTAGAAATGCCAAAAACTGTTACCTTGGCTTAAACTTAACTTCAGTGACCAGCATTCAGGTATGTGAATTCTATGAGGGTTGACTGCTAAAACTCCACCTGCCACTTTTTTTTCTTTTTTCTTTTTTTTTTTTTTTGAGACAGAGCCTTGCTCTGTTGCCTGGGCTAGAGTGCAATGGCACCATCTTGGCTCACTGCAACCTCCACCTCCCAGGTCCAAGTGATTCTCCTGCCTCAGCCTCCCAAGTAGCTGGGATTACAGGCGCCCGCCACCATGCCCAGTTAATTTTTCTATTTTTAGTAGGGACGGGGTTTCCCATGTGGGCCAGGCTGGTCTCGAACTCCTGACCTCAAGTGATCTGCCCACCTCAGCCTCCCAAAGTGCTGGGATTACAGGTGTGAGCCACGATGCCAGGGTTTTTGTTTGTTTGTTTGTTTGTCTCTTGGCCTCTGGCACTTTTAGATGTTACCCCTCTAATCCCCAGGCAATTCTTTTAGGGAGACCCAAAGCTTTGAAATGGGGTCCCTGTGGGCTGTGATAGCAAAAGAAGATAGTCGCTGCAGGATTTAACCTTTCTTCCCTATGTACACCCTCTGTCAGAATCTCTGTCACACAGTCTAGAGGTAGAGAGGAGGCCAGTGAGAGAAACTATAAACTGTAAAACTCTGTTCTGAGAAAACACATCACCCAATGAATGCCTTGTAGCTTTCACTGAGAGACAATAAATGTTACTGCTCTACAGTAAGGAGAAATGAGAAATCCTATTCCCAAGGGAAAGAAAATCCATCTCCACATTTGACTAGTTAACATTATGGATGGCATCTGCCTGGGCTCTTATCACGATGTAAATTTGTTTTCTATTCACTGGCTTGAATAGTAACAAAATAATACTGAAATGTGAATAAAGAACCATATTTGAATTTTATTACAGCTTCACAGTAATCTGATTGTGGGGGAAAAAGTTTTGGAGTGAACAAAAGCAGAGAGCAGTTAGTCAACTTGAATACATATACCCCATATTGGAAAGCCAATCTGTTTATTAATAATAAGCCAAATGCTTCTTGGAATGAAGCATTTTTTTTTCAGCGTGGCCAACATTATATGATTGGAGTTTACATAAAGTTCTTGAACTGGTTTGCACTAACTTGTTGACAAGATTGTTTATCATCCCTTTTGAATGAAACATAAAACAAAATTTTGGCCACAAGGCCCATAAAAGCTATCTTAAAACTATCATAAAAACTATCTTCTGCCTTTTTTCCCCCAGGAGTAGATGTACTAGCTGTGAAGTTCTGGATGAATCTCCTTCAGATTTATCCTTTATATTAAACTGTTCAGAGACAGGACTCATATTTCTTATAAAGTTAGTGCAGCACATAGGTGTAGGTGAGTTTGAAGGTGTGCAGTGACAAGAATGAACTGAGGAGTTTTAAGACTTAAGATGATACAAAAACTCCTAGTCATCCTGCACGAAGTAAATTCTAGCATTTCAAGTAGACATAGGAGATTTTTTAAATTATCTTTTTGCTCCCTGTATTCATAACTTGATCAGGTGTATTACTGAACTTTTAGAGAGCTGCTCATTTTTACCATGGGGCCAATGCTTTTAAGAAATGGAGGTATGCATTTACTCACAGCTAAATTCGATGTTCACAAGAACTTATTTAAAAAAGGAAAGTTAATGACAGAGGCATCATATCCTAAGGAACTTTAGAAAGGTTTGTGTTTACTGTTGATGGATAAAATAAAAAGAGGCACATTTATTCAATATAATGTGGTCAATAACATAAATCATATTATAAAATAATTCTCTCTCTACCATCTTAAGTAAAAAAAAAAAAAAATTAGTCCTGGTGAGGATATGGAAAAATATAAGGAAGAAAGAAAGAAAATACTGCATGTTAGAAAAGTCAATGAATTTGCTGAAAAATACATTTTGACATTCTTGGCATTATAAAGACCAATCCTGAGGAAGCTAAGTGGTGATCTCACTGTGTTGCATGACACGTAGGGAGGGATAAGGCTGTAACACAGGTAGGGGATGGAAAATGTAAAAGAGACAGAGAGAGACACACAGAGAGAGAGAAAGGGCAAGCATGCAGTGAGCCAGGAGGTGACAAAAGGTCTTGCATCCTGCACTGTGACATCTTCTTGTGACCACCCACCTTTTACTTTTATCTATAATGAAAGATCACAAAACTTGAAGGAAGTGCCTCGTATTTAGGTTGGTGCAAAAGTAATTGCGGTTTTTGCAATTACTTTTAATGACAAAAACTGTAATTACCTTTGTACCAACCTATAAAAAGCTGGTAAGTAACTGGGCTTGGCATTCAGACAGTCTCCAAGTCTCACAAAGATTAGAAGCAAAAATGTTAGTGGTCAGGGCCGGGCACGGTGGCTCACACCTGTAATCCCAGCACTTTGGGAGGCCGAGGCAGTTGGATCGCTTGAGGCCAGGAGTTCGAGACCAGCCCGGCTAACATGGTGAAACCCTGTCTCTACTAAAAATACAAAAATTAGCTGGGCGTGATGGCGGTTGCCAGTAATCTCAGCTACTCAAGAGGCTGAGGCAGGAGAATCGCTTGAATCCGGGAGGCAGAGGTTGCAGTGTCCCGAGATTACGCCACTGCAACTCCAGCCTGGGTGGCAGAGTGAGACTCCGTCTCAAAACAACAACAAAAAAATGTTAGAGCTCAGAACCAAAGAGAGAGAAAATGGAGAGACATGGAAAGCCTTTAAAAAACACTGGAAGAAGCCTTCACATGGCAGCCAGCCCTGCAATGGGAATTTCAGCTGTTTCACAGATCTGTGAATGGTGGCAAGGTAGGGTGCAGATGACATTGGCCACATATTTACAATAAGACAACATATGTACAACTTTCTGGGTTTTTTAAATTTTGTTTTGTTTTGCAGCACAGAAGGAGTTTAACTGACATGAGGCCAGCCACACCAAGAGGGAGACAGAGTTATGACACAAATCAACTTCCCCGAGAGCGTGGAGGAGAAGGGTTTTTAAGGATAATTTGGTGGGCAGACTAGGGAATGAGGAATGTTGATTGCTTGGGGATTAAATTATAGGGATGTAGAAGATGGTCCTGTGCACTGAGTCAGTCTCCAGGTGAGGGCCACAGGACTTTGTATGTATGTGTGCATATGTATACATGTGAAGGATTTCCATATTTATAAAGGGATTGTATCAAACATTGATAGTGTTTGTCTCTCTGGATGCTAATGTCATATGAGAATTTTTTCATTTCTATCTTCCCCTATTTCCTTATTTTCCAAATTTCTACAATAAATATTTATTATTTTAGTATACATAAATATAGTTTTCCTAACAAAACCTAAAGTTGTAAGTTTCCCATTTGTATCTTTCTAGTTGTTTAGATTTGATTGGTGATTTTTAACAAAAAGTAGTAATTTTCACCAGCTAACTAAAGGTAGGACTAGTCTTTATGAATGTCTTTGCTACTGCTGTTTCTTGCATCTTGCTTTTTCCCTCAGCATTCACTTTTCTTCATGCTGAAGTGTTTTAAAAATAACCTTCAGTAAGAGTTTATCAATGGCTACGTTTTAAAATATTTGTCATCTGAAAATGTCTTTACTTTGCCCCTTATTTTTTAAATGATAGTTTATGGGAGTATAGAATTCTAAGTTGTCAGTTATATTCCCTTTCAACTATAAAGATAATACTTCATTGTCTTCTGCCATTTATTATTACTGATGAGAAATCCAACTGCCAGTCTACTTTTTTTCTTCTTAGAAATCTGTCATTTCTGGTAGCAACTTTTTTATTTCCAAATTAAAAAAAAATTTCAGGTATATCACAGATATTTCACACATACAGACAACACTAAGCCTTAAGCATATGAATGCACGAAGCATTTATATACTGTTTAAATAATAATTGTAATGTAAACACTCAAATAAGTACTGTCTGTGTCAAGATATAGAATATCACCAGCGTCTTATATTTACAACGTGCCCCTTCCCAATTGCAATGTTTTCTCTTCCCTCTAGAAGTAACCAGTATCTTGGCCTTTATGATAGGTGTGTTCTGATTTTTTTAAGTAGAGTTTAATTCTTTTATCTGTATCTCTCAACAATAGAGCAGAGTTTACCTGCTTATGAAAACTTACTAAACACACTAAAACAGACCAGGACCCCTTACCATTCCCAGTAAAGAAAGAACAATTTTCTTTCCTTTCATTCAGTATTTTGGCAGCTTTTTAAGATGTCCTCTTTCCTTGGTCGTCTGCAGTTTCACTGCAATGTGCCTACATATTATTTTTATTTATCCTTCTCATTATACACAGTGGAATTTCAACTTGAAACTCATTTCAATCTGGAAAATGCTTATCCATTATGTCTTCAAACACGGTTTCTTGGAAAGCTCCCCTATCCCTTTATTATTAAAATTCTTTTAGATGTACGTTGGTTCTCAAAATCTGTGCTTCATGCCTCTTAATTACCCGCTCACATAGTTTTCAAAATCTCTTTCTCTGTCTGTTGTTCTATGTATTTCCTTAGCACAGTCATTCGATTGACTAGTTTTATGGCTGTGTTCAGTTTAGAGTGTATATGCTTTCAAATAAATATTTAATTCCTGTGATTATATTTTTATTTCCAATATTTCTAATTGATTCTCTTTTATTTTCTACTTGTTTTTGTTTCATTTCTGTATCTTTCTTTTATATTAGCAGTTGTTATACATGTATCTCCTTGATGATACAAATATGTTACAGAATTTTCTCAGAATCTTTTATTAATTTAATATCATCTAGAAAAAAATGATGTTCTGGTTGACATTTTTGCAATCTTTCTTAGCATGAGTTTTCTACTTGCGTTTTGGATTTTTGCTTTGCAGCCATATATGGTGGGGATTATTTCTCCTATGTCTCTTCATTTATAACTACTGTCTGGTTGTGGGATGTCTTTACTCAGTCTCTTCTATGCTCCCAGCCCAGAAACTAGTCTTACACTGATAATCTGAAGACAGCATAGATCTAGTTGCAGAGCCATGGGTGGTTTGGCTCAGGTCTAGTCTTTTTTTATTTTTGAGACGAAGTCTTGCGCTGTCATCAGGCTGGAGTGCAGTGGCGTGATCTCGGCTCACTGCAACCTCTGCCTCCCGGGTTCAAGCAATTCTCCTGCCTTGGCCTCCTGAGTAGCTGGGACTACAGGCGCATGCCACCACACCCAGCTAATTTTTGTTTTTTTAGTAGAGATGGGGTTTCACCATGTTGGCCAGAATGGTCTCAATCTCTTGACCTCGTGATCCGCCCACCTCGGCCTCCCAAAGTGCTGGGATTACAGGCGTGATCCACCATGCTCAGCCCAGATCTGGTCTTAATGTTCATGTCTTCTCATTTCCCTCCCTCATCTCACTGTAAAGCTCCTATAATTATTATTATGACTCTCCCTATACTTTCTCAAATGCCTGAGATGCAGCCTCATGAGAGTCACAGATTCTGGTTAACTTAAGAGAAGCATTTTCAGCTTCCTTTCACAAATAAGTTGGGAGAAGGGGGTACCTCCCTAGTCCCTAGTTTCAATCTATAATTTTGACTTTTACCTCTTTCTTTGTGTTGTTTTGTTGTTGTTGTTGCTGTTTTTGAGACATGTTCTCACTTTGTCACCCAGGCTGGAGGGCAGTGGCACGATCATAGCTCACTGTAGCCTAGAGCTCATGGGCTCAGGATTCTCCCACCTGCATCTCCCAAGTAGCTAGGACTACGGGCACACGCCACCACACTGGCTAATGTTAACAAGTTTTCAATAAAAACTATGTTGCTTAGGCTGGTATCAAACTCCTAGCCTCAAATAATTGTCCCTGATCCTCCTGCCTCTGCCTCCCAAGTTCCTGGGGTGACAGGCATGAGCCACCACACCAGGGACCTATCACTGTGAAGGGTTTGGATCCATAGAGTAGTTTATTTCTGAAAGGAATGTATTACTTGAATCAATTAAAAAATAATATAAATAATGCGGTTTTGTTTAAAACACAGTTTCATGTGAGATGCATTGACTGATGCTACTGAAAGTCAATTTTAATATAATCTAAGTACAGACAGGTGATCTCAGGTTCTGGAGAACAATTTCAAAGTTAAGAGCATTCACAATTATCATTGATTTCAATCCTTTCATTTTAAAACTGTGGAACTGAGATCCAGAGGGGCTGTGAGCTGCTTCTCCAACACTCAGAATCCAAGCATGTGGGAAAGAGGGGCAGAAGGAGATTCCATTCTTTCACTAAGGCCAAGTCTGTGATAAGCCTTCTTTAAGATGAGCTCTTCTCCCCACTTGGTATGCTGTCCAAGGACCAAGGGACCTTGCTAGCATTATGAAGGCAGGGACAAAGAAATCAAACTGTTTCTAACCTTCACTACACAAATCGCAAGGCTAAAGAAGAGAGGTCAATCAATATGTGTGTTATTGCATTTAGTGCTGGCTGGAACACTATCGCAGACAAGCCTTAATTCCGGTTTCTGTTCTTTGTAGCTGCAAAAGTCTGCTAGGTCCCTTCTGTTGAATTCTTATTGGTAAGAGCCTTTCCCCAAAGTGCAAAGCATCAGTATTCTGTGAATGGACAGGCTATTCACATCTATAAATTGATTCCAAGACCGAAGTGAGAACCCTCTTAAAGTGACACAGTCAAATTAACTTATACACATTGAGAGTACAGTGACTAGAAAAGAAATATAAAGAAGATCTTGCTAAAACTGCTGAGTTCCTAATACAATTCAGTGAGGAAGAAGTCACTGGCAGAAATACCAGAATGTTCAAGAAAATTACTTAATAAATTTAGAGTTCCTTCCACCCCAGTAGCCAAATATAATAATGTTAAAATCTTAGGATCGGGTGCAGTAGCTCACACCTGCAATCCCAGCACTTTGGGAGGCAGAGGTGGGAAGATTGCTTGAGGCCAGGAGTTCAACATCAGCCTGGGAAATATACTGAAACCCCATCTCTACAAAATAATAATAAATAAATAAATAACTGAATATGATAGTGTGCACCTGTAGTCCCAGCTACTCAGGAAGCTGAGACAGGAAGATTATTTGAGTTCAATTGCACTACTGCACTCCAGCCTGGGTGAAAAAGTGAAACCCTGTCTCAAAAAAATTAAATTAAATAAATAAATAAAATTTTAAGACTGCTTTCTGGTTCATATATATCTTAGATAACCTAATTCTCAATAAAACTATAGGAATTAGTTATTGCGATAGTTACTGTTGTCTCCACGCAGGTGTCTTTGGCAGGACACCTTTCAGCATCTGCAAGGAAATAGCTCCAGCTGCTCACAGCCCCCTTACTGAGTAATTGTCTTCAGCCTCAGAGGATGTCCATACCTAAGATTTTGCCTCCTTCCAAGATGTCACCTGTGGCCACCTCCAAGGAGAATTTACATTACTGATCTGGTAAATGCATTCTTTTTCTTCTGCATAGGAAAAGAGTTTGGAGTGGTTCAGAAGCCACTCCACTCACCTAGACTGATGGACCACAGTGTACTTCCACAGTCTCACCTGTTATTTATTCTGCTCTCCCCAGGGCCCTAGACTATCTGGCTTTCTCACAGCTTATTACATTGGTCCACTCTATTGATGACATGACACTAACTGATCATGGGAGCAAAAAAATAAAATGGGCCGGGCGCAGTGGCTCACGCTTGTAATCCGAGCACTTTGGGAGGCCGAGGCGGATGGATCACGAGGTCAGGAGATCGAGACCATCCTAGCTAACACGGTGAAACCCCGTATCTACTAAAAATACCCCCCCCCAAAAAAAAACTAGCCAGGCGTAGTGGCAGGCACCTGTAGTCCCAGCTACTCAGGAGGCTGAGGCAGGAGAATGGCGTGAGCCCGGGAGGCGGAGCTTGCAGTGAGCCGAGATCGCGCCACCGCACTCCAGCCTGGGTGACAGAGCGAGACTCAGTCTCAAAATAAATAAATAAATAAATAAATAAATAAATAAATAAATAAATAAATAAAAATAAAATGGCAAGTATATTGGAGGACTTGGAAGAATATGCTTCAGAGGATGGAAGATAAAACCTATGAAGACTCTTAAGACCTGACATATTAGTAACATCATGTTATGGGTTTGGTGGTCTCGGTATGCTAGGATATCCTCTGTAATGTAAAACAGACATTGTGTCTGGCACCTCCCATCACTAAGAAAGAAACACAATGTCAGTGTTTTCCCACTTGGGAATATTGCACTTAGCCATAATGAGGATCCCATGGACTCACTGTGAGCCAGGTCTAGGTCAAGATTTGACGTGCTTCCTGAACGCCATATACCCTATTCTATTGGGGTGATAACTTTGTGTCCCAGAGTATCAGTGTCAGCTTGGACCATGTATGCAACAGTTCTTGAAAGGGCCAAGTATTTGTCTTTCCCTAGCAAACATCTGCTGAGTGAATGATAGTGATTACTTCTGGGGAGTATTCAGGGAATCACTACTCTGTTCTTGCCAGGGTATCGCAGAATCCTCTTCCTCCATTAAATAGATTCTGGCTCTGAGAACTGGCTCATGCCTGGAAACTGAGCAGGGATGCTGCTCACATATTAAGGTTTCTTTTCTTGGCCCCCTAATCATCGATTCTCAATTTATTTGTTGTATAAAATAAATATTATTCTGCCCATTTATCTTGCCCCCAGAAATATTGTGTGCTAATATTTCCATAGCTTTCTGCAAGCCAGACCTCTCAGCTCCTGCTCAGACCTTCACACTTGTTGCAATCATTGTGCCTACATGACTTCACTCCAAGTGCAGCCACCTGGACCCTATAATTTCACATCATATCATCCTATTGTTATTCAGGAAGCCATTTGAGTCTCCTGGCCTGCAGAAGAGGGAGTACCACTTAGCCTCTTAGTGATATTTTTGCCCAATTCTCCAGGCCATTTCTTATTGCTTTGGTAATCAGTGTGTCCTCTTGAATCCTCCAGAACACAATTGAGAGGTGGGTTTTCTGGCCTCCCTCTAGCATGCTCATCCTCTGGGCCTTCTGATCCCTCCTCCTGTATGCCTTGAAAGTTCTGGCATTTTCACTTAACTTAGTGTGGGTCTTAGCTTCCCCAAGCTTCTAGTAGCATCCCATCAGCATATTTGCACTATCTCCTGTGGTCCTTGCCAGGGTGTTAAATATTATGCTTCCGTATTGATATATTCTTTAGATAACCTTGTGCTCTGCTCCTTTTGATTTGCATCTTCAGGTTCCAGTCCCGTATGCATGCTCCTGGCTCATGCCAACTAAATGCTGAGTTCTCTCAACTTATGGGGCCCTTTCCTTCCTTTGCAGATCCAGCATTTCCTAGTCAAGGCTGTGTTGAGACTTGACTCTAGTTACTTGACCAGTGAGGGCTACGAGGCTGGGGGGCACAGATACTGAAGACGTGTTACCATACAAGGCAAATATCTCTGCACAGACTTCAAACAAATGAGAGCACTAGTCTGTCAGCAGAGAGACATGAGTCATTCCAACATCCCCAGAGAATTTGAGGCAGTCTGAAGAGTCAGGATTTTCAATTGCATGAACTCAGGTCTGCCAACCCAGGTGTCACGGTCTTACTTCTTCCCAATCACAGCCTTGCCTTTAGTATACAAGACTTGCCAAGGCTGAGAGGCCAACCCTTTCTGGAATTTTGCTACCCTTATAATTGAGTCTTTTTCCTCATCCTTAGCTTTTTCTGGTCTCCAGCTTGAGGATTTCTTTATGTGCTATAAAGATCTCCAGCATACACCCTTCATGTTAAATTGATGATTAACAATCCTTTCATTGTCTTTCCCTGAAGCATCAATAGCTCTCAGTCACAGACATCTTGTTCTAAAGCTCTTATAATTGTAATTACTATTTTCCCTGTATTTTCTCAAATGCCTGAGACACTCACCTGCTAGTGTGCTTCCTTCCACCTGTATCCCATACTGGTATACCACCACTGAAGGCTATAATATTCGCAATGCTGCAGCATCACTGGGCTCTCAGCACTCAACCTACCATTAGTGGCAGGTTCTTTTTTTCCAGCCAGCCTGCTCCTGGTCGAGCTCCTCCAAAATCTCATTTTAAAGCTTGCTTCCCAGGACAAACTTGAAGCAAACTATCTTAAGTCAGGTTATCCAGGAAACAGATTATGAGCCAGAGATTTTCCTTTAGGAGGTTTGCTGGGAAATAGAAATGAAGGAAGCATGATGGGACAGAGGGAGATGTTGAACTGTGATTAATTGCATCAGAGACATTAACTGATCCTACAGATAGCCCTGGAACTAAGATGCTCCTTCAGAATTGTCTCAAATCACAGTAAGGGGCTGGGCCTTTATAACCCTATATTAACTAGGCATTGGATTTGAGGGTGCCACTGGAGAGGGGGCATACTTTGGGTAAGACAAGTTCCCTTTGACAAAGGGTAATTCCGAGGAAGGAACTCAAATTTGAGACATCAGCAACGCACAGTTCTGACAGTTGGGTCAATGAGTGCTTCACTTCTAAAAAGGCAATCTGGTCTGTATACACACAGAATCTACTACAGTGACCCTTGCTTTAGATCCCTCGGGGATAAGGATATGAATCATCCCATCAAGCCAACTACCTAGACCGGCAAGGTGCCAGTCAAGCAGGAGGTAACTCTAGATTGGGCAGAGCAGGAAGGGGCTAGTGAGAATCAGTCACAACTTTAGGATCCCTTGCAGCAGGAGTGACTATAGTGCAGGTCACTGACTCCTCTCTTGTAAGCGTCTTTAAGAATGAGACGAATAAACATACGTGTGCATGTGGCACTATTCACAATAGCAAAGACTTGGAACCAACCCAAATGTCCAACAATGATAGACTGGATTAAGAAAATGTGGCACATATACACCATGGAATACTATGCAGCCATAAAAAAATGATGAGTTCATGTCCTTTGTAGGGACATGGATGAAACTGGAAACCATCATTCTCAGCAAACTATTGCAAGGACAAAAAACCAAACACCACATATTCTCACTCATAGGTGGGAATTGAACAATGAGAACACATGGACACAGGAAGGGGAACATCACACACCAGGGACTGATGTGGGGTGCCGGGGGTGGGGGAGGGATAGCATTAGGAGATATACCTAATGCTAAATAACGAGTTAATGGGTGCAGCACACCAACATGGCACATGTATACATATGTAACAAACCTGTACATTGTGCACATGTACCCTAAAACTTAAAGTATAAAATTAAAAAAAATGTCACTTTAAAACAACCCTTCAATAAAAAAAAAAAAAGAATGAGACCAATGAGAATCCTAAAGAAGGTGTTCCTTTAGAGGTAAACTTACTGTGTGAAGCAAGTAGATCTGATTCACATAGGACGTAGACTATTGATAATTTTGTCTGGATCTCCTTTTTGGGTCAAATTACCTACTCCCCACAACCAAGGATATAAGCTGGTGACAGGGCAGGGCCGAGTCCATCACTGAAAATTGCCCTGAAGATGCCCAAGGGATCTTCCTTGCTCAAGGTTATGCCCCTTCCCAGGGGGTGTCCTCAGGTAATGGCTGGCTGAGATGAGGTTATAAAGACTTGGTCACTTGCCTTCACTTGGGTCCATAGAGATCACTGGCCTTGATGTGGCATGTATTTGAAGGGTCAACCCAGTTCCACAGTTCTCTGTTGGATCAGCTGAGCCCTTAGTTGCAACCACATAGCAGGTAGTTTCTCTTTCTGCTCAGCAATGCACTTTTTACTTCCTAGAAGGCATGTATTCCAAGAATTTCTTTCCAGTAAGTATTCGGCATTCAACTGTCTGTCTCACAGATTGTTTCAGGGAACCCAGTTTAGAGCAGTTATTACTTCCATTCTCATTCATATGGAAGTGATGCCTGCCAGGGTCCCAGGTGGGAGTTGGGAGTCAGGCCACTTATCCAAATTTTCTAATATCAAATCAATTCATATTCTGCTCCACCATAATTCTAGCATTTGTCCTCTACTCTAACACTATGCCTGGGAAAGGATTAAATTTCCCATCGACTTGCCTTTGAGTTGTAATGCTACCAAGAGAAGGCATATCTTGACAGATGGAGTAATATGCCCTTCAGAGGTAAGTAACAAATTCCTCAGCAGAATATTAAAGAAATCTTTCTTTAATGGCACTATTTATTCCAAATTGATACGTAAATTCATAATCTTGCTTTCTACCTACCAGTATTACATGTAGGTTAAAGAGGCAGTTCAAATTCTCAAAGAAGCCTTTCCCTAACTGTTTCAAGTCACATTTTTCTCTCTTCTTTAACACAAACAGCACTGAATATACCACTATGTCCTGAATAGTCAGATTGAGAAAGTGTCAAGGTTCAGTCATTAATGGATTCTTGGGATAAATATTGTCTCATACATGATTTCAGAAGCGGTATGGTATTAGGCAGTTAGGATGAAGGGTTTTGAGGTACACTAACCTAGGTTTAAATTTTAACTCCATCATTTATTAGCTGTGGGCTCTAATAACTTGAGAAAGTAAATTAAGCTCTTTGTGACTCAGTTACCACACACTGTCAAATGATAACAATGATGGCCACCAATGCAATGAGTAATTTTATCATCAGGAATAGAGGGATAACAAGCTGCTGACCTGCACCCCGACGTATTGCACTGTGCTTTTTACACCACCACCTATGACTAATTTTCGCCAAAAATATCTAACCTGAATCTAATCCAGCCTTTAGAACTAACTTCCACTTAAGAACATAGGAAATAGAGGAATATGTTAAACAACATGTAAAGGAAATAATTAGAAAAAAATCAGAATTTGCAACATTCTATGAAGTAACTATGCCTCTCTTTTTCTTTCTTTTTAAGCAAAACTTTATTTTGAATTTTTTTTATTTAGAGAAAACTTGTAAAGGTAATAGACAGCTCCCACATACCATCCACGTGCAGTTTCTCTTATTATTAGTACCTTATGCTAGTATAGTACAATTATTATACTTAATGAGCCAGTAATATTATGTTATTGTTAATTCAAGTACCTATTGCATTCAGATTCCTTTAGTTTTTACCTAATGTGTTTCTGCTGTTCCAAGATTACATCAGAATGCCACATTGCATTTAGTCATCACATTTTCTTAGATTCATCTTGACTGTAGACTGTTTCAGACGTTCCTCGATTTGATGACTTTGACAGTTTTGAGGAGTACTGATCAGATATTTTGTAGAACGTCCCTTTTTGTAATTTATTTGATGTTTCTCTAATGACCAGGCTGGGCTTATGGCTTTTGGAGAGGAAGACCTCAGAGGTAAAGTCCCATTTTCATCACAACACATTGAGTCCATGTGATGAACATAAACCACACTATTGATGTTAACCTTGATCATCTGGATAAAGTAGTATTTGTCAGAGTCCTTCCTTGTAAAGTTGTTCTTTCTTCCTCTTTCTATACTGTATTCTTTGGAAAGAAGTCACTATGCACAGATAATGCTGAAGGACTAGGCAGTTATTCTTCATCTCCTTGAGAGCAGAGTATTTACATAAATTATTTGCAATTCTTCTGCATGGGATATTTATCTATCCTATCCCATTTATTTTTTAATTTAATAATTTATATCATCATGGATTCACAGATATTTAATTTATACTTGTGGTTGTGATCCAATACTACTTTATTTTGTTGCTCAAATTGTTCTAGCTTTGGCCATTGAGAACTCTTTTATTTGATCCTTGTTTCCCTTTGACATATCTCTATCTGTGCGGGATTTTTTTTTTTTTTTTTTAGCATTTCTTTCATTTCTGGCATTACAAGATGCTGTAAGCTTATCCTGTATATTTCTTGTCCCAGTCTTAAAATCAGCGATTTATCTAAGGACTCTTAGGGAATGGCATTAGAAATCAAGGTCTGGGCTGTAAGTGTGCTTGTTGCCACTGGGATGTCATTGCTTCTAGGCCCACTTAGCTGACAGCAAGGAAATGCATGTATGTTTTTTAATCTATGTTTATACACCTATCTATACTCCTTTCTATAAATATCTGTATTTATATTAAGTTAAACATAAATTCAAACTGTTATCTCCAACTCTAATCCATTACTGCATGGATTATTCTAGCTTCCTTTCCTGCATGTCAGTAAAGACCCATTCCAACAGTGAGAAATCTGGCTCAAGCCATTCACCATCCCTTTCCTTCATTGTTAAATTTCTTCAATGCATAACAGTATCCAGATCGTCAACCCATACTCCCATGGGAAACAAATTTATCTACTGGATTGCATTACCTATATGCAGTTCCTTTTGTCATTAGTCTTACAGGCTCCACCCATTTCCAAAAATTACTTGGGTCATCACCTTTTTCCCCACCCACGTCAACGAGGATTGCTTCATATATTTGTAATATACTTAGATTTTCATTTTGTCACTGTGCTTTCCATCCTGGGACCCCCTGATCTCTCAAATGATTTTTTTAATTTGCATACCTTAAGGTTAACTGTTTGTGCTATAAAGTTCTATGGGTTTAAACAAATGCATAGTGTCATGTTATCTGCATTATGGTATCACAGAATAATTTCACTGCCCTACAAATTCTTCTGAGCTTCCTCTATTCAAACCTTCCTCCTCCTCCTGAATCACTGGCAACTAGAGATGTTTTCATTGGCTCCATAGTTTTGCCTTTCTAGAATGTCATATAATTGGAATCATATTGTATGTAGACTTTTAAGATTGGCTTTTCTACCTTAGCAACATTCATTGAAGGGTCATCTATGTCTTTTGTGGCTTGATAATTCATTTCTTTTTATTAGTGAATAATATTCCACTGTATGGCCCTTCTACAGTTTGTTCAGTCATTCACCTATTGAAGAACATCTTGGCTGCTTCCACTTTTTGGTGATTAGGAAAAAAGCTGCTAAAAGAACCATGTGCAAGTTTCAGTGTGAACAGTTGGGTAAATTCTAGGAGTGCACTTGCTCAATCACATGGTAAGACTATATTTAGCTTCATAAGGACTGACAAAATGTCTTCCAAAGTAGCTGCACCATTTTGCATTCCCACAATCATGAACAAGAGATCATTTCGCTCTGCAATCTTGCTAGGATTTGGTGGTGGTAGTGTTTTGGGGTTTAGCCATTCTATAAAACAATAAGTACATGGTAGTGGTGCATTGTTTCAATTTGCAATTACCAAATGACAAATAATGTCATTGAACATCTTTTTATGTGCTTATTTGCCATCTATATATCTGCTTTCTTGACGTGTCCATACTTTTGCCCATTTTATTTGGGTTATTTGTTTTCCTATTGTTGAATTTCTTGAGTTCTTTTTATATTTTGGGTATAGTTCTTTACGAGACATGCATTTTGTAAATATTGTCTCTTAGTTTGTGCCTTTTTTTCATTTTCTAAATAATGTCTGTTATACTGCAGTTTTTATTAATGATTTTAACAAAGTTCAATTTATCAATCTTTTATATTTAATACATCAATTATGCATTTAATGCTTTATCTAAAAACTCATCACCTAACCCATTGTCATCTAGATCTTCTATATTGTCTTTAAGAAGTCTTATAGTTTTGCATTTTAAATTCAGACCTATGTTCCATTTTGAGTTAATTTTGTGAAAGGTACAATGTCCGTATTTAGGTTCGTTATTTCTTCAATAGTTTTATCATCGCTTATTGAAAAGACTGTATTTCCTTCATTGAATTTTCTTTATTCCTTTTTCAAACATCAATTAACTATATTTATGGATTTCTATATCTGAACTCTGAATCCTTTTGTTTTATTGTTCAATATAACCATTCTTTTGCCAATACCAATTGATTATTATAGCTTGATAGTGAAGTCTTGAAATTGGGTAGTGTGAGTCTTACAACTTTGTTATTCCTCAGTATTGTGATATCTAGTCTAGGTCTTTTTCTTTCTGTGTAAACTTTAGGACCATTTTGTTGATAACTACAAAACAATTTGCTGTTAATTCCATTGGTACTGTGTTGATTGTATAGATTAAGTTGGGAAGAATTGATATCTCAACAATAATGAGTCTTCCAGTTCATGAATATAGAATATATCTGTTGTTATTTAGGTTTTCTTTAATTTATTTTATTAGCATTTTGTAACTTTTCACATACATATTCCATGCATATTTTGTGAGGTTCATCTTATTTCACCTCTTGGATACTATTGTAAATAGTATTATGGTTCTAATTTTAAATATCAGATGTTCATTGCTGGTATATAGGAAAGCAACTGACCTTTGAATATTAACCTTGTATCTTGTAATTTGTTATACTCAGTTATTGATTTCAGGAGGTTGTTTTGGTCAATTCTTTGAGATTTTCTACACAATCATGATATCTATGAACAGAGACAATGTTATTTCTTCCTTCCCAATCTGTATAATTTTTCCTTTCCTTTCTTGTTTTGTTGTACTGTTATACTGAGCAAAAGTGGTGGGAGAGGACAGCCTTGTATTTTTCTTGAAATTACAGGGAAGCATTCAGTTTCTCACCACTAAGTATGATATTACCATAGATATCTTTTACCAACTTGAAAAAATCTCTCTATTTCTAGTTGGCTGAGTTTTTATGATGAATTAGTGTTGAATACTGCCAGGTATTTTTTATGCAAATTGATATGATAATTTTTTTCTTATTTAGTCTGTTTATACAATGCATTACACTGATTGATTTTCAAATGCTGAACCAGCCTTCCATAGATGAAATTAATTTTACTTGGTCATAATGTATCCATCTTTTACATGTTGTATTCAATTGCTAATTTGTTTCACACTTTATTGAGGTATAATTAGTACACAAATAAATTACACGTAACTAATGTATATCATTTGGCATTACGTCCATTGTCTCTAAAAGTTTTTTCTTCCTTCCTTCCTTTCCTTCTCTTTCTTTTCTTTTTCCTCCCTCCCTTCTTTCCTTCCTTCCTTTTTTCCTCCATTCCTTCCTTCCTTCCTTTCCTTCTTTCCCTCCTTCTCTCCTTCCTTTTTTCTCTTTCTTCCTTTCTTTCTCTCTCTTTCTTCCTTTCTCTCTTTCTTTCTTTCTCTCTCTCTTCATTCCTACCTTCCATCCTTCCTTTCTCCCTTTCTTTCTTTTTTATAGTAAGAACACTTAACCTGGATCCACTGTCTGAAAATTTTAACTACACAATATCTATTATTAACTATAGGCATGTGTTGTACAGCAGGTCTCAGGAACTCATTCACCTTGCATAACTGTAACTTTATACACATGGAACAACAGCTCCCATATACCTTTATCACTATCCCCTATCTGTTAATAATTTTTTCATTTATGTTAATGGAAGATATTTGCCAATTTTTCATTATAATGTCTTTGATTCTGGAATTAGAGTAATACTAGTTTTATAAAATTTGTTAGAAAATATTATCTCTGCTTCCATTTTCTGGAAAAGATTGTAGACAATTGATATCATTCCTCACAAATTTTTTTAGATTCACCAGTGAGCTCATCTGGGCCTGGTGCTTTCTTTTTGGGAAGTTTTTACATTATTGGTTGAATTTCCTTAATAGATATAGGTGTATTCAAATTATCTACTTCTCCTTCTATGAGTTTGGTAGTTTATGTCTTTCAAGGCCTTGGTCTGTGTCATCTAGGTTATCAAACCTGTGGGCACAAAGTTGTTCACAGTAGTTTTTTATTAGCCTCTGAGTACTCATAAAATCAGTAATAATGATGTGTTTCATTTCTGAAACAGATTATTTACACCTCTTCTTTTTTTTTTTCATCAGACTGGCTAAAAATTTACCAATTTTATTTATCTTTTCAAATAACCCATTTCTGGTTTTGTTGAGTTTCTTTATTTTATTCCTATTTTCAATCTCATTGATTTCTGCTCTATTTTTTTTTATTCTGCTTTGCTTTTGGCTTAAATTGTTTTTTCTTTCTAGTCTTTTTTTTTTTGAGACGGAGTCTCGCTCTTTCACCCAGGCTGGAGTGCAGTGGCGCAATCTCGGCTCACTGCAGGCTCCGCCCCCCAGGGTTCACCCCATTCTCCTGCCTCAGCCTCCCGCATAGCTGGGACTACAGGCGTCTGCCACCTCGCCCGGCTAATTTTTTTTTTTTGTATTATTAGTAGAGACGGGGTTTCACCGTATTAGCCAGGATGGTCTCAATCTCCTGACCTCGTGATCCGCCTGCCTTGGCCTCCCAAAGTGCTGGGATTACAGGCGTGAGCCACCGTGCCTGGCCCTTTCTAGTCTTATGTGAGAGAAATTCAGATTTATTTTCAGATCTTTCTTTCTAATAATGTATTCAATGCTACAAATTTCCATCTAAGCAATGCTTCTGCTGAATCTCACAGTTTAAGTAATATTTTCATTTGTATTTAGTTCAAAGAGTTTTTAAATTTCTCTTAAGACTTATTTTTAACTAATGTTATTAGAAGTATGTTGTTTAATGTTCAAATGTTTTTGATTTTCCAGCTTTTTTCTGTTGCTAATTTACAGTTTAACTCCACTGTGGAATGAGAACATACTTTGTATGAATTCAATACCTTTAAATTTGTTCATGTGTTGTTTGTGGCCCACAATGTGTTGCATCTTAGTCAATGTTCCATGTGAGCTTGACAAGAAAGTATATTCTGCTTGTATTGGATAGAGTATTCTACAAATGTCAATTCAATCAAGCTAATTGATGGTGTCGTTCAGACCAATTATATTCTTACTGACTTCCTGCCTGCTTCATCTGTCAATTATAGAAAGAATATGTTGAAGTCTCCAAGTACAGTAATGGATCTATTTCTTCTTGCAGTTCTATTCATTTCTGCCATGCATATTTTTATGCTCTGTTGTTATACACATACTTGTTAAATACTGTTATGTCTTCTTGAATGGTTAACTCCTTTGTCATTCTATAATGCACTTCTTTATTCTTGATAATTTTCCCTGTTCAGAAGTTGGTGCCATAAGAAATTAATATAGCTACTCCAGTTTTCTTTGTACTAATGTTAGTGTAGTATATCTTTCTCTGTTTATTTACATTTAACGTATCTGAATCTTTATATTTAAAATGTATTTTGCAGACAACATATAATTGTGTCTTGTTTTCTTTAATTCACTCTGAAAATCTCTGTCTTTTAATTGGCGCTTTACACAATTTACACAAAAATTGCTTATTGGTATAATTATATTAATATTGGCCTTGTGTAACTCTTTTATATTTGCTTAACTTATCCCATGTTTCCCTCTATTTCTTTCTTATCTGATTATAATTGGGTATTTTATGATTCCATTATATTTGAATAACAATTATACTTCTTTTTAAAAATTTTAGTGGTTTTCATTGTCTTTGCACTTTACTATATCCACCTTCAAGACATTACACTGCTTCCACCCTATAACCCAGTGTTCCTAATCTCTCCCTGCCATCACTTATTACATTGTAGTCATTCGTTTCACTTATAAAATATGCTATAATCACCGAATATATTTTACTGTTATTATTGTAAACAGTTATGCTTTAGATCAATTAAAAATAAGAAAAATAAAAGATTTATTTGTATTTAATTCTTCTCTGATGCTTTTTCTTTCTTTATATGGATTCAAGTTTCTAATCTTTGCCATTTTCCCTCACCCTGAAGAATTTAAACGTTTCTTATATGATTTTCTGCCAGTATTGAATTCCATCACTCTTTATTTGTCTAAGAAAGTCTTTATTTCTTTTCTACTGTTCAAGGATAATTTTTCTGGAAATACAATTCCACATTGGTTGTTTTATTTTCAACCCTTTAAATATTTCAGTACACTCTCTTCTTATTTACATAGTTTCTGACAAGAAGTTCAGTGTAATTATCATTCTACAATAGATAAGGTGTTTTATTCTCTGGCTTCTTATATAATTTTTTTCCCATCATTTTTCCTCCCCCTTTAAATATGATGTGCCTGGGTATGGATTTTTTGGCATTTATACTGCTTGGTGTTCTTGGAGTGTCTTTGATCTGTGATTTGTTGTCTGTCATTAATTTTAGAAATTTCTCCATGATTATTTCAAATATTTCTTTCATTCCCTTCCTGCTTTCTTCCTCTCATATTTTGATAATGTATAGGTTATATCTTTGATTCTGCCCTACAGCTCATTGATGTTACCGTTGTTGTTTCTTGTTCCTTTTCTCTTTGAATTCCATTTTGGTAAGTTCTGTTGACATTATCAAGTTCATTGACTCCTTCCTTAGCTGTGTGCCTTCTCCTGAAGAACCCAACAAAGACATTCTCCATTTCCGTTACAGAGTTTTTACTTTCTAGCATATTCTTCTGATTTCCATCTTAGAGATTTCATTTCTCCAAGTACATTACCCATCTTTCTTGCAAGCTGCCCAATTTTTTTCCATTAAAGCCCTTAATACATTAACCATAGGTATTTGATTATATTCTAATAATACTAATATCCTAATGTGTGTCATATCTGAGTCTGGTTCTAATGCCGGCTTTGCCTCTAATGCCGGCTTTGCTTTTGTTTTTGTTCTATACCCTGTAATTCTTGTTGAAAGCCTTCCATGATATTGCAAGTAATAAGAACTAAGGTGAGTACCTTTTGTGTGTATTTTTAAAAATATTAATCTGGCATATAGTTGCATTGTGTTTGTTTTTGGTTTTGTTTTTGTTTTTATAAAATGTTTCTAGCCAGAGCTGCGTTTAATGTTTGATGTAGTTGTAGGTTCCAGAGGCTTCAAATTCCTCTTGCTTTAGTCTTCCTTGTTGTGTAGGAATGCTTATATAGTCTTTATCTTAGAGCTCTTTCAGCCATATTCCAACATTATACTGGACCCTGTGGATGTGGTGGTAGAATTTGGATGAAGGAAAACATTATATAATCTTATGATTAAACCTTGATCTTTAAATGGGCCTATGTCCCTGAGCTGTAACTTTCACATGTGTTTCTTTCTGACTCCCATCACTTCATTCAACTTAGGCGAGACAGGAACCCTAGAGAGGACTGCAGCAGAGCAGATGCCCTTTCTTCAGCTGGGGTAAGTCACAGGAAGTCTTTCCCTTTAGATAGCAGGGCTTTGGGAGAATCATCATAATGGTTACGTCTCTGCTTCCTCAGCCAGAACCATGAGAAGATCTTTCTCAGTTCTTCAATGTGAGAACCTGGTAGGGTTCTTGGAAGTAAAACTTAATAAAGTTTTGGGGTCCCCTTAAGACTCTGGCCTCCAAGAGTTTCTAACTTTCATTCTTATTTCTATTCAGCCTCCACCAATTTGTCAAAATTACCCTTTAAGTCTTCCTACCACTGTATTGCTCCAGCAACATGTTCCAGGTGAACAGATCTTGGGTGAGGCTCTCTGGATTTGCTTAGTTCTCCAAATTTGGGGTGGTAGTTTTTTCTGAGACTTCAACTCTCTCATAGGTCCAAAGCCAGTAACTGATTATCAGTTTATTCAGCCTTTTTCATGTTGTAAGGACAAGAGTTATGATTTCCAAACCCTTTAAATGTCAGAGCCAAAACTAGAAGTCTCCTGGTCTCTTTGAAAACTTAATGTCATGAAAAAGAAAAGGTAAAGGGAGGACTGTGCTAGAGGAAAAATGTGTTAACATAAATGCTACCAGCTGGGTGCAGTGGCTCACACCTATAATCCCAGCACTTTTCGGGGCTGAAGTGGGTGGGTTTCTTGAGTCCAGGAGTTCAAGACCAGCTTGGGCAACATGATGAAACCTCGTCTCTACAAAAAATACAGAAATTATCTGGATGTGGTGGTGCATGCTTGTAGTCCCAGCTACTTGGAAGGCTGAGGTGGGAGGATTGCTTGAGCCTGGGAGGCAGAAGATGCAGGGATCTGAGATCCTGCCACTGCACTCCAGATGGGTGACAGAGTGAGACTTTGTCTCAAAAACAAACAAACAAAAAACAAAACAAACAAAAAACTCTTAAATGCTACCAAGTGAAAGGCAGGTTACTGTATTGGATCTGAGTTTGGACAATATGTATTTCTATATGCCACATAATCTGTATTCAGTTGGGAACATTTTAATGTGAAATTGGTATTAGGTAATATTAAAAAAATTGTTGCTATCATTTGGTGCTATAATAGTATTGGTAATTGTTATTTTGAAACTGCTTTTTTTTAAGAGATGCATACTGAAGAATTTGGGTTAAAATGCCACGATATCTATAATTTATTTTTAAAAAATTAGATAAAGTAAATGTCAAAATGTTAAATCTAGCTAATAGATATACGGATGCTCATTGCACTATGCCCCAAAATTTTTTAGATGTTTAAACTTTTTCATAATAAAATGTAAAGATATGTAATAAATAAACCTATCTTGCCATGTTAACAAATATTAAAAGGTACACATGAGACAACATAAAGTATAATCCATGGCATGTAAAAGCTGTTCAAAAAGTGATACGTAATTTTATCACCAAATTGGGAATTTTTTATTCTAGGGTAAGGATTGTGTATTCACTTGGAATAAACAACGTGGTCTCTCTCTAAAACTAATTTCACTTCACCTACCACTCATCTTTTTAGAGTCGTGAAGGGTAAATCAATGTTGCTTGTCAAACAAACACTATTAGCACGAATACAGCATATGTTAGTGCTACTGCAGCTTAAGGATGAATGATCAATAAAAGAGGTAGACACCTATAACACCATCATCGCTGTGTGACATTTGGTGGCCATCCACTCAGTGATAGATGCTTATTGAAGGATTGGCAGGTAGGTCAGCAAGTTTCTTGATTTTCTGGGCTTCAGAGAAAGTTTCAGTCCATTAAAATAAGCGTCAAGGTGGTTGACATGTATTTACTATATACATAGTTTGCAAACATGGAAGTTGCAAGTCTTCTTCACACTCCACTAGGCTATTTGAACATTCTACATTCTATGAGCTATGAACTGCTTTCAAAATCAATGAGAACTTAAGCATCATCTTAAACAACTCCCTCATTTCAAAGGTGATGAAACTAACTCTCAGATAAATCAAATAAGGGACCAGATCAGAAAATAGGAAAACGGAACTCTCAGACTTCAGTTCTGTGCCTTAATTTATATACATAACACATAAAAAGGATGCTTTAAAAAATTTTTTTGAATGTGACTTCAACATACAGCTTAGAAATCACTCTGCATTTTTCTCACATAATGTTAGTTCAATCAAACACACATTTATTAATTGTTTACTATGTGCCAAGCAATCAAGCTGCTAAAAGAAATTAACTCTTTCTTGCCCTCAACAAACACACAATCCAGTGGAAAAACGCAATGAGAAATGGTAAACAAGTCAGCTGTGGGCTGTGGAGACATCAAACAGGGAGGAATTAACTCCATGGGAAGAGAGGGTTTATGTCACCAAAAGAAACGCAAAATGGATTTGATGTGGGTCACAAAGATAGTAAGTGTGAATTCACTGAATGAAATCCGAGTGGCAAGAAACAGTGCAAACAATGGCAAAAACATTTAGAAGGGCTTGGTGTCTTTAGAGAGGGGTGAAGAATGTGGGTAGTTGTGGTGTGTGCAGCAGACAGGTGTGATAACAGGAGTTTAAGTTACTAGGATATGATTCTCAGCTATGGCTGTCTATTAAAATCACCAGAAAACTTTCTAAAAATCCTGATGTCCATGGCCCCACTTCCAGACCAATTATACCTGGACATCTGGTAGTGGCTGCAAGTATGGACATTCTAAAAGTTCCCCAGGTGATTCTTCTGTGTAAAATTGAATAGCAGGGAATTAAGACAAGCTTATTATGGAAAAAAAAAGATTTTAAGTAAGCCGTTATATGGATCATGCTGACCTGACCCAAGATCAGATCCTTAATATTCTTAATATTAAATGACTTTTTTTTTTAACTTCTAAGTATTAGTCCCAATCAAAAGATAACAAATTTATCTGATGACAAGAACCTAGCTCTTGTTTAAATTATTAGTTTTAGTTAAGGTAGTTTCTAATGCTCTGTAAGAAGGTAGACTCAAGGTAAGAAACTCAATTTAGGCTTGCTTCCAAGATGGCCGAATAGGAACAGCTCTGTTCTGCCGCTCCCAGCGAAATCAATGCAGAAGACGGGTGATTTCTGCATTTCCAGCTGAGGTATCTGGTTCATCTCAGTGGGACTGCTTGGACAGTGGGTGCAGCTCACGAAGGGTGAGCTGAAGCAGGGTGGGGCATTGTCTCACCTGGGAAGTGCAAGGGGTCGGGGGATTTCCCTTAGCCCAGGGAAGGCATGACAGACTGTATCTGGAGAAATGGTACACTACTGACCAAATATTGCACTTTTCCCACAGTCTTAGCAACTGGCAGAGCAGGAGATATGCTACCATGCCTGGCTCAGTGGGTCCCACACCCACGGAGCCTTGCTCACTGCTAGCGCAGCAGTCTGAGATGGACCTACAACAGCTTGCTGGGCAGAGGGGCATCAGCTATTGCTGAGGCTTGAGTAGCTTATGGTGTAAACAAAGCAGCCAGGAAGCACAAATTGCGCGGAGCCCACCGCAGCTCAGCAAAGCCTACTGCCTCTATAGATTCCACCTCTGGGGGCAGGGCATAGTAGAACAAAAGGCAGCAGACAGTTTCTGCAGACTTAAACATCCCTGTCTCACAGTTCTGAAGAGAGCAGTGGTTCTATCAGCATAGAATTTGAGCTCTGAGAACGGACAGACTGCCTCCTCAAGCGGGTCTCTAACCCCCATGTAGCCTGACTGGGAAACACTGCCCAGTAGGGGCCAACAGACAACTCAAACAGGTGGGTGCCCCTCTGGGACAAAGCTTCCACAGGAAGAATCAGGCAGCAATATTTGCTTTTCTGCAGCCTCCACTGGTGGTATCCAGGCAAACAGAGTCTGGAGTGGACCTCCAGCAAACTGCAACAGACCTGCAGCTGAGAGGCCTGACTGTTAGAAGGAAAACTAACAAACGGAAAGGAATAGCATCAACATCAACAAAAAGAACATCCACCCCAAAACCCCAAATATAGGTCACCAACATCAAAGACCAAAGGTAGATAAAACCACAAAGATAGGGAGAAACCAGAGCAGAAAATATGAAAATTCAAAAAAGCAGAGTGCCTCTTCTCCTCCAAAGGATTGCAGCTCCTCAGCAGCAAGGGAAAAAACTGAACAGAGAATGAGTTTGATGAGTTGACAGATGTAGGCTTCAGAAGGTCAGTAATAACACACTTCTCCAAGCTAAAGGAGCATGTTCTAACCCATCGCAAGGAAGCTAAAAACCTTGAAAAAAGGTTAGATGAATGGCTAACTACAACAAAGAGTGTAGAGAAGACCTTAAATGACCTGATGGAGCTGAAAACCATGGCATGAGAACTTTGTGATGTATGCACAAGCTTCAATAGCTGATTCAATCAAGTGGAAGAAAGGATATCAGTGACTGAAGATCAAATTAATGAAATAAAGTGAAAAGACAGGATTAGAGAAAAAAGAGTGAAAAGAAACAAACAAAGCGCCAAGAAATATGGGACTATGTAAAAAGACCGAATATACGTTTGACTGGTGTACCAGAAAGTGACGGGGAGAATGTAAGCAGGTTAGAAAACACTCTTCAGGATGTTATCCAGGAGAACTTCCCTAACCTAAAAAGGCAGGCCAACATTCAAATTCAGGAAAAACAGAGAATACAACAAAGATTCTCCTCGAGAATAGTAACCCCAAGACACATAATTGTCAGATTCACAAAGGAGAAAATGAAGGAAAAAATGTTAAGGGCAGCCAGAGAGAAAGGTCAATTTACCCACAAAGGGAAGCCCGTCAGACAAATAGCAGATCTCTCAGCAGAAACTCTACAAGCCAGAAGAGAGTGGGGACCAATATTCAACATTCTTAAATAAAAGAATTTTCAACCCAGAATCTCATATCCAGCAAAACTAAGTTTCACAAGTAAAGCAGAAATACAATCCTTTACAGACAAGCAAATGCTGAGAGATTTTGTCACCACCAGGCCTGCCTTACAAAAGCTCCTGAAGGAAGCACTAAACATGTAAAGGAACAACCAGTATCAGCCACTGCAAAAACATGCCAAATGGTAAAGACCATCGATGCTATAAAGAAACAGCATCAATTAACGGGCAAAATAACCAGCTAACATCATAATGACAGGATCGAATTCAAACATAACAATATTAACCTTAAATGTAAATGGGCATTTAGCCCATTTAGCCCAATTAAAAGACACAGACAGGCAAATTGGATGAAGAGTCAAGACCCATCGGTGTGCTGTATTCAGTAGACCCATCGCACATGCAAAGATGCACATAGGCTCAAAATAAAGAGATGGAGGAAGGTCTACCAAGCAAATGGAAAGCCAAAAAAAAAAAAAAAAAAAAAAAAAAAGCAGGGGTTGCATTCCTAGTCTCTGATAAAACAGACTTTAAACCAACAAAAATCAAGAGACAAAAGAGGCCACTATGTAATGGTAAAAAGATCAATTCACCAAGAAGAGCTAACTATCCTAAATATATATGCACCCAATACAGGAGCACCCAGATTCATAAAGCAAGTCCTTAGAGACCTACAAAGAGATTTAGACTCCTACACAATAATAATAGGAGGCTTTAACACACCACTGTCAATATTAGACAGATTAACAAGACAGAAGGTTAACAAGGATATCCAGGACTTGAACTCAGCTCTGGACCAAACATACCTAATAGACATCTACAGAACTCTATACTCCAAATCAACAGAATATACATTCTTCTCAGCACCACATCGCACTTATTCAAAAATTGACCACATAATTGGTGGGAAAACACTCCTCAGCAAATGTAAAAGAACAGAAATCATAAAAAACTGTCTCTCAGACCACAGTGCAATCAAATTAGAACTAAGGATTAATAATCTCACTCAAAACTGCACAATTACATGGAAACTGAACAACCTGCTCCTGAATGACTACTGCGTAAATAACAAAAAGAAGGCAGAAATAAAGATGGTCTTTGAAACCAATGAGAACAAAGACACAACATACCAGAATCTCTGGGACATATTTAAAGCAGTATGTAGAGGGAAATTTATAGCACTAAATGCCCACAAGAGAAAGCAGGAAAGATCTAAAACTGACTCCCTAACATCACAATTAGAAGAACTAGAGAAGCAAGAGCAAACAAATTCAAAGGCTAGCAGAAGGCAAGAAATAACTAAGATCAGAGCAGAACTGAAGGAGATAGAGACATAAAAAACCCTCAAAAAATCAATGAATCCAGGGGCTGGTTTTTTGAAAAGATCAACAAAATGGATAGACCACTAGCAAGACTAATAAAGAAGAAAAGAGAGAAGAATCAAATAGATGCAATAAAAAATGATAAAGGGAATATCACCACCGATCCCACAGAAATGCAATATAAACACCTCTATGCAAATAAACTAGAAAATGTAGAAGAAATGGATAAATTCCTGGACACATACACCCTCCAAAGACTAAACCAGGAAGAAGCTGAATCTCTAAATAGACCAGTAACAGGTTCTGAAGTTGAGGCAATAATTAATACCCTACCAACCAAAAAATGTCCAGGATCAGGTGGATTCACAGCTGAATTCTACCAGAGGTACAAAGAGGAGCTGGTACCATTCCTTCTGAAACTATTCCAATCAATAGAAAAAGAGGGAATCCTCCCTAACTCATTTTACCAGGCTAGTATCATCCTGGTACCAAAGCCCACTAGAGACACAACAAAAAATGGGAATTTTAGGACAATATCCCTGATGAACATCGTTGCAAAAATCCTCAATAAAATACTGGCAAACCAAATCCAGCAGCACATCAAAAAGCTTATCCACTATGATCAAGTTGGCTTCATCCCTAGGATGCAAGGCCGGTATAACATAGGCAAATCAATAAATGTAATCCATCACACAAACAGAACCAATGACAAAAACCACATGATTATCTCAATAGATGCAGAAAAAGCTTTCAACAAAATTCAACAGACCTTCATGTTAAAAACTGTCAATAAACTAGGTATTGATGGAATGTATCTCAAAATAATAAGAGGTATTTATGACAAACCCACAGCCAATATCCTACTGAATGGGGAAAAACCGGAAGCATTCCCTTTGAAAACTGGCACAAGACAAGGAAGGATGTCCTCTGTCACCACTCCTATTCAATATAGTGTTGGAAGTTCTGGCTAGGGCAATCAGGCAAGAGAAAGAAATGAAGGTATTCAATTAGGAAAAGAGTAAGTCAAATTGTCTCTGTTTGCAGATGACATGATTGTATATTTAGAAAACCCCATCATGTCAGCCCAAAATCTCCTTAAGCTGATAAGCAACTTCAGCAAAGTCGCAGGATACAAAATCAATATGCAAAAATCACAAGCATTTCTATACACCAATAATAGACAAACAGAAAGCCAAATCATGAGTGAACTCCCATTCACAGTTACTTCAAAGAGAATAAAATACTTAGGATTCCAACTTACGAGGGATGTGAAGGACCACTTCAAGGAGAACTACAAACCACTGCTCAACAAAATAAAAGAGGACACAAACAAATGGAAGAACATTCTATGCTCATGAATAGGAAGAATCAGTATCGTGAAAATGGCCATACTTCCCAAGGTAATTTATAGTTTAATTCTATCCCCATCAAGCTACCACTGACTTTCTTCACAGAATTGGAAACAACTACTTTAAAGTTCATATGGAACCAAAAAAAGAGCCCACATAGCCAAGACAATCCTAAGCAAAAATAACAAAGCTGGAGGCATCATGCTACTTGATTTCAAACTATACTACAAGGCTACAGTAACCAGAACAGCATGATACTGGTATCAAAACAGATATATAGACCAATGGAACAGAACAGAGGCCTCAGAAATAACACCACACATCTACAACCATCTGATCTTTGACAAACCTGATAAAAGCAAGCAATGGGGAAAGGATTCCCCATTTAATAAATGGTGCTGGGAAAACTGGCTAGTCATATGCAGAAAGCTGAAACTGGATCCCTTCCTTATAGCTTATACAAAAATTAACTCAAGATAGATTAAAGACTTAAATGTTAGACCTAAAACCATAAAAACCCTAGAAGAAAACCTAGGCAATACCATTCAGGACATAGGCATGGGCAAAGACTTCATGACTAAAACACCAAAAGCAATGGCAACAAAAGCCAAAATAGACAAATGGGATCTAATTAAACTAAAGAGCTTCTGTACAGCAAAAGAAAACTATCATCAGAGTGAACAGGAAACCTACAGAATGGGAGAAAATCTTTACAATCTTCTCATCTGACAAAGGGCTAATATTCAGAATCTACAAAGAACTCAAACAAATTTACAAGAAAAAAACAAATAACCCCATCAAAAAGTGGGCAAAGGATATGAACAGACACTTCTCAAAATAAGACATTTATGCAGCCAACAGACACATGAAAAAATGCTCATCATCACTGGTCATCAGAGAAATGCAAATCAAAACCACAATGAGATACCATCTCACACCAGTTAGAATGGCAATCATTAAAAAGTCAGGAAACAACAGATGCTGGAGAGGATGTGGAGAAATAGGAACACTTTTACATTGTTGGTGGGTGCGTAAATTAGTTCAACCATTGTGGAAGACAGTGTGGCAATTCCTCAAGGATCTAGAACTAGAAATACCATTTGACTCAATGATTCCATTACTGGGTATACACCCAAAGGATTATAAATCATGCTACTATAAAGACACATGCACACGTATGTTTATTGCAGCACTATTCACAACAGCAAAGCTTGGAACCAACCCAAATGTCCATCAACGATAGACTGGATTACGAAAATGTGACACATATATACCATGGAATACCATGTAGCCATAACAAAGGATGAGTTCATGTCCTTTGCAGGGACATGGATGAAGCTGGAAACCATCATTCTAAGCAAACTGTCACAAGGACAGAAAACCAAACACTGCATGTTCTCACTCATAGGTGGGAGTTGAACAACGCGAACACATGGACACAGGAAGGGAACATCACACACCGGGGCCTGTGGTGGGGTGGAGGGCTGGGGGAGGGATAGCATTAGGAGAAATACCTAATGTAAATGACGAGTTGATGGGTGAAGCAAAGAAACATGGCACATGTATACCTATGTAACAAACCTCCACGTTGTGCACATGTACCCTAGAACTTAAAGTATAATAATAAAAAAAGAAATTAAATTTAAACTTAAAAAATCAATTACCCAAGTTTAGCTCCCACTCAAATGTCCAATGACATTGACATTAAAGAAAGCCCTACAAGAGACATTTCAACTTCCCTGCATCTGCCAAGTTCTCATATTACATACAATTCCAACCCAGTTCTCTAGCACTGTTTAGCTTAATCATTTCAATGTCCATTCATTCAGTAAATATTTATTGCATATCTACTGTGTCACAGGCACTGGCCTGAGCTCTGAGGACACAGCTGGGCATAAGTAGCCCCAGTTTCTCCATTCTTAGCGCTGACATTCGATCAGAGGACTTCCTTCTTTCAATTCAGTTCAGCACTTCTAACTTCAGCCTCTCATTCTTTAAACAATCCAAACAAACAACAAATTTTGAGCTTGATTAAAATATGCGATCACTTTTCCCATCCCTCCTCCTATTGTCCTCTTCCATTCATCTTCCATATTAATCTTTTAAAAGCATCAGTGTCACTATATGTCACTCCCTGTTCAAAAATCTCCAATAGTTCCCCATGACTTATAGCAGGGAATCTATTGACATTTATAAACCTCCTCTCTCTGCCGTTTTTGAGGACCACTGTTGTGTCAGCTCCTGTTATTGAGATGTGTACGACCCAGTCCCCAGGTATGTTAGAATGGAGAATAAAACACAAACTCCCTACACTAACTGCAGCTATGCCTGACTTCCCTTTTCTGTTCAGTCTTCTGAATCTCTGATAAAGGAGCATTTGTACACTCTGTTGTCAATTAACCTTCCATATCCCTGCCTCAGATGTCTATCTTTACCCTGATTCTCCTACCTAAAAGGCCCCAGTACTTTTGATCCCTCCCTTTCTTTAGCAATTTGTTTCTCCTGAACTAATCTCTCATGCTATTATTTTAATCCCTATTTACCTAAAAAGAAAATTCATCTCTTGAGAAATCAGGGCTTTATTTGATAAATGTGTGCCTTATTCATAGCACCTAAAAGTAGTGGGCACACAGAGGCATTGAGGGTGAATGCAAGAGTTTTTAGTCTTAGAAGCTGCAGACCTTGGTTTAACTCTAACAGCCGACATAGTCAAACTCATTTTCCTTATATCTAAAATGAGAACTACAGCACTCGCCTTTCAAGTACCAAAGAATAAAATTAAATCACAAAGTTTTTTTAAAAAATAAACACAGCTATGAGCATGTTAATTTGCCAACAAGGAAACATGCCATTGAAGAAATTCACTTAGTTGTATAATAGCTAGAGAAAAAGAAATCAAGGGAGTTTAAGTGCTGGAAAGAAGGAGTTAATGGTGGCTATGCTAGTTAAGCTTTGAAGGCTGGCACTATGAATAGAATGAGTCTGTGGGTCCAGAACAATTGGATGAAATGAGTCCCGTTGTTCATGGGTTAGAACAGCTTCTTCAGTTATGCCCAGTAAGAATCTAGAGTACTGGGGTCATTCAAAGGTTATGTCTTCCATCTGCTTCAACTGGCTAGGGTAATTTACGAAATACAACACTGAATTTTAGTATCTCCTAGGAAAGTGCCCCCTTCAATGAAAAATGTCCTTTATAAAGGTTTGTTTAAAAAATCTTAAAAGCCAAGTAATTAAAATGTATATATTGTCCAGCATATAGTAAACATTTAATAAATTATATGTGGCATTCTTATTGAGTAATATTTGCTCATTAATTAATTCTTAGATTGGCTCCAAAAGGCAAGCCTTTGAGTTTTGTTTATCTTTGGAAATAATTTTGAAAATGAGAAGTAAAATTATTTTAATAAATAATACGTTAGTAGCTGTATGGCTGAATTGTGTCCCCCCGACCCCAAATTCGTATGTTTCAGTTTAACTCCTAGTACTGCAGAACATGGCTATTTTATTTAGGGCCTTTAAAGAAGAATTATAGTAAAATCAAGTCAAAGGAGTGGGGGCTAATATAATATGTTTGATTTCCTTATAAGAAAAGGAGATTCGGACACAGACACATAAGACAGGTCTCAAGAACAATGTGAAAACACCAGAAGACAGCCATCTGCAAGTCCAGGAGAAAGACCTCAGAAGAAACCAACCCTACTGACACCTGTAGGGTAAATGTGCCTGACACCAATAATTTAAGCATATCCTTAGAATGACCCTGTATGGCAGACACACTTTAGTGTGTGTTCTATTGAATCTAGGAGTGGCCAACCTGAAGACTCATTCCTTGTCTATAATAAACATCTAAGCCCCACACCCTGTCCCATGGAACATAACCCATACAGGGGATTGAGAGAGGCCCTGACTTTGGGGTTGTGAGATTCCCAGGTGGAAATCATTAGGGGAAGGGTGTTAAGTGAAAATGCGATATAAAGTGCATGACATTTGGAGGTGATTGTGTTTTCCTGTCCAGCTTGCTGCCACTGGGGCATGTGGTAATTTTGTTCAGCCTGCCACCACTGGACCATTTCTATAAGTAAGATGGTTATCCTGTCTAGCCTGCTGGTATTGGACTCCTCTGTATGTAAGACCCAATAAAACCCCATGTCTTGTTTGCTGGCTGTGGGTCTCTTCTTAGGCCTCTTGAACCTGGTTTCTTCCCAACTGAGGTTAGCAGGGTTTGGCACAACACCAGCCCTAGCAAACTAATACAGGGGCTTTCATGTATTATATCTATTTTAACCATAACCCCGTGTAGTAGATAATATCCTCATTTTACAGATTCAGAAGCTGGGGTTAGGAAAATTAGGTACACTGGCTTGTATTTTTATAGTGTCCTAAATGCTGGAGATCTCATTGAATCTTTAGGATCAGGGTTCAGACCAAGATGAGGCTGGTAAAGCACTTGCCTCAGGCTCAAAATTTAAGGGATGACAAAATATTCATCAATAAAGATAAATGGGTCTGGCGTGGTGGCTCACGCCTGTAATCCCAACAGTTTGGGAGGCCCAGGCGGCCATCCACCTGAGGTCAGGAGTTCGAGACCAGCCTGACCAACATGGTGAAACCCCGTGTCTACTAAAAATTCAAAAAAAAAAAATTAGCTGGGCGTGGTGGCGCATGCCTGTAATCCTAGCTACTTGGGAGGCTGATGCAGGAGAATCACTTGAACTCAGGAGGCAGAGGCTGCAGTGAGCCGAAATCATACCATTGCACTCCAGCCTGGGCTACAAGAGCGAAACTCCATCTCAAAAAACAAACCAAAACCAAAACAATGAATGGCTCAATGCAATATATTTTACATTCAACTTATTTTGGGGGTAATTGTGGAGTCACATGCTGTTATAAGAAATATTACCCAGACTCTTCATGTACGCTATTCTCAGTATCCCTGAAAGATAACATCTTCCAAAATTACAGTACAATATTATACCAGTGTATTAATCTTGATACAGTCAGATACATAACATTTCCATCACCACAAAGACCCTGGTGTTGCCCTTTTTTAGCCACACCCACTTTCCCCACCCCACTCCCCCACCGACTTCTGAAAAGCACTAATCTGTTCTCTATTTCTATATTTTGTCATTTCAAGATTGTGAAATAAATAAAACCACATAGTAAGTAAGCTTTTGGGGTTGGCTTTTTTTCATACAGCCTAATTCTCTGGAGAGTCATCCATGCTGTTGTGAGTCTCAGTGGTTTGTTCCTTTTTATTGCTGAGCAGTGTTCCATGGTATGGATGTACCACAGTTTGTTTAGCCATTCGCTCATTGAAGGATATCTAGATACTTTAGTTTGGAGTTTTTAAGAGTAAAGCTATTATAAACATTGTATACAGGATGTTTTGTTTTGTTTTGTTTGTCAGAAGATTTGTTTTTATTTTCCTTTTTACATTTTTTTTCCTGGCTTTATTGAGATATAACTGACAAATAATATGGTGCAGGGCTTTGTGTCATAACTCTTCATTTCTCTGGGATAAATACCCAAGTATGATGGGAGTTGAATGTTTAGTTTGTTAAGAAACTACGGAACTGTTTTGTAGAATGTCTATATCATTTTACTTTCCTACAAGCAATGTGTACACAATCCAGTTTCTTCACTTCCTAACCAGCATTTTTAATTTTAGCCATTCTGACATATTAAGGGATAGCTCATTGTTGTTTTAACTTGCACTTCCCTAATGGATAATGATGTTAAATAGCTTTTTGTATGCTCACTTGTCATCAATTTATCCTCTTTAGTGAAATATCTGTTTATATCTTTCGTCTTGTTCTAATTGGATTTTGTGTTTCTTTCTTTAATGCTGAATTTTAAGAATTTTTATTAGTCTAGATATTAGTCATTTGTCAGATTTATGACTTGCAAATATTTTCATCCTCTTAAAAGATCGTTTTTAAAAAGGTTTTTAATTTTAAGTCCAATTTATTCATCTTTTCCTTTTATAGACTGTGCTTTTGTGTTGAATTTAAGAACTTTTGCCTATTGCTAAATCCCAAAGAGTTTCTTTTACATTTTGTTTTCTAAAAGTTTTATATATTTTCTGTTTTACATTTAAGTCTGTAATCCATTTTGAGCTAATGGTTGTATAAGATGTGAGACAGGTTGAGATTAAATTTTTTGTCTATGGATGTCCACTTTCTCTGAAAGGCTATGTTTCCTCCATTAAATTATTTTTACATCTTTGTGAAAAATTAGTTGGTCGTATTGAATGGGTCTCTTTCTTGGTTCTCTAGTCTGTTCCATTGATGCATGTATCTGTTCTTCTGCCAATCATCCACTGTTTTGATTACTATGGATACATAAATATTGAAATCAGTTTGCAAGGCAAGAAACAAACTTGCCTTGTTCCCGATCTTAGGGGGAAAGAATTCTGTCTTTCATCACTAACTTTGGGGTCCCCTGTAAGCTTTTGGTAGATGTTCTTTGTCAAGTTAAGGTAGATACCCTCTATTTCTATTTTGCTGAGAGATTTTTTTTTAGTCTTGAATGTCAGTTGAATCATGTCAAATGCTTTTCCTACACTGATTGATATGATTATATGATTTTTGGTTTTAGCCTTTTAATGTAGTGGATTGCATTAATTGACTTTTGAATCCATCCCTGGAATAAACCGCACTTGGTCATAGGTATAATTCCTATTATATGTTGCTGATGTATATTTGTTATATGAATTTACAAATTGTAATATTTAAGAACTATTTTGATCTGAGGGTTTTTTGTTTGTTTTTGTGCTGTTGTCAGATTGATGCTGGTTTCATAAAATGGAAAATGTTCCTTTCTCTTCAATTTTCTGGGAAAATGTCTTTTGAATTGGTGTTAATTTATTTTTAAAAGTTCAGTAGAATTATCCACTGAAACCATCTGGGCATGAAGATTGCTTTTGGGGGAATTTTAAAATTATGAGATCAATTTTAACAGTTGTAGGGCTATTAAAATTTTCTATTTCACATTTGTGGCGTTGTCTTAGTGTTTTCTGACAAATTGGTTCTTTTCATCTAAGTTGTAAAGTTTATATATGTAGAGCTATTTGTAATATTCCCTTATTATCATCCTAATGCCAACAAGGTCTCTAATGACATCCCCTATTTCATTTCTGATTTTGGTAATTTATGTGTTTCTCTGTCTCTCTCACACACACACACACATCAGTCTTGCTAGAGGTCTTTGTGAATTTCATTGATATTTTCAAAGAGCCAGTTATTTGTCTTATGTCTTACCGTTTTTATTTCTAATTTTGTTGGTATTGTTTCTTTCATTCTCCTTGTTTTTGGTTTATTTTGCTCTTCAGTTTTTAGATTCTTAAGGTGGGAGCATAGATTATTCATATAAAACTTTTTCTCCTTTCCTTTTTCTTTTTTGAGACAGGTTTTGCTCTATCATTCAGCCTGAAGTGCAGTGCCAAAATCACGGCTCACTGCAGACTTGATCTCCCACCTCAGCCTCCCAAGTAGCTGGGACTGCAGGCATGCACCACCACTCCTGCTTAATTTTTTTTTTATTTTTATTTTTTGTAGAGATGAGGTTTTGCCATGTTGCCCAGGCTTGAGCTCCTGGGCTAGAGTAATCCACCCACTTCAGTTTCCCAAAGTGCTGGGATTACTAGCATGAGCCTCCATGCCCAGCCCTTTTCCTCTTTTCTAGTGAATACATTTAGTGCTACCAATGTCCCTCTCAGCACTGCTTTAGCTGTGTCCCACATATTTTTATATGCTGCATTTTCATTTAGTTTAATATATATTTTGATTTCTCTTCAGACTCTTCTTTGGCCTATGGATTATTTAAAGTGTGTTGTTCACTTTCCAAATGTTTAGAGATTCTCCTGTTATCTTTGTTACTGATTTCCACTTGAACTCAGTTGTTGGACAACAATTCAACCTAAGCTCATTTTTCTATAAGTTTGTTGAGGTTGAATTTATGACCCAGTACGTGGTTTGTCTTCATACTATATATCCTTTGGGCACTTGAAAAAAAATGTGTATTCTGCTATTGTAGGGTGGAATGTTCTATGAATATAGATTAGATACTATTAGTTGATGGTGTTGTGAGTTCTCTTCCACATTCTTACTGATTTTCTGTTTAATTTTTCTATTAATTATTAAGAAAGGTTAAGAGAGAGGACATAAATTACTAATGTGAAAAATGAAAATGGAGGCATCACTACAGATACCATGGAGATTAAAAGAAAAATAAATACTATGAACAACTATATTCCCCCAAAATTGATAACTTAGATGAAATGGACCAATTTCTTGAAAGACCCAATCTTCCAAAGTTCACACAAGAGGAAGTAGACAACCACAATAGGCCTATATCTATTACAGAAATTAAACCAGTAACTAATAACCTTCCAAAAGAGAAAGCAACAGACACAGATGGGTTCACTGGCGAATTCTACCAAATACTTAATGAATAAATTATACCAATTTTCTCCAATTTCTTTCAGAATATAGAAGCAGATGAAATACATCCTAATTCATTCTATGAGGTCAGGATTACCTTAATATCAAAATCAAAAAAATTACAGAAAGAGAAAACTACAGGCCAATAGCTCTCATGAACACAGATGCAAAACCTTTCAACAAAATATTAACAAATCAAATCAAACAATGTATAAAAAGAATTGTATGCCGCAACAAGTGAGATATATCTCAGGTATGCAAGTCTGGTTCAACATTCAAAATGCAATTAATGGAATCTATCACATCAAAAGTCTAAAGAGAAAAATCATATTTTTATATCAGTAGATGCAGAAAAATCATTTAACAAAATTCAACAACCATTCATGATAAAAAAAAAAACACCTCTTAACAAACTATGAATAGAGAAAAACTTCATAAACTTGATTTTTAAAAAATCTACACAAAACCTACAATTAACATGACCCATAATCATAAGAAACTAGAAGCCAGCCAGGCGCAGTGGTTCATGTCTGTAGTCTGTAATCCCAGCACTTTGGGAGGCCGAGGCAGGTGGATCACGAGGTCAGGAGATCGAGACCAACCTGGAAAACGTGGTGAAACCCTGTCTCTACTAAAAATACAAAAAAAAAAATAATAAGCTGGGTATGGTGGTGCACACCTGTATTCCCAGCTACTCGGGAGGCTGAGGCAGAAGAACTACTTGAACTTGCGAGACGGAGGTTGCGGTGAGCCGAGATTGCACCATCGCACTCCAGCCTGGCAACAGGGAGAGACTCTGTCTCAAAAAAAAAAAAAAGAAAGAAAGAAAGAAAGAAAGAAAGAAAGAAACTAGAAGCCTTTCTGATAAGATTAGAAACAAAGCAAGGATATCTTCTCTCACCACTTCTTGTTGATATTACTCTGGAATTCCTAGTTAATGCAACTAAGACAAGAAAAAAATTAAAAGATATACAGATTAAGGAGGAAAAAATAAAATTGGCTTTGTTCACAAATGACAATTAAAGAATTGACAAAAAAAAACTTTACTTGTAACCAATAAGTGATTATAGCAAGGTGCACAATAATACAAGGTTAATATTTATAAAACTCAGTCTCTTTTCTATATACCAGCAATGAATAAGTACAATTTGAAACTAAAAATACAAAACCATTTACATTAACCCCCACAAAAATGAAATACTTTGGCATAAATCAAACAAAATTTTTATAAGATGTATATAAGGAAAATCACAAAATTCTCATGAAAGAAATCAAAGAACTAAATAAATGGAGAAATATTCTATGTTCATGGATAGGAAGACTAATATTGCATGATGTGAGTTTTTCTCAACTCTATCTATAGATTTAACACAATCTCAATTTAAATCCCAGAAGGCTATTTTGTGGATATGAACAAACTGATTCTAATGTTTATAGAGGGAGGCAGGTGACCTAGAATCGACAACGCAATATTGAAAGAGAAGAACAAAGTCAGAGGACTGATACTACCCTACTTTAAGATCTACTAAAATGTTATGGTAGTCAAGACAGCATGGTATTGGCCAAAAAAAAAAAAAAAAAAAAATTGTTCAATAGAACAGAAGACAAAGCCTAGAAACAGACCCACATAAATATAGGCAACTTGATCTTTGACAAATCAGCAAAGGCAATACAATAAAGCAAAGAGTCTTTTCAACAAATGGTGTCAACAACTGGTCATTTACATAAAAAGAATCTAGACACAGAACTTACACCCTTACAAATATAAACATTCAATATATCATGAACCTAAATGTAAAATGTAAAACTAAAAATCTCCTAGACAATAACAGGAGAGAACCTAGATGACATTAGGTATGTAATGACTTTTTAGATACAACACCAACAGCCTGATCTGTGAAAGAAATCATTCATAAATTTGTTAAAATTAAAAATATCTTCTCTGTGAAAAACACTGCCAAAAGAATGAGAAGACAAGCCACAAACTGGGAAAAAGGATATTTGCAAATCACATATGGTAAAGTACTGTTAACCAAAATATACAAAGAATTCTTAAAACTCAACAATAATAAAAATACAACCCCATTTAAAAAATAGCCAAAAGATCTGAACAGATAACCTCACTAAAAAAGATATATGGATGGCAAAAAAATAGTATTTAAAAAGATACTCAATATCGTATGACATTAGGGAATGGGAAATTAAAACAACATTAAGTTATTCTCACACCACTATTAGAATGGTCAAAATCCAGAACATTGACAATGCCGAACGCTGGTTTGGATGTGGAGCAATGGGCACTCCCGTTCATTGCTGGCCAGAATGTAGAATGATACAGCCATTTTGGAAGACAGTTTGGCAGTTTCTTGTAACTCTAAACATACTTTTACTATACAATTCGGCAGTGGTGCTCTTTGGTGTTTACCCAAATGAGCTGAAAATTTACATCCACACAAAAACCTACACATCAATGTTTACAGCAGCTTTATTCACAATTGTCAAAACTTAAAAGCAACCAAGATGTTCATGACTGTTTTATATATATCCATACAGTGGAATAGGAATGAGCTCTCAAGCCATAAAAAGACATACAGGAAACTGAAATTCACATTACTAAGTAGAAGAAGCCAATCTGGAAACACTATATACTACATGTTTCCCACTATGACATTGTGAAAAAAGGCAAAACTATGAATACAGTAAGAGGACTAGTGGTTACCAGGGATTCAGGGGAGGAAAAGAATAGGGAGAGCACAGAAGATTTTTAAGGCAGTGAAACTACTCTATAATACTAGAATGGTGGATCGAAGTCATTAGCATTTGTCAAAACCCATAATAGGTACAACCTCAAGAAAAAACTCTATTGTAAACTATGGACTTTAGGTATTAATGACGTGTCAATGCAGGTTCATCAATCATAACAAACATACCACTCTGGTAGGGATGTAGGTAACAGGGGAGGCAGTGCATGTGTGGGGGCAGGAGGCATATGGGAACTCTGTGTACCTTACAATAATTGTTGCTGTAAAACTACTGTAAAAAATAAAATCTGGCCGGGTGCAGTGGCTCACGCCTGTAATCCCAACACTTTGGGAGGCCAAGGCGGGTGGATCACAAGGTCAGGAGATCGAAACCATCCTGGCTAACACAGTGAAACCCTGTCTCTACTAAAAAATACAAAACAAACAAACAAAAAATAGATGGGCGTGGTGGCGGGCGCCTGTAGTCTCAGCTACTCAGGAGGCTAAGGCAGGAGAATGGCATGAACCCGGGAGGCGGAACTTGCAGTGAGCTGAGATTGCGCCACTGCACTCCAGTCTGGGCAACAGAGCTAGACTCCATCTCAAAAAAATAATAATAATAAAATAAAATAATTTTTAAAACCTGAATTCATACTGGCCTTCTCTGAAACAATTCCTGTGAGGGTCTTGGGCACCTTATTTCATCTTCACAAGTGTCCCCACTCAGTTACCAATTTAATCTTTGCTGGCTTGGCTGGAGTGGAGCCAGTTTTTCTGCAGTATTTGAATAAAGCTGAGTAGCTATTTTCTAAAAGTTTCCTGTCTTAGTAGACTGCCCCTTTCCTGGTCCTTTGACTGGTGAAAGCATCTGTTTGCTGCTGGGACTTGTTGTCTGAGCTCTAATTGGCATTTGTGGGTTGCCTGCTTCTTCAGCTACATGTGCAAGTGACACAAGGCAAAAAGAAAATCGAGGGAGTTCACTGCTGTGTCATTCCTCCGGTCCTGAGGAAGACTTCTGCCTTCATTACATATAAAATGTATGTCCAAGGTTTTTAGTTGTACTTAGTAGGAGGAATAGGTGAAAGTATTTGCAATTTATCTTTTCAGGAGCACAAGTCCAAGTGCAATAATTTAAAAAATCAAAATTCATGCAAAAAAATGCAATGATGAATAAAATATCAAAACTGTAAAGGCAGGATCAGTATTCCTCAAGTTTCCTCTTCTCTGAGCCTCCAATGTGGCCCTGTGCAGCACCATTATTGATCTTGCCTATATTTAACATTTAGAATTTGCCTTCCTTTAGCAAAGAAAACAACCACTAATGGCTTAAACAAGAGAGGCATGGTTTTTGTTTTTTGTTTTTGTTTTGTTGTTGTTGTTGTTGTTGTTGTTGTTGCAGAGAGGAAGTACTGAATCAGCAGCTCTGGGCTAGGAGATGCTCCATGGTATTATCAGGAATTTGGGCTTCTCCCTATTTCACCATCTTTAGCCTATGGACTCTTTTTCAAGGTCACTTTGTGGTATTCATGGCTAGTTGAGGCCAGAAGGAGGAAGAATGGGTGGAGAGCACAGATGGGCTTATGTTCAGCTGAAGCATCATTTTTCAAGTAGCCTTTCCACAAATTCTACGCATTTCCATTCACATTTTCCGGGTAAAGAGATTCTTTTGCCTCTTCTAGGTAAACAACGAAGGTTGAATATAGTCTTCAGTTCTGAGCTGCAATATGCTCAGCTAAGAATCAGGGTTATCTATTTGAGGAAGAAGAAGAGATCAAATGTTGGAGGAAGGGAATTAACAATCTCTGCCATACATATGCCACTTGGTAAGGGCCCAAAGTCTGAAGGAGACTGGCCCACTTGCTGTATATCTCACGATGCTGTAAATGTTGGTAAATAGGAATAATTTTCTTTGGAGGGAAAAGCAAAGTCAAAAGCAGTAAGTATAAATGCAAGACGTCAAGGTACATGCACACTGAGCACTGCTGGAAAACATCAACACTCACAGTTCCTGTCCACCCTTTTCCTGGGGCTGACTTGGAAGTTCTCACTTATCATCCTGGTCAATGTGAATGGATGCTATTTTGAATCCAAAGGGCAATATGTCCTGTTCGCTGAAACAAAGTGTATGTTTTTATTTCCCAATATCAATCCCATCACTCTAGACATTTAAGAGGCAAGTTCTCTTCAGCATTCGGGATACTGTGGATGATATCAATAGCTTCACATTTCCTGCTGTTAAACTCACTGTTTTCACTGCTGACAGCTTTATGGGGTGGATATAAAGTTTTTTTGGGCAGCTCGTCAGTCCTAGAGCAGCATACCTATTCGAGAAGGAGGGATAGAGCCCCTTATTGCAGCAATTTTGAACAAGGTCAAGAGTTTTTCTGGCATGACCCAACCCAATGCAATAACAGGACAATAGCTCCAAGCCAAGGGCTGAAAGGCAGAATTTTATTAAATCTTCACGGAAAAGGGCAAAAAAAAAAAAAAAAAGCCATGCATCTGCAACAGAAAAATTTGTGTTTTTTTAAAGGCTAAAAATAAATAAACAAATAGAATCACAGAAAAAATATAAAGCACACATGAAGTAAAACATACCTGTTCTTTTTTTTAGTTTTCAATGATTTTTCCATTTTTTTAATTTTTAGTTTTCATTGATTTATATATTTTATATAAATATATGTGCATGTTTATTTTTATATTTACATACCTTTTGATATATTTATACATTTAAGGACAAATATATTTCATTCACCTGATTTACAGATTTTAATATAACACAGCTTTTTTAAGGTTAATTCAGAAAATATTCTCATATACTTCAACTTGGGAGAGCAGGTGAAAAAAAAAAAGACATGACACTTGAAATGACTTTGTCAACTGGAAAACACTATCTAGATATTAGGAAGAGGATTCTGGCATTACCACCATCCAAGAGCTAAGCGTGCAGTCTTACCTCTCAGAGAGATGAAAATATTGCCCAAAGGTACACATTTAGGAGGAGTCAGAGTCAGGACTCAAACCGACATAAACTTCTACCTGCAAAATACATGCTCCTGTCCAGGTATAGGGATACGGTAGGCATGAATAGCAGTGACGCAAAGTGCAACAGCCAAGCCACACTAGAGAACAGCCAAGAGCAGGAGTGGCCTGGTGCTGGGGTTCCCCAGGGTTCATGAATCCCGACATCACCTTCTGCCACGCACTTAGCTAAGGGTCTTCATGTTTCTTATACCTATTACTCATTTTTTGAAAATGTGATATTCCTGGGTAATCCATGTTCATAGCTCCCCAATTCTTTTCTACCCTTGAGCCACACAAAGTGCCTCTGGTGGTGAATTAGGAGGAACTGTGCAAAGGATTAAACAAAAATGACCACATCACTTGACCTTAGAGGAAAATGAAGTTAAAGGCCCTTTCCTCCCCTAGGCTGATGATTTCTTACTCTGATTAATGAGGTTAGCAGGAAAAAGCCATTCTGCACCCAACTCCACTTCATTTACTGTAAGACTGCATGCAATTGTATGAGAAGGCAATAATTGCCTAGTTGGTCACCGGAGAGTTTCTGTCTCTCCCTCTCTGACCCACTCACTTCTATTGGCCAAGTGCTCTCAGTGTGGGGCCACTTGTCCCAGGGCACTTTGAAATGGGGATGTGTGTTCCTCCACTCAGTACCTATTTCTCTAACTTGCCAATTATCTCTCTTCTAGAATTCTCCAGAGAATAGTTTTTAATTCATTAGCAACTTGTTAGCACTGGGTTGCTGTATCAATTCTTTTTATTATTATTATTATTATACTTTAAGTTCTAGGGTACATGTGCACAACGTGCAGATTTGTTACATATGTATACATGTGCCATGTTGGTGTGCTGCACCCATTAACTCGCCATTTACATTAGGTATATCTCCTAATGCTATCCCTATCCCCTCCCCCCCACCCCACAACAGGCCCCAGTGTGTGATGATCCCCTTCCTGTGTTCAAGTGTTCTCATTGTTCAATTCCCACCTATGAGTGAGAACATGCGGTGTTTGGTTTTTTATCCTTGCGATAGTTTGCTGAGAATGATGGTTTCCAGCTTTATCCATGTCCCTACAAAGGACATGAACTCATCATTTTTTATGGCTGCATAGTATTCCATGGTGTATATGTGCCACATTTTCTTAATCCAGTCTATCTTTGATGGACATTTGGCTTGGTTCCAAGTCTTTGCTATTGTGAATAGTGCCACAACAAACATACGTGTGCGTGTGTCTATAGCAGCATGATTTACAATCCTTTGGGTATATACCCAGTAATAGGATGGCTGGGTCAAATGGTATTTCTAGTTCTAGATCCTTGAGGAATTGCCACACTGTCTTCCACAATGGTTGATCCAATTTACAGTCCCAGCAACAGTGTAAAAGTGTTCCTATTTCTCCACATCCTCTCCAGCACCTGTTGTTTCCTGACTTTTTAATGATGGCCATTCTAACTGGTGTGAGATGGTATCTCATTGTGGTTTTGATTTGCATTTCTCTGATGGCCAGTGATGATGAGCATTTTTTCACGTGTCTGTTTGCTACATCAATGTCTTCTTTTGAGAAGTGTCTGTTCACATACTTCACCCACTTTTTGATGGGGTTGTTTGTTTTTTTCTTATAAATTTGTTTGAGTTCTTTGTAGATTCTGAGTATTAGCCCTTTGTCAGATGAGTAGATTGCAAAAATTTTCTCCCATTCTGTAGGTTGCCTGTTCACTCTGATGGTAGTTTCTTTTGCTGTGCAGAAGCTCTTTAGTTCAATTAGATCCCATTTGTCAATTATTAAGAGAGATGTTAAAGTTAACAGAGGAACTTGAAAAAAAAAATCTCCTAATGCTAAGATAACACTTGCCTGTGAATACAACGCTATGGAGAAAATAGGTAGGGATGTTGGAACTTTCAGTCACTCCCTAGAGACTTCTGCCAGGATCAACCTACTCCCAAGGGTTGAATTTGAGCTCCCTGGCAGGCTTCTGACTTGAAGGAAATATGTGGAGAATAGTCATATCCTTTATCCTCTGAAGTGCCACTGGTTTCTGTGGGTACTGCAAAAATCCAGAGATTGAGAACGGTTTGAAAAAAACGTGCTTTTGTAATTGAGAGAAATGTCTACAGCTGTGACTTTCACCTCATGGATTCTATGAGATCTCTTTTATTTTGCAATTCAAGACTGCATGGGTAGCAAAAAAAATTATGTGGCATATCAGAAGCATTAAGTAAAATTTAAAATAGTAGAATAATATATTCAGTCATATCACTGTATACAATCCTGTTTAAGAAATGGTTCTTTCCTTTGTTTGTTTAACTTAGTCTAAAATTCCATCAGATATCTGAGGCATCATTATAAGATTTTAAACCAAGATTAGTTCAGCATGTTAAAGAGGAAGAAAATATTTCTCTTCAGAAATTGAGTAAAAATGGGTTGAAATGTTGAATATCATTCCTCTCAAATAAAGCTGACAGAATATAAATCACCCTTAATGTGTCTTATCCTCTTTAAAAAATGCACCAGGAGAAAATGGTCTCTGCTCTTCGTATACTTTGAAGGGTTTTAATCCTCATTCATTTTCTGACTTAGGTGCAAAACAAAGGACACTGAAGACCAAGGCAAGAGTTGGGTTTTCATACTAAATGAGATTTCTGGTTTATTTAAGATGTCACCCAATCCAGAAATCATAATCTCAGAACAGCTGCCAAATTAGGAGGCAGTTCTGGGTTTTCCTATCACCTGACATTTTCCGAGTTTGCCCTTTGTCCCGACCCAGAGTTCATTTTCATGTTAATCAAATTTGTTGAGTTACCAGGCGGGCAGGACCACCTGACCTTGTGAAGCTAGTTCATCTGTTTCTCAAATCATGAGCAGTCGGGGGTAAGAAGTAATTCTTGTTAATAAGAAGTAGAAACCCCCATTCATGACCAAAACAACTTTTAATTAGAAATACACAAAAAAGAGCATTTTCTGTAGATATTCTCCACTTAACAATCAAAACATTAAATATTTATGTTTTAAATAGAAAATACATCTTAAAAAGTCTAGGACCCTACTGCATTGAAGCCTATAATATAGGAATAATCCATATATGATTGCTTTCTCAAATTAGAAACACTAATTACCTCAGCAAGTTAGTCTCGGATTCATTTGGTGTAGACTTACACCTTTATGCATGAGTGTTGCTAAGCCAGGATGATCCAAGCAACCTTAAAAAATCTCCTTTATCCGCACGCCTAGGCTGTTTGAGCTCAGTCAGTATTCATGAGAAATGTCCTGGCAATTAGTAGTGAAAGAACAGAGAGAGTTTGATAAACTAAAGCTCAGAAAATCTTTAGGATTCAAAATGGTGAGATAGTTTAAGGTAGAAATTGATCACATAGATTTCAGTTCTGGATTCCTAAAAATAGATGTAGCAAAGGATTTCAGGTACAGACTGATAAGCCCTTCTTTCCATGGGGTGCCCAGTAAAGCATGGTATTGAAAATCTGTGGTTAACTTTGATACAGAGAGGAACGATGTCATAGAGTTTCGTAAGTACCTGGTCAGCGATAGACACTCTAGGTTAACATGACAAAGGCTAAAGTTTTCTACAGAAAACATAAGGATACTCTTGGCTAAATTAAGGCTGTATTAAGTTTAATTAGAGCTGTCAGAACAGAATCTGTAACAAGGAATCCAGATTCTGAAACATCTAGGTGCCAAGGTCATTCAGATTTTATTGACCTGAGGACTTGAAAAGGGAACTGATCTATGGGGAGCACTGCCGCTGCAACAAGACAAAGTACTCGATGCTTCCGGCAGACATCATTTCTGTTCATCTTAACACAGACCTTATGAAGTAGGTATTACGAATCTTCATGTTCACATAGTTTACTAGTAAGTTATAGCACCAGGTTCAAGTCCAGGCCAGTGTGACTCCAAAGCCCACACATTTCCCACTGCATTATACTGTTTATGTGGAGGAGGCAGTAGGCATTGGACAGTAAGTAAAATTAAGTTAGCTAAATTACAAATGCATTCATGCTTTGACCTAACCATTCTACTTAGAGCAATTTACTTTGAAAATATACCTGCAGAAGTCCAGAACATAATTCCCAAAGTTATTGACTGCTGCATTACTTGTACTAGTAAAAGCCAGGAAAGAACACTAAATGTATCATAATAAGGGAGAGGTTAAATAAGAAATGATGCAATTATACATTAAATTACTATGTAGCCAGATAAAAAAGGTTGAAGAAAATAAATATACACTTACATGGAATAATCTTTAGAAACAGTTAATTAAAAAACTAAGATGAAGAACACTGCATATAATGTTAATATTTACGTGAGAAACAAGAGGAAATAAGAACATATATATATGACTTTATATATTATACACATCCTTAACATAAGAATCTCTCACCACTCCTATTCAACACAGTGCTGGAAGTTCTGGCCAGGGCAATCAGGCAGGAGAAGGAAATAAAGGGTATTCAATTAGGAAAAGAGGAAGTCAAATTCTCCCTATTTGCAGATGACATGATTGTATATCTAGAAAACCCCATCGTCTCAGCCCAAAATCTCCTTAAGCTGATTAGCAACTTCAGCAAAGTCTCAGGATACAAAATCAATGTACAAAAATCACAAGCATTCTTGTACACCAATCACAGACAAACAGAGAGCCAAATCATGAGTGAACTCCCATTCACAATTGCTTCAAAGAGAATAAAATACCTAGGAATCCAACTTACAAGGGATATGAAGGACCTCTTCAAGGAGAACTACAAACCACTGCTCAATGAAATAAAAGAAGATACAAACAAATGGAAGAACATTCCATGCTCATGGGTTGGAAGAATCAATATCGTGAAAATGGCCATACTGCCCAAGGTAATTTATAGATTCAATGCCATCCCCATCAAGCTACCAATGACTTTCTTCACAGAATTGGAAAAAACTACTTTAAAGTTCATATGGAACCAAAAAAGAGCCCGCATCGCCAGGTCAATCCTAAGCCAAAAGAACAAAGCTGGAGGCATCACCATCACGCCACCTGACTTCAAACTATACTACAAGGCTACAGTAACCAAAACAGCATGGTACTGGTACCACAACAGAGACATAGATCAATGGAACAGAACAGAGCCCTCAGAAATAATGCTGCATATCTACAACTATCTGATCTTTGACAAACCTGACAAAAACAAGCAATGGGGAAAGGATTCCCTATTTAATAAATGGTGCTGGGAAAACTGGCTAGCCATATGTAGAAAGCTGAAACTGGATCCCTTCCTTACACCTTATACAAAAATTAATTCAAGATGGATTAAAGACTTACATGTTAGACCTAAAACCATAAAAACCCTAGAAGAAAGCCTAGGCAATACCATTCAGGACATAGGCGTGGGCAAGGACTTCATGTCTAAAACACCAAAAGCAACGGCAACAAAAGCCAAAATTGACAAATGGGATCTAATTAAACTAAAGAGCTCCTGCACAGCAAAAGAAACTACCATCAGAGTGAACAGGCAACCTACAGAATGGGAGAAAATTTTTGCAACCTACTCATCTGACAAAGGGCTACTATCCAGAATCTACAATGAACTCAAACAAATTTACAAGAAAAAAACAACCCCATCAAAAAGTGGGCGAAGGACATGAACAGACACTTCTCTAAAGAAGACATTTATGCAGCCAAAAAACACATGAAAAAATGCTCATCATCACTGGCCATCAGAGAAATGCAAATCAAAACCACAATGAGATACCATCTCACACCAGTTAGAATGGCCATCATTAAAAAGTCAGGAAACAACAGGTGCTGGAGAGGATGTGGAGAAACAGGAACACTTTTACACTGTTGGTGGGACTGTAAACTAGTTCAACCATTGTGGAAGTCAGTGTGGCGATTCCTCAGGGATCTAGAACTAGAAATACCATTTGACCCAGCCATCCCATTACTGGGTATATACCCAAAGGACTATAAATCATGCTGCTATAAAGACACATGCACACGTATGTTTGTTGTGGCACTATTCACAATAGCAAAGACTTGGAACCAACCCAAATGTCCAACAACGATAGACTAGATTAAGAAAATGTGGCACATATACACCATGGAATACTATGCAGCCATAAAAAATGATGAGTTCGTGTCCTTTGTAGGGACATGGATGAAACTGGAAAACATCATTCTCAGTAAACTTTCGCAAGGACAAGAAACCAAACACCACATGTTCTCACTCATAGGTGGGAATTGAACAATGAGAACTCATGGACACAGGAAGGGGAACATCACACTCTGGGGACTGTTGTGGGTTGGGGGGAGGGGGGAGGGACAGCATTAGGAGATACACCTAATGCTAAATGACGAGTCAATGGGTGCAGCAAACCAACACGGCATATGGATACATATGTAACAAACCTGCAGATTGTGCACATGTACCCTAAAACCTAAAGTATAATAAAAAAAAAAAAAAAGAATCATCAGAAAAAACAACCAAACATTTTTTAAATGTTTACCTAGAGATGGTAGAGAGCTATGGGGTGAGGGAACAGAAATAGAAATTAAATCTCTCTGAACTTGTTGTTCTGATTTTTAAACCATGTAAACATCATACAATGCCTATAATAATAAACTAGAAAAACAAAGCAATAAAAATTTTAGGCCGGGCGCGGTGGCTCACGCTTGTAATCCCAGCACTTTGGGAGGCCGAGGTGGGCAGATCACAAGGTCAGGAGATCAAGACCACGGTGAAACCCCGTCTCTACTAAAAATACAAAAAAAAAAAAATTAGCCAGGCATGGTGGCGGGCGCCTGTAGTCCCAGCTACTCGGAGAGGCTGAGGCAGGAGAATGGCATGAACCCGGGAGGCGGAGCTTGCAGTAAGCCGAGATTGTGCCACTGCACTCCAGCCTGGGCGACAGAGCGAGACTCCGTCTCAAAAAAAAAAACAAAAAAAATACTGTTTTAATGCCTAACTGGATGCTTCTATGGGTCTGAACATGATTTCTCTGTGAGCTCCCTTTAGGTATCCGCAAATAAGTTGTTACCTTTGTATAATTTCAAACCATCATAAACATTCTGAAGTATTCCAAGTATCAAAAGATGTTAAGCACAACAAAAAATTACCCCAGATTGAGTAATGACTAATCTTTACCAAATATAATTTTTTCACTTGGTATGCATTAGGGTAGTATAGACATCATTCTAAACACAACTTTTATGGGGCTCAGCAGCACCCCCTCCCTAAACACAAACTTGAACACACACAGATATTATCTATCAGGGTCTATCTGTATGATGTTATACACACCAGGTGTTTGTTTTAGGCTGGAGGAGGGCACCTTATTCAGGGAGACTTGGGATAATGAGATAATGAAACAACTACTACTACTGGCAGCGCTTCCTGAGCTGTGGTTTTTGACTCCTTGTGGAGAAAGATGTTAAAACCACAAGATAAAATAGCTGTTTCCTTGAGTCTTTATTGGACTCTGAGTACAAGGGCTGCTTGGGGGCCTGGGTGAGAAGGTCAACACAAGCCAGGATATTGGTATTCTCTACTTCTCTCTGCTTACTCTATAGCTCCAGCACCTGGAGGGCTGAAGGAGACTATAGCTTCATTTGGTGTCACTGAGATGCTGCAGCTTTTATGAAGGTGGGGTCAGGGCTTCAGCATCATTTGGAGGGGTAGCCCTGACAGTGCCAAATGATTGACTTTGAGTCACTCGTGAGCAAGCACCACCTACAAAGAGATCACAGTTGATACAAGCCAATTTGTTCCTGTATCTCAATGAAACTATGCAGGCAACTCCCAGAAAATTGATGCCACCGCACCACATACCTACCACCATCACCATCCATGGCCCTACTGAATGCCTTATTTACCCTAATGATTTCTGTTAAGGATAGACCTAAGCCAATTTAGCCATTCAGAGTCATCAGGTTCTCCTTGGTAAATATTGGTTGCCTCCAGTGACTAGTGATGGCTGGAGCCAGTTGTTTTCTCTACAACATTATTGCTAGATGCTATGTTAAAAAAAATACAAATTCTGAAACAAGTACCAATATTTATTTATGAGCAGGCATCAAAACATGCAAACAATGAGGTCTTGCAAACTTGAGGAACTGCTAGCTCTCCACCCTTCCCACTCTTCTTTTTCACTCCACAAGGCCACTAATAGCTCACCCTGAGACAACTCTACAAATACTCTGATGGCAGAAAAGCAATGTTTCTAGTCTCACAGAGCAAATAATTCTCTATTAGGTGAGAAAGTTGGGAATAAGTGGAGTTTTAGAGCTGAGGTGCTACTCAAAAAATATTAACCTGCTGGGATCATAGAGGATTGATCATGCAAGAGTAAATTTTTCTGTACAAACCTTTCCAGTCAACATATATTGAATGCTATTTATTTCTTCAACAACATATGTTTAATATTCCTTATGTCAGTTAATAAACCCTCCAGTACTGAATCAGACTGTGATATGTGAAACACACCCTGCATAGCTACTTCTGTGAAGTGTAAACTGTGGGATAAAGTTTTCTAAATTCCAAACAACCACCTCTGAAGCATCTTTAAATGGAAATTGCTGGGCAGCATTCTTTATTTATGTGATCATCCCTGCAGTATAGATTCATGTTAACTTGCACACACATCCACACCTCACACTCTCCAGATGTATTTTAGATAATGGAATAATATCCCACAGAACACTATTTTTGGACAAGGAACTTACTTGATAGTGAATTAACATTACAGTAAAGGAGATCAAGCCTGTGGGTTTCACTGATCTTACTCTCTATTCAATTGTTTAGAAGCAGCTGGCTCTGTAAAATAGAATGGTACATGAAGACTCTGGCACAATGTTAATTAGGAGAAAATACCACATGAGACAGAGGTGTTGCTCACAGGCTTGGTATCCACTCTAAACAGCAACCGACAAGAGGCTCTTTCCCCCTGAATATACAGGCACAGAATTCAACTGGTTGAAGTGAAAGGAGTCCCTCTTATTTTTGTACACATAATGGTCTTCTCACAAAATTTCACCTTATGCAGCAGCAAATATATACCTCCTTGATAAGCAAGATGAATTTTATTGGCCAATATCCCAAAATTATAAACCTCCTTTCCTTCTGTTGAATCAGTGGCTGGAGAAGCCCAAATTTATCAAGTGGATGTCTCAGCTTCATATACAATGGAACCATTGTTTATTCTCCTGCTGGAAGCACCAGTATTCTCCTGAAATATTGAAATCTTAAAACCATGGGAGCCTGAGGTTTATGTTGTATTGGACAATGAAAAGAGTGGTATATGGCAGTAATAAGACTTGTTGCCTGATCATTTAATATGGTTTGGCTGTGTCCTCACCCAAATCTCATCTTGAACTGTAGCTCCCATAATTCCCATGGGTTGTGGGAGGGACCCGGTCTGAGATAATTGAATCATGGAGGCGGTTTTCCCTATACGGTTCTTGTGGTAGTGAATAAGTCTCATGAAATCTGATGATTCTATAAGTGGTTTCCCTTTCACTTGGCTCTCTCATTCTGTCTTGTCTGCTGCCATGTTAAGACGTGACTTTTCTCCACCATGGTCGTGAGGCCTCCCCAGCCACATGGAACTGTGAGTCCATTAAACTTTTTTCTTTATAAATCACCCAATCTCACATATGTCTTTATCAGCAGTGTGAAAATACCATTATTTGAATCTCCTTTCAATATTTGGGGAATTCTTGATGAGAAGCACAGCATACCCCTCCCCTCCCTGCTATAGAAGCTGATTATTCCAGGTAACCACATTCCAAGCCTCTTTTGTAGTTAGTGCATGGCACATGGTCTAAGCATAGCTAATAACAAGCACTCATTGGAATGAGTGCTCATGGAACTTGAGTAAGAAACTGATGAAACAAAGTATCAAGATAGGAGGAAACTTCTCTGCAAGCAGATGAGAGGTACATCTAGCTTCCAAGGTCACCAAGCTATGAAATGCCAGCAACAGCATCCAGTGATGAGTGTCACAATGAGCCTGATGGCCACTATGGTGCTCACGGATCATATTAATTTTCTATTGCTGTATAACAAATTATCACCATCTTAGCCCTAAAAACAACACAAATTGATTTTCTCGCCATTCTGTATGGCAGAAGTCCAGGTAGGTAAGACTGACTTCTCCATTGCAGGTTTCATAAGGAAGAAATCAAGGTAGTGGCTAGTCTGAGCTAATTCCTAGAGGCTCTGGGGAGAATCTGTGCAGAAGAGTGGCTCTTCCATGGTTTCCTGGTGACTTTTCATGTATTTACATAGCTCATGCATGCAAAGGCTTGAACCACAGCTTACCTGAGCTTTAGAAGAATGCTTCGTGATCCT